>NC_088790.1:5450904-5755394 GCF_949628265.1 Cloeon dipterum | reverse complement strand
TCGAGGAATCGAAATCAAGCAAAAAATGTAAGACAATAAAACGTTGAAACTTTAGAAAAAATAGACAACATCTGAAATTTAACTGTCATACTCGTTCCGTATTTAATTATTGCTCATTTTAGAAACAAATCGTTGCACAATCCACAAGTTTTTGACGAATGACCCATTTTCAATGCAAAATATCCTTAATTGTTGACCTATTAAGATCCACTTTTGATACGTATTATGTTATAGAGTTTCCTGTTGAGCCTCTGCTGACTGTTCATTGGCTCCTGATTAAATTATATAGTGTAGCAACTTTGTGTAGGAACAGGTAAGGTGTGGGCCTCGACTAAACTCAGACAAAATGGCTGCGGTGAGAGCAATAATTATAAATTAAGGAAGCAGCAGAGAATTTTGATGACTAAAATCCGCAATCCACGCGGAAGGCGCCGATACCGAGAAACGTTGCGTTGGATGCTCCGCTTTTCCTGTGCCTTTGTGGTGCTTTAATAAATTATTAAATGATGTTTTTTGTTTGTTGTTTTGTGGTGTTAACATTCCATTCCTTTTGATATATGTTTTAGATAATTAGATCAGCCGGGCCGGGATTGCTGGAAAGAAGTGTGAAAGAGGCTTTGCCGCTCGCTCTCGCGGCCTGTATAATTTCAGGCCCATGTTTACCTAGAGCGGAGCGAGCGCCCTGTTATTAGGCCGCGGCCGCTCTGATGGGAATAACTCAGCATCTCCAAACTACAAATAATGATGATTATAATCCACGCCGGCTGCACCAACTTCTTTGCTTTAGCTACAGGTTATCAACTCTCTCGCGAGGCGCGAGTTTTTCTCGCCGCGCCGCGCTCAACCATCACACATGCACACGTGATCCTCTCTCTCTCTTTCTCTCTTTCTACCTGCGTCCAGCATAAACAGATATTTATGTAAACAATATAACTATGTTTGATGTTTCGGCTGTGCCGAGCAATGCATGCACATCGTCGAGATTTTTTTTCCACGCGTCCTCCTAATCCGTGGCCACGATACATGGAATTATCTCTCTCTCTCTCCCTGGACTCGGTGGTGCACTCTTTCATTATGGTTTTTAAGGGGGACTGTGTATTTTACTTCGGAACTGGAAAAATTGCCCTTGCAGAGTGCGAGAATCACGATTTTGACGCCTTGTAATAAGCTGCCGCCATGGAGTTTTTTTTATCTTGTCTTGTGAATTATTATCATACAAAGCTGTCTCACGACACGGTTTTGGGCTTAATTTGGTTATTAAAGCTGTTCTAATTTTAAAGTCTGCGCTTCCAAATGCATATATGGAAAAAGTTATGTCAGTGGGATTCATTTGCATTTAAATAAAATTATCGAAATCATAAATATAAATAAATAAAAATGGTTTATTGAACCGACTAATCAAGCGCTAAAATTATAACTTACAATTTTTGCCAATATTGTAATCACAAATCTCGGGTTTGCGCCATCAGAATTGCAAAAAGGGAACACCGTTTGACTCGACTAAACCTCCCCTAGATAGCAGATGGGTTTGTGGGGGTGATCTTGCCCACCAATCCCAATTAGCATTTTTTCCAGCTTCGATAAAATATTGTTTAGTAAAAATGGATGTATTTTGAGAAAGATTTTTATTAATTTAAGAGAGTTGTGATCAGTGAATCAGTTTCTGAATGTGCAAAGCAACGCGATTTTATCGTTACTGCAATGCATGGGGTGGAAGGAGGAGAGGGTTGATCACCTTTAAATCCCTTCGGCTACCTAGGGGAGGTTGAGACGAGTCGAACGGTGAGTAGTTTTTGCAATTCTGTCTCTTAGAACCCGAGATTTGGTGGTGACAATATTGGCAAAAATGGAAAAATTTGTGTCACACGTTGCGTAACAGGATTATGTTGGATCTTAATCTTTAGTTTCGATTTTAGGTATTATTGAAGGTAGAGAATTGAAATCCAACATTTATTTATTTTTTCAAATTTCCTAATTGTATTTTTTGTCTGCTTAAATTTTTTCCTGAATTATATGCATATGAAAAGATCTCTTGCTAAATGTAACTAATTGCAACATAATTTTTTTGTTTAATATTTTAGGAAACAAAGTTGATAATGCTTTGCACAAAATCCCGAACAGCCCTAATAACAACACGCCAGCTTCCAAAGCAAAAGCGGAAGAAAAGCAATTAGCTGGAGTATTTGTTCGGGTCGAAAAATCGCCAAAACATAAATTCCCTGCGGCTCGAGAAAAAGCAATATTTCTCTCGGCGGCTAATCTACCTGACTAATTGCCAAAAAGGAAAATCGAGAGCAGCTAATTCTTCTTTTTTCTCTCTTTGGTCGGTCGGTCGGCCGGCCAGCCGGCCGGTTGGGCGCAAAAGTTGCCTGCTCACTGTGAATATCTGCCTTTCAACTAACTCAGGTGCACGCATGACAGCGGTATGAGTCAGGTGAGCACACGAAGGAAGAAAGAAAAATATTTCTGGCCGCGCACGTCAAGCAGTCTGGAACTCGGAAAGTGGCCGCGGGGGCCGGAGGAGCACACCCCCACTCGAATGCTCGCACCTCTGCCGCAGAGAGCGAGCGGCACGCCGCTCTTTGAAAAAATAATAATCACCACAAACAAATTAGGAATATCTGACGAGGAGAATTCCTTCGTGTATTTATCTCTCTCTCTCTTTCTCTCTACCTGCCTGGCTAGCCGGCCCTTTGTCCGCGCGCCGTATATTGATAAAATACGATTATCATCATTGTGTGAGCCTCTTCTCTCACTTCAGGGAACATAATCGAATCTGACTGAGGCTCTCTCGCATTAACAGGTTTAACCTGCCGAGGTCAATGACGATACAGGCAAATAATAAAATAAAACAACCGCCGCGTGCAGCTGACACTTCAAACAGTACAAACTATTGCAAATAATTATTTTTCAGACTATATTCGTTTGCAGATAAAATTTTGCGAAAAGTTTGAAAACTTTGGCTAGAGCTCATCGGTGGGATTATTATTTATGTAATAAGACGTTTTTTAATATTCAACATCTGTAGATATGATCTTATTGTATGAAATGTCGGTTTAAAGTGAAATCTTTTAAATAAATTGTTTACTCCCTGGAAAATGTTGATGAGATTTTATTGAACTCGCAATTATTTTCCATTCGCTCGTATTTTGAGTAGCTAACCCTCGTGTTTTGCTTTTCTCTTGAACAGAATAGTTTCCTCCTTGAACCCATACTTCAATGATGACCTAGAACGACACCAAAGAAGAATATATGATTTATAGTGAATGAATATAATGATTATGTGATTGTTTTTTTAATAAAGATTAGATAAATAATACAACCTGTATTTTAACTGAAAATTAAAAAATAAAATACATTGTTTGGCGACCAAAAATCTTGTTATTGGACAGCTTATTTGACCATGTTTTTGTGCTGCGATGAGGCTTGTTAATCAGTTATAAAATTTTATAAAATAAATTATCGATTCGCCAATTTTGCACCAGTGGATTTATAGAGCTGAATACCGCAGCAGATGTAATAACCAATTTTAGGGTTTCCGCATTTGTCGGAACCTTTTCCCAATTTGACCCACCGATAGGTTTATATTTTGCGGCAAGCTACATGACAATTTTTATAAAGTTTACACAAATCGATTATTTTGCTAATTGAGTGTCAACAGAATTTAATTTTTCAATTTTTAGATTTTGGACGGCTTACTTAACAAAAATGCACAATATTGCGGATAAACCTGTATAAACAGATTTTTGCAATGCATTACGTTCGTCCGAATATATGCCGGTTTTTGTGAATCCTTCATTAGCATTATGCAAAAATTAAGAGCTGCGCTGTACTCGGAAATCTACAAATTGATCAATTTTAGCGTTGACCTATATTTTTTGCTGCTGTTAAAGAAGTGACAGCAACAGCAGTCCACTTAAGCAGCACTCTGAAAAAAAAATGTTTTTTAAAAATGCTGCTGAATTATGCAGACACCTCTGCGTAACTTTTTGTGTAAACATAAACCAATAATTAAAAATTGCAATTAAGCCCAACAAGCCGGTTTTAATTGAGAACGATTTCCATCAACTAATGGAACTTGTCTCGTAGCCAAGGTGATAAATCAATTAAAATAAATGCAAAACTCGTCCAGCTGCGCGTGTCAAACGATTGCGATGAAGTGAAGTTTGTTTGCCCGCAGATATACGACACTACGGCTAATAATTACTTATTTTAATCCCAATTACTCGACCCGTTAGATTTTCACACAGGTCCATTTACCTTCTTGATTTTTCACTCAAAACAAGTTTTGCCACTGAAAGAGCAATAAATAAAGATACGAATAAATAACCTAAACTGTCAACTTAACCGTATGTGTGTGTTTACTGCAATTCTGGTGCAATAATTGCTTGTTCATAAGCCGGTGATAAATTTCGACGAGACGCCCTGCAGGAGTTTTTCACACGAATATAAGTATTCGAGTTTTCTTGAAAAAACGACGAAACGAGCGATTCGCAGTCGTCCTTAACTACATTTTAATGCCGGCTCGAACGGTTGCCGAAAACAAAAAATAATTTTGATTGCGATAAGAGCATTAGTCGAGGCGGCACTTTAGGCAACAATAATTTTGCGACCAATTAAGCGGCGGGAGCTCGAGACAGGTGCTAAAAATTATCGGCCCGCGCAAACACCTTTTGCATTCCGCGTGCACAAAACAAGTAATCGCGCGCGGGCACACAGATGCATGCTGTATACATAAAATAGTAATTGCTTTTGCAGCCTGCAGCTCACGAGTGGAGTGTCTAGGTGTGGTCAGTTTTGAAATATGAAAAGAGCAGCGCGGCGTGTACATACGTATAAATATGTCTCCTGCCGCGAGAGAAGCCTGTGTGAAAATAAGAAACAAGTGTCTGCGCGCGGCGGCCTCCCGATCCTTTAATCAACACCTTTCTACCTCAAACAACATTCCTGCGCGGACCATTCCGCAAAGATTTATAATATGCAAGTGTGCCTTTAATACACGCAGGTGCCTTTGAATAAATCTTGAGGAATGGGCTTTAACAATCAGAGGTGTTTACAAAAGTCGTATTTATTCTTGTATCAAATTGAATTTGAATACATTAACTCTGGTCTGCGTGTATTGTACGTATCGGCCGCGGCGCTTTATTATATTCGTCCCGATGTGCCCGCAGCTTGGCTGCTTGCTTGCGAAGATGGAATTTTTATTGGGCAATCGCGCGGAACAACGATCGCTCTCGCGCCTCTACGCTTTAACAAATACACATTGAGATTCCATCGAGCATGTTTTGAATATATATACAGATGATCATGATCACACACTGACTACAAGCAAGCTTTTGCTTCTGCAAAAAATTTTTACAGAGAAAGCGTGGATCACTTTCTGAAGCTCTCAAAACTTCAAGAGCCATTGGAAATTTAAAAAAAAATTGCTGAATAAAATAAAATGGCTAATATTCCATCTGATCAATCATCAATAGATTGCAAGTGTGAAAAGACTTGCTCAAGTTTGGTTATAATTAGAATACTACCGCGTTTTCTAGAGCAAATTAGTTATGAATTTACTAATTTTTCTGCATTTTTTCCATTCTTGAGCGATGAGGTTTAAATGGGGTTGGGACCCTTTGACTGCTTCAGCTATCTAGGGATGAATACAAGTGAACGGTGGGTGTTTTATTAAAATCTGGATCTTAAAAGCCGAGATTTAGTGAAAAACATCTTTCGAACGGCGCCGTAATCCAATCACAGTGTGTCAACTAAATCTCGAGTTCTAAGAGTCAAATTTACAAATATATTAATAATTTTAGTAATTAGAGATTTGACATTATATTGATTTTAATTGTTTACTCTTCACTAGGACATACTGTTTGACGTCGAAACTATAGTCGAGAATTAAAACGACGAATTTAAAGAGCAACGAGGGGGAAGCCTGTTTTCATTTATTCCTAATATATTGAAAAAGTATATTTTACCTTCTCATCTTTACAACATCATATTTTGCTGCGGATCAAATTTATTTTATTGTGTATAAATTAATATAAGTTATGAAGCAACCATGAAAACAATAAATTATGTTGACAACAGGATATGGTTACAAGATAAAATTTTATATTTCTTTTTTAAATATGAATCTTAGAAGCCGAGATTTAGTGAAAAACGTCTTTGTTTCGGACACCGACGTAATCAAATAACAGCGTGTCAACTAAATCTCAGGTTCATCTAAGAGTAAAATTTACAAAAGATGTCATACTAGTTGACTCACGTCTTAACATCCCATGATGAACTAAAGTGTTTTCAGGGTGATCAACACTAAATTTCGTTGTTAAGTGATGTATAAACAAAACAAAACATTTTTAATTTTACCTTTTCAGGGTGCAAAAAATGGGTTGAAGAGTTGTAACCTTTAAGAATAATTTGGCTATCTAGGGTAGGTCACAATGTGTCAAACGGTGTTCAGTGTTTGGAAATCCGATCATTACAAGTTGAGGTTTAATTTTTTTTTTTTTGTAAATCTTTAAAAGCACCAATTTTGTAGATATTATTTTTTTAATAAAAAAATTGGGTTTTTTAATAAAAAAATTAGGGCAAACACTATTCCAGATTTTGACTAATCCAGCCTAATTTTTTGTGCTCTATAGTTTTTTGTCTGTTAAGAAAGAAAGGAAAACTAAAGTCTCTTTTTTAAACACACAGTGAAACGAGCATTCTATCCTAATTAAATCCCCAATGCTCCTCTGCCTTTTCACATTTTTATATAAAACCTCAAGAAAGATTTTATTTTTTTTAATATTATTCAACTCTGAGCTCTCCAGAATTCCACGGAGATAAAGGAGATTTGATCGCAAATCAAACGTTCGTCAACAATGGTTTTATAATGAAAGGCCAGCTTATGATTAAGGCTATAAATTTTCCGCTCGCAAAACAACTGCCGGGCGTAAGGGATTCGCTTTGGCAGAAAAGGCGATTAGCTCATCAAGCGGAGCAAATTAAAAATGCAGAAGTTGTGTGTATGATAATTCCGGCGACGCCACTTCGAGATAATATGCTAATGCTAATGGTTGCATCTGCTTACGCCCTTCAGTAATTCCGTGTATACGCGCGAGCTGCTCAGTCGGCGCTCAGCACATTGGAATATCAAGAAAATAATGCGCTCCACGCCGGTGCGCGCGGGCCGACACCAAAAGCCGAGCCGTTGTTATTATTATTTATCATGGCGGCGTTAAACAAATCCTTTAGGCGAATTTCAAGCTTAATTCCAACACTTGGGGCTCTCAAATTCTGCTATATGGCCAAAATGAGGGTTACAGTAATTTTTCAGTTACAACAATGAAATTAAATTAAATATTTGATCAGTTCCAAATTAAATTTTTGTGGTAACCTTAGACTCATAGCGTCCGTTTAATTATAATTATTAGCCCTTTGATGGTCATGAATTCCTACAGCAGGGGAAAATAAATTCAAATTTTAATTTTAAATGTGTGCAAAATATTTAAGTGGTGTAGCGTCCGTTTTGAATAGCCCTCACTTGTAACAGTCGTTTAGTAGATCTCAGTCATACAGATGAGCTTATAATAACACACACGCTCGGCTCTTTCCCTTTCTGAAGAGCTTCAGCGGCGCGGCGGCGGCGACTTACAAACAAAATATCCCCGGCGGGCATTACACAAATAAAAATCTATCTCCGGAATAAATTTAATGCAAATTTGATATTAAGCATTACCATATCACACCTGCATGGCAGCAACTTTGTAATAATAGCCCGCCACTCCGTAATGGATCTCATCTTAATAATTTATGCATTTTCTCGTTCTTCTTAATAATAATGCGCGCGCCTCGCTATATGGAAAGTTTTGAATGCCAAACGATCGGCCAAATTACACACTTTATGAGTTCACTATCGCTCTTTTGTGTGTGTTTCTCTGACGCAAGATAAATAATTTTTTGATCTAAATGGCCTTGCGGAACCAATAAAAATGTTTCTGAAGCGGAGGACGAAATAAATTCGCAGCCGGGCGGCCAGTGCCGCGCGCACGGACGTGATGACTTCGCCTTGCAATTACATCTTTGCACAGCGCAATGGCGAAAAGATGATGATACAGTCCGGCAAATTGCACCCAAAAGTGCGCTCGTCGGCAGAAGTTGAGCGTGAAATGGAGCTGAAATGAATTTAGGCGCCTAATTTGGCCATATGCGCTGCTGAGCAAAGGGATTTTTGTAAAAAGGCAGCCGTCAGCGGCTCAAATTGCTAATTATTTTGCTAACGTCGATCGGGTGCAGTGGCGGAACCGGAGTTATTGCGCATACAGCAGCTGCGGACGACAAGCTAATAAAATTTAAGTGTGAAAATTTGCAAATTTACTTGTCAAATTATAATTAACGCGCCAATGTATGAATATTGATGTGACTCGATTGTTCACTGAATGTGTATAATAACACGTTGGAAGAAGAAAGGTGATTTTTCACGATTTTTTTAACCTCTAATCAATTTGCCAGATGAATGTGTATTTTTTTGGAGTTTTGGTCGGTCGAATTATGTTTTGGTAACTGTTAGAAAGGTATTTTTACGTTGCATGTAATTCTGGCTCTCTTTGTAAGACGTGTAACAGTGTTTGAGCAGTGCTTCCAAGTCATGCTCTACCGTCCGCGGAACAATTTGTTGCTGAATCTATGTATGTATATGAACGAGAGAACTCAAGTGTCTTCAAACCAAAATATTAATAAAAGCCGCAATAAAATGTCCAAAACGAAATAACAGCTGAGAAATTGAGTCATTATGATGACTTTAAATAATTAAAACTGACAACTTTTCAAGAAATAAAACGGCTGATTAAAATGTGCAAATATTTATGAAGGCTATGGAGACATTCCTTCGGCAAACCATCATCTTTTATCAAACAACGAAAAATACTATCATTTACGGCTCCCCAGGTAAGAAAATTTTAACTTTCAATTTCTAAAAAGACATGCTAATTTCGAAATTGTTATTATTTGAATTTTTCAATTTTGGTTCAAGGATTCCTTATATGCAAATCTAAGCAACAAGCGGTCGAATTATTTCGTCAAAATAAGAGATAAAAATGTCGGTAAAAAGCAAATTAATTGTCAACTTTTAACCTAAAGACAAATAATAAAATCCACCCTTCCTAGAATACATTTCTGTTTTTTATTCCTTAGCAACGTTTTAATTTACATTCAAGATAATCCACAATTAAGCTGCCAAGTCAAAGCCGGTGTGGAAAGAAGCGCTGCGTTTCCAGTTGTGCCCCTGGCTGTGCGCGCCCGTATGTCACGCGTGTAAACCTCAAAGAGCGGCTGCATAAAATAAATGAGTGAGTCTGTCGAGAGTGTGTGATTGCATATTATACACATCATGACGGGGCGGCGACGGTGAAACAGTACCACCGAAGCGATTAAGAGGACACACGCACGGCAGCCGCAATTACCAATTAGCTGGAAGCATGAAATTGTTCAAAACTTCCACATTTTATAATCGGACGTGATTTCACAAAAATTGGAAATCGCAGTTTCACATGCGGCACCGAACGCACGGAGCGATTTTCTTTCTGATTATTTTCGTGATTTTTTTCTCTACCGTCAGAAACAATAATTTAACAGAAATTATCTACTGTTATGTGTAATTTTGCGGTTGACCGTGCTTGAAATAAAATCGTGGATGACAAACTGCACAGCTAAATTGCTGCTAGAATGGAGATCGGATTCATGTCATGTGGAAGAGAAAAGGTTTAAACACATTTTCGTGTTTTGTCATATTGATATTGCATGTCGAGGAGCTCTTTCTCTCTTTCTCGGTCCCTAGTCGACCAGCTGTTTTTCCAATAAAGAGAGTATTGTTTTCGGTGCCAATAAAAACAAAGCCTGCTCCGCCGGGAAATCACGTGAAAACCCACACGCGTGCATTATGTAAAATTAAACAAAGCCATTAATGTTATTATTGCAATGTATGCATCCACTTATGCACAAATTTATTAAAAAGACAAACCCAGCCATCAATAATCAATAAAAAGGGAATTGCTCCCGCGGGGCCGGTGCGACCGGTGCACGCGACATGCACGAAACGCTTGGTTGCTTCACGAATCGCGTCCCTGGTGCTTCATAAATAATAACAAAACATTGGTAAATCGCCCTTCTGGCCGCCTTGTATACACACACGCACGATAAAAGATGTTGGCGGAATATTACATGTCTAACACAAAAATTAATCATCTGATCGCTAACATTTATTAAGATTTAAAAGTGGACACTTAACTCTTTGTTAAATCTTTTATGCGTACTGCATAAATATATTTTAACCGAGCACTCTTACTAGGCATGCAACAAAAAGTACTCAACAAATATAGAGGAAAACTGTTTTCCAAATATATACTATCATTTTAATTTATCTTCTATTTCAACTTATTCTTGAACGTCAATTTTTTGTGATATTAAATGGAGTGGAGCGTCGTTGCATATTGGATTTTCAGATTGCCTATATAAGTTAAAAAAATCTCTCAAAAACCAACAATAATTGGATGATAGATTCCGGTTGAAAGTTATATCAACTCGTAATGAGGCAGTGCTTGACAATTTAAATATGTGCATATAACTTTAGTTTATAAAACGATCAATTATTAAGGAAACTACACCTTTAATAATAAATATAAGATATAGTTTAAACATTTCTAAAATATAAAAAATATAAAATCATTAGATTAATTAAAGTTTTCGTTTTAAAAAAATAATTAATGGATTTTAGATTACGTAAGATATATTGTTTAGTTTTAAAATAACAAACAATTTTGCAACAATATATTTTTACATTCTAATTTTTTATCATATTTTGCTGCAGGTCAAGTTTATTTTATTTACTTAAAGAAATATAAGCAACAACAAAAAAAACAGGAAAACAAAAATTTATGTTGACAGCAGGATATTGTATTAAAGATAACATTTAATGATTTTTTGTAGATAAGTACATTACAAGAAATAAACAGCAAACAACTTTGAGCAAATATATGCAGCCCAAGACGGGATGATTTTCTTTTAGTCACTTCATTCGAGATTTGTGATCCAATATTAGATAAAACATTTAAATTTAAAATAAACATTTACGAAATCGACGGATGATGCAGTAATTCAAGAGTTTCAACGTTTAAAGTCAGATGATTTGTTTAAAGAACACACACTGCGTGTTGATATGCACTCCCAAAACTCTTACAAGTATACACCAGGAAAGACCAAGCCGCATCGAAAGGTGTGTGACTATCGCTTTTGCGAGGTTAAAAGCTGAGATTTAGTGATCATAACATTAATAAAATATCTACAGCCATACTTTTTTTAAAATTCAAAGTTTAAGCCCTCGAAAAAGAGTAAAAATAATGCTCCATCACGGAAATTACTCAAAAGTTCGACTGAGTATGCTTAAATAAAAATGGTAGATTTTAGTTGGTGTTAGAGGTTGAAAAGTGTTAAAACATTTCTGTTTTTAAATTTTAAAATTTGACCCATTAGAATCGGACTTGGCGAGATGAGTCTAAATTTCACCGTATTTCCTTTTCGTTGCGTAGCGTGAGCAAATTTGACATTGCATTTTCAAACTGTTAATCCACCAAATAAATCTGATCTTCGTTTTTTCTCTGCGTTTGTATTTCGTATATCGTGAGTAGAATAATTATACTACCCGCACTGAAAGACTGTTCGGTGGTACAGTTTCCCTTTCCCTTCCTATGTGACAGCAATGACAGTCATTTGTAATGTCAAATTTTTTATTATAGTAATATTTTTTACTTGATACGCGCTTTGGTTGGTTTCTTTCTATAGGCAGGGTTCAACTATGCCAGAAGTGTCGCAGTGTCGCCCTTTCTCGTATACTTCTATGTATTTTCACTTGTACAGGATTAATTTGTAAGAATATGAACGTCCATTTTTTTAGTTTATTTGAACCTCTCCTCAGCACATCTTCTGGGCTATGAGCTCACAGAGTACCAATAAACCGCCAAGCTCGAGTGCCATCGGAGGAGCTTGGGCCTTATGTGGCCAAATTTTTTGCCTCCTCGCACCAAGTTCTTTTAAACGCCAGACATTTGTCCCTAAAGCCGCTGGAAAGGTGCAAAAACCAACAAGTGGCTATTCATCCAAGTCTGTTGAGCTATTTGACCATTTTAGTCACTTTTTGCCATCTCCGACATTGACCAGCCAGGAATAGATCCCTTAGCATGCTTAAAAGTATCTCCAATTGCCTTCACAACAGACTGGTTCAAATTAAATTTGGTCTTTATTTTGCTGGATAGAAGAAAAAACCGTCCCTTCATCCGTATTCCTTTTGCTCAACAAAATGAATTTTCTTCCACATTTTTTATGTGGTTTTTGGCTAATTTTCAAAGCAATTTTTGAGAAGATCTCGGCATCTTGAGAGCATGTTCACGTTCAATCACATCAAAGTAAGAAAATAATTCATTGCCAGCATGTATAGTTGTCGGTGTAATTACACGTGTTTAAAGTACTTATACGATGGCTGTCTTTCGATACTTGCTTAGTTAGCTTAAGCTTTCCATCGCTTAGAGTTAATTGCCGAACATCTGTTTGCGCCTTGGAAATTTGTTTTCTGATTAATCCTCTCTTTCACACCGCCGCGCCACGCCACGCACTTGCTGGAATTAATCTCGCGGTAAACGAATTCGGGAGAACACACGCGGTTGGGCCGTAAAAGGTCTTTAGCACGGAAGCCGCCGCCGCCGCCGCCGCCGCAGCAGCCGCGCGGCACTCTTTGACACTTCGGTGCCCACCTCTCGCGCATACACGGAATAATGGAAAAAATCTGGACGCGACTCCACCTCCCTGGCCATGCCGCGTATATTAATAACGACTCTCGTTATAATTAAAGAGCCGCGCGAGGTGTGATTAGTGGTGTGCTTTGTGATGAGATATTAAACTCAATTTATAAAATGCAAAATAAAATATTAGAGATGATAAACTACGCGCGATCGCTTTTAATTAATGTGCGCGCCGAGTCGGAATTTTTCCAAAATCCCTGCTTTTAATTAGACGGCGCGGACCGTGGCCTCACCTGACGCCCGGTGGGAAAATTTGCCGTACGTTGAAAAATTAAATAAAGCGCCAGAGCCTGCCGAAAATACCACTCATCTCAAAGGAAATCGTTAGTTGTTTTGCGTTTCCATTTTTATCTTCAGCTTTTTAAGCAAATCGAATTTTTGGATATGTTTTTAAAAACAAACACTTATTATTCAAAATAGCTGCTTATCTATTTGAGCTTCCCATAAAAATAAATAGCATTAATTAATAAAAACTGTCAACAGAATTAACTGGAAGTTAATATACAAATATTGACTCCGTCTTGAGTTATCTCTAAATAGAATAGATTATTGAATGAAATTGTTGACTGAAACGTATTCACGTGATTTTTGTATTTGTGTCCTAGGAACGCTTATTTATTACTTCCACGCCACTGCGACCAGTTTAAAGTTTTGTAAAACTTATTTTATACCTCAGTCAAAAGAGTCAAAGAAGCACTTCCGATTCTTGTAATAAGAAATTGGAGACTTTCAAAATATCAAACATTGCTCCACTAGGGCAACAGCTCCACCAAATTTAATCAAAATCTGAAGACCCATGCCAAGAGGAGGTCGACACATAGTTTAGGATATGTCGGATAGTTTTAAAATCATGTATTAAACTACGCAAAACATTACAATAACTGACAATCTATCTGGAATTGCACAGACGACTGAAAAAATAATTTGGCACCACAAGAAGCGCATCCGCAAAGGGAAGGGAATTTTGACCTTTCGCAGTTCTAAACTCAACAGAGAAAGTCAAGAAAAACAGCAAAAGGTGCAATATTTCATTCCCAGCCTATGAGCGCCAGAATAAACCAACAGAAAATTTATACAAGCTATCCAAATAGAAAAATGCTTCATTTTAATGCTGATTCGTGATGAGAACATCAATCATTTGTCTATAATAGAGAGGAGCCTGTCTGTTGGACCGTTTCTGTTCACGGAATGTGTACAATGGTAATTTTTCCTGACAATAAACGTTCCGCGGCGACGGCACATATGCACAACATAATAATAATATTGCGTGTCTCTCGCGCGGCACCGAGCGAGAGCGATGATTAAGAATTCCGTATTAAATAAGGCGGCGGGCGCATTGTCACTCTTGTGGCGACTATCATCTGATGTCTCTCACGTACTCGCGCGACGGCCGCGCGGTCAAAGGCCCATTTGTGCTCTCATTGTTGCCCAAAATCAAAGGCCCGCAGCGCCGCGCCAGAATAAAATTCCACCAGCTTATTGGTGCCTTGAGTGAGCACCGGCACGAATATAATACTATATAACAACGCGCAAAGTCACTTCTGAAAATGTGTGCGTTGTCGGTGTTAGTTATTGTAATCGTGTGCTCGTGGGAACAACGTCGTTTTCTGCCAGAGCGCCTCTTTCTAAAGCGAACCTGACGCGATGCACGCAAAATCAGAATCATCTAGTGGTGATTAATCCCGTCCCGGGGCGGTATTTCGCTCACCACGGATTTCAGAGGATTAAAATGTGCAGTTTGTCATCGCTTGCTGACACTCAAATTTTTAAAAAAGAAACTGAATTTCTGCGCAGGCTGATGACTTCTTTTCAGGGAATTTTTCTCAGTCAATTCAACATCTGCAACAATCAAATCTTTTTGATGAAAACACCTGCGACCGTCTCGTCGGAATTACCAATTTCGGCAACAAAAGTCAACCGCAAAGACCGCCCAAATGCGAGTTTCCTCCAAAAATCGCGGTGCATGCACAAACTAAAAACGCCTGCGTCCTTTGTGCTGCTGGAAAATTCCCATTAGGCCACATTGGAGGCTTATTTTTCACTGGAGCAGCTACGCAGAGTCGGCCAACAAAGGAGTTGAATAAATAAATCAAACCGTATCAAATATTAATAGAGCCACAGCCGCAGGAATAAGTGAGAAATCGTTACGGCCAGATCTGCTGGGCTCCTTGGAAAGTGTAATTTAGTCGCTAGCTGCTGTCCGCTACATATAGAAAAATGAAATCGTAAAATAGCGCTACATGCAGAAATCAATATCGCTATTTCCCCATTCGCCAACGTATTAACAAATAGTTTTAAATGTGAAAAATAAGAAAAATTGTACATTAACAGCCGTTGAGGGGATATTTGAAATTCACAGCATGGAGTCAATATTAAATATTTAATTTAGCTATACGTTTCTAAAAATATACTTCCAGACAAGGTGCATGTTTTTGTAACCCGGTTTTCTCTACACGACTGGTTGTTACCATTCAAAACTATTTTTTTGCGCAATAAATGCAATACATTAATTTTTCCCTAATTAAAATCTGAAACTTTCGGTTCTATTTGTAAAAATATAATTAATCCTTCCCTACCCTCAATTACACCAGAATTCACTGTCTACCCATAATTTAAGTCAAGGTCATGGGCAAAAAAACTAACAAATTATTTAAAAAAGTAAATAATGCCTACATTAGATATATTGGTTATTAAGTAAAAATAAAAATCGAACTGCATTTTTTCTAAACTATTTTTCAACCGCTGCTTTTAGGTCATCTATCGATGACACAAAAAGCAATATTCAATCATGAAATCTTTTAGTAAGGCGTATGGAAATTAGACCACCGGTGAATTCTGCAGTTAAAACTTTGCTAAATCGCATACAACCCTGTCTTTAACTGCCGCAATTTGTTTGTGACAGTGTTTTAGCGTAGGCCTTGTTTGGCTCGGCTATCTCTTGATTGCCGGGTTCTAGCGACCTGATCGCTTTTTCAAGTGCCTTTTCACTCTTTTTTAATGTATATTTTGATGCATAATTTGGTGTAAGAGGAATAAATATAAATAAAATATTGGATTTTAACACGTGTGGTATTCAATTCAATTCAATTCAAATTTTGCTTTATTCATTAAGTCGGAATATTTACAATGACTTTTGAATAGTTGTCAAGATCGAATTAAAAATACATCATCACATATACTATATACACATTTACAAGCACACGTCTTTCCAGTCACACGTCAAATACTCGTTAGAGTCATAAAAATTGTAGTTGCACAGTATTTTTTTTTCACCTGGTAAATATTTATATTAAAGGAAATGATTTTTCAGTTAATTAGACCATACAATATCAATTTATTTTTCTGTCTTTATTGAAGCATTATTTGTTTGTTTCATTTTTTCGCTTTTGTAAAAGCAAAAACGATATTTTCCTTGTAAATTTGACTTAGTTCAATGAACTTAATTCAAATCCCATGAACTTTTCCGTTGAGTGGCAACCCAGCATAATGAAGACTGTTACAGCATCTATATGTCATATGTTTCTTGCTAATCTTAAGTCTTGTTTTGAAATTATCTCCGAACCCTTTTGATGTTCAGAGAGAAATTCATCAAGATATATATCACTCTAAAAGGTTATTTTTGCTCTTTGATTCGATTAAACGATGTATTTTAGAATTCAAAGCTGAGGAATCAGTTCTATTTAAGATTTAAAGTCGAAATAAATAGCCAAAATTTAACTAAACACGATGGAATAGTATTTCAACCTCAAACTCTAAATCAATAGAACTAATAAAAATGCAATTTGAATTATAAAATTTGTCTAGTCACGTTGTTCAAACAGTAAAAATATTTTTCTAAAAATAAGTCCACAAAAATATTTGCTTTTTTACTGGAAAGAGACAATATTGATTTGTATGTATCCATTAAAAAATCTAAAAAATAGTGCTGTATTTCAATATTTTGAAATTTTAGACTTACAAACAGATGCATGCCTAGCACAAATAAATTCACAAATGCGACGAGAGTTTATATTCAACTTTCCGCACTCGGTTTGTGCTGCTAGCGCCGAGTGGTGTGTGTGGTGCGCACCCTAAGGGTGTCAGAGCATTTCTAATATCACCGTGGCTGCGCGGTCTTCTTTGTACAAAAGAAGCAAATTAGCCAGAGTGTCACTGCAGGAGGTCGATTACATTTGTGTTGTTGTATAACGCACCGTGCATACACACAAAAACAGAACACATAGCCTCGAGTAATGAAAATCCTCTGGCGCGCATTGTGTTCCATTTTATTATGTCTATTATGAGACTTATAATGTGTAGATTAAATATACGAATTCGTTTCTTTATTTCTCGGCCCTTTGTGCGGCTAATTCCGAAACAAAACACACACATGGCGGCTTTTGTGAAAATAAAAAGAGTGAGTGTGTGAGAGCGAGCGAGTGAGCGAGATTCCATCCCGGCGCTGCCGATATAATTACGTCTCGCGGCCAGCTTGTTTTATTATATTATTTCGTTTGTTGTTGCGTCGGCGCTGCGGTTGTCATTTGCTCGCGCTTTTTCATCATTCGGTCAGGTGTGAAACGAGCATTTGCTTTGATGCGTCTAATTTTCGACCAGCCTGCGACACGCTCATTTGCGCTGGCAAGCTGTGAAATTCGTTTGATGGGCTAAATTGCAACGCCGGATCCGACTAAATTAGTTTGTCACTGAGACAATTCCAATTATTCTCACTGGACGAATAATTTAATTTGCTTGAGCGCCTTCTCAGGATGTTGTTCTGTTTTTCCGCATTCCACGAACTATTATTGAATATCTGACAATTAGTCAAGCAAATTATTGCAGATTCGTTTTAAGCTCTCTACATGACAACTGACAGCACACATTGCAAAGTATGAAATTTTTATTTAAACTTAAAATTGATCTTTTAGACTTATTTTTAGAAAAACAACAACTATTTTTGTATATATGGTGCAAATTAGTTGGTTTTAGATTATTTCCGAGTCGATTTAGACGGTGTTAGACTGTTCTTTGACGCGCCATATATTTTGCCAACTTTATAAATAACATTTAATTTTAAATCAGGGCAAAAAATTCTTTATAGTAATTATTATTACATAGCTTCTTGCAGCTCAGCAATTTTTTGAGCGTATTTTTAATTTGTTATTAACCCGTTAGTTCAGTGCTGAGAGGCGAAAAGTTTGGAAATTTCATTTTTCAGCTCACGACAAAGCGCACGGTTGATTCTAAGTGGAAAAATGTGTTAAACGAGTGGAGGGCGTTGGGAGCGAAAATGACTCTGCAGATTCCCTTTCATTATTTCCAAAATCTCTCGCTCTATATGCATTAAAGTGTACATAATAGTACACATTTGAACGCGAGTCATGAATTCAGGAGAGGCGTGTGACATTTGAAAAAAGGCGATCGCGCAAGTTGAATGCAATCACGACAACAACGCCAGTGAGCGAGCTTTCACACAATTTACGCGCGCGTCTATGAAAAAAATGGAATTTTGTAATAAAATCTTGAGTTTGAAACGGAAACAAATGGTAACGGTGCATTAAATAGCCAATTTGATCGTTGATTTATTCTGCGAGCGGGTAGGAAAGGCGATGGTAATTGAATTCACCACACTTAACAATCGCCAGCTAATTTCCCTGAAATTTGTTTTGCAACAGGTTTTCAATCGGCTGAGCAAAGAGTCGGCGGCGATAACAAGAGAGGCATGGTTTAATTATGCGTGCATACACAATGTTATCATGACTCGTGGATATCGGGGCCGGCCGGCCGGCCGGCGCTGCACCAGCTAATAAAATTTATAATTGGAAAGTTCATTTAAAAGCCTCCGAATGTGCACGGCGCTGTTGGTATAAAATTTGACATTTAATCAACACGCCGCGACCGCGGACACAATGGCGCAGTGAGAACCAATTATTATTTCTATTAATCATTAATGCTGTAAAAGATACCAACAATCATAATAATGCGGACACAATGAGATTGGAAAAGATGCTTGAATAGATCAGAAGTATAAAAGGCATTTCTTCGATTCCATTCATGCATTAAAACACAAAAGGCGGCGGTTCAAACAGAGGCGGCCGGCCGATTGTTATGCACGCACTGCTCTGTTTTGATTATTAGCGTTTTGCAACTATCACACTAACCGAATTGATCCGGATGTCGTGTGAAAGTATATACGCCACAATGAAACATTTTTTTTCCAAATTTGCAAAATTCTCAAAATTATTGGGAAACACAAAATTTTTTGGCTTTGATTCAATGTCGCGTTGACTACACTTGGTTGTTAATTTGAATAATAATCTTTAATGTTATTGTGCAATAATCTAACAAAAAAGACTCGAGATTTTGAATTTCTACCTGATTTGGTACTTTTGCTTGTGTTTGGGGGTTGTAAATGGGTTGTTTGGATGTGGTATTAGCCGAAATAAAAACAACCCCTGAAGAAGTTTGCACTGAAAGTCAATTTCAACTCAAATGAATTAACATCATATTTCTTAACTAGGAGAAACACCGAAAATTTGCATTTAAGGGGTGGAAAAAACAGACGGAGTGATTTAGGGGTTGCAAAAGTTTTTCACTTTAACTAATACACCCTCATACTCATCCCCTGGAAATTTCATGACGATAGGACAACAATTTAAGCTGCAGTGAGTGAAAATCTAATGTCAGTTTATGTGTTCTCGGGAAAAATTTCAAATTTGGAGTGCTTTAAGACGATGGTTAGAAATTCATATCTAAATTTTTTTTTCAGATTTTTCTCAACACGTTTCAATTATTTAAATAATTTTGGGGTCGCCAAACGACCCCACATTCATTCGAAGATTAAAATTTCAAAGTTAAACCAATTGAACGCGTTTTCAATGATTTTTTCAATTGAATTCGAGCAATGGCGTCCGAATGGAGAGGGAAATTACCCTTCTGGAGAATTAAATCATGTTTTTTAATGGGGAGACTGTATGCTCACCGCTTTGATTAGCATGAAAACATTTAAGACGATTTTACTTACTAATTTAAGCGGCAAATTGGAGCAATTTGATAAAAAGGCAAAAATGGTGCTCAGATTTTTATTTTTTTTAATCGTCCACATACTTTTTTGTTTTTTTAGGAAGCTCTCCGCTACTGTCCGATGTCACCAAAATATTTTTAATTAAATTTCCTTATTAATTAAATTCATAACACATCATTCCTGTTTTATGATTTATGATTTTTTACTACACCAAATGTCCATGTGCTTTTACTTTTGCTTGGAAATGCGAAAAAAACTCAAGGGTCTTGACTTGACGCAATTTCAAGGCACGTTAGACAATTCCGCGCACCTGCGATGTTTCCCAAATCGTCTGGTGGACGTCGGTCGGTCGGAATAAAAGTGATTGTCACACAACATCATCTTGTGAAAAGGTGAATTCGTTTTCCACGGCCAAGCCTTTCAATGCATTTAAATCCACAATAGGAGCGTTTTGCCGGTACAGAAAAGAGGAGGAATCCGAAGAGGAATGCTGGCCGCGCACTTTTGTATAATGAGAGATGGTGCGAAGGCATTTTCCTCGGACAAAGGCATGAATATTACTTTCATTATCGACTTTCCCATGACTTATTTGTGCGCCGTGCTCGCGTCACTCTTACATAATTTCATGGAATTTCACAATCCACAAGATGTGTATGTATACAATTTTTTTCCTTTGAAAAATTTTATAGAATAAAGCCCTTCAAGTTTTCAATTGAGTTCATTTTTTCCTTATTTTCTTTGTTTCCCCCAAACCTTTCCCTAACGACCGTAATTTTTAATTTCAACGAAAAGTTATTTATATAAACGAATTATTGGATCAATATTGGATCAACCTAGCGACTTGGGAAGGTAGGTGATGATAAAAGAAAGTAAGTAATGTGTGTTGTCATTGATATATTTAAACAAGGAAAATTTATTGAGTTAATATTTGAGAGATAAAAATTTCAAAGTTGTAAAGAACATTTATAAAAACTTTCTGGTTCAAACTGCATCGCTGTAGCTATCTTAGAACTAAATTTAACACCTATTTTCAAAAACCAAATATCTCGAAAAGTATACTAATAAGTGCTAGCTTCAACATCTTTGGTTTAAAATTTTGGCAACAAAATCCTCAGATCAAGTCCAAAAACAACATTAAAAATGGTGCTATTATAATTTTTATACAAAATTAAATTAAATTCAATTTTCACCGCAAATACTAAATTTTAACCAGAGGCTAATTTTTAAATACTGAATGGTTCGTTTAATCATTTCTATTTACTCTTTTACGCAACTTGACCAACGTCAGCCTTGCCACGTGATTTACTGGCTGATGTAGGAAAGAAACGGGTTTACCACGCACTTCTGTGAAGTACGTGAGACTTAAAAATTGTAAGAAATATTCCAATATTTTTCAGTTAAAAATATTTGCTGAAAAATATCCCATTTCAATTTATTATTTACCGGTTAACGAGCAAGATTGTATAAAATATGCGCGGATTAAGAGTTAAGAGAAATCGTCGATTTCAAGTTATAAGAGATACATTCGCACATCTGAGGCAAGATATTAAAAATTGATGTATTTGAAAGGTGATATCAATCGCTATTAAGTTGCCAGATGCTGCAGCATGAATGTGATGCATATAATAATAATAATTTCTCTGTAGGTTGCCAAGAAGTGCAGCTTAATGCAAAGAGGCACAAATAAAAATGGAGGGAGTTACAACTTTCTTGCTTGCGCACTCTGCGGCCATTCAAATCCTCGTCGCATTTATATGCACAGAAGTGAGACGATCATATATGCAGCCGCGCAGTGTGTCACATCACAGCATTAATCACGCAGCGGCGAAAAGCCTTTTACGCCTCGCACATGCAGCAACGTCAAACGCAAACAATAAATAATGAGCCCCTAAGTGATTGTCAATCGGCCATAATTCGCAATTGTCTCTAATTAACCTTCTGCGAGACACGACACTTGTGCACATAAACACGCGGCTCACCGTCAAAGCGAAAATATGTATGTGAATAATAAACGAACCTCGGCGCGTCTCTTGAATTCAATATATACATATATTATTGAGAATAAATTGCACCTCGGGCTGACTGAGGAGGTGGGCGAGAGAGGTTATTTTGCGGCGTGCGCTCGTCGTTGTTGCCGCGCGCGACAGGAATGCGGCCGGCGTACATGCAAATAATCGCGCCGTAATGACTAATAAAGGGGCGCTGGCGAAATTTATGCCACTGCGACGATAATTGTTCGCTCTTTATATTTGCATAATAGTTCTCTGAAAGATCGTAATTCGGCCTAAAAGGTTCGCGGCAATAAAATTGGGAAAAAAGCGTGTCAAAAATTTATTGCCCGGCCTGCGAGAGACGCGCACCTGACCGCAGAAAAACATTAAAAGCGGCGGCGAGAAAAGAGCGAGCGCGCTGGCCACTCTTTCAGACCGATTCCCTTTTGGCTTATTGCCTGCGTTTTATTGCCATACTCGACGACGCTAACCGAAAATTTTTATGGTTAGTCCAGGGGCGAAAATTGTAAATCATTCCCAGGCAATTTTCTCAAAAATGTTTGTTTTCCTTGATATGAAAAAAAAAATTGATTGCAGCCGCACTCCCAAAAGCAAGCACATTGGAATTGAGATATAAATAAATATTTGTTTCCATTGAAGGAAATTGAGGTTCATATGTGGACAGAAAAGGCGTGTCCTGATAATTTTAGATTTTTTCTCTCCTTTTCTGACAGCTTTTGTAAAGATGAAAATATTGCTGTTATTTTTAGACGTCTTTTTGGAGCAATTTAGTCGGTATTAGTCAGTTTAGACGGTGTATATCAAGACATCGTTTAAGCCCGATTAACACGTGTTTACGGTATAAATAATCACACATTATAGTACAAAATTTCAAGATATTCATCATCTTAAGGGGAATATTACTAAATGCACGATACCTAATAAGGTCTCGCGAATTTTTCAAAAGGTTTATGGCGTGCTAAAAACTTTGGAGAAGTTCAGGAATGTGACTCCTGAAAAAATTAGAATTAAATTAGTTAAATCGTTGATCCTGTCACATTTCGACTACTCCGATGTTGTGTTTTGTAACTTGAGCGCGGCGCAGATCAATAGGCTGCAAGTATTGCAAAATCATCTCATTCGGTACATTTACGGCGTGAAACGTGGGCAGCGGCTTTCCCCACTGTACAAAAAATGCCAAATACTCAATGTTATTGACAGACGCAAACTACATGTACTAGTCCAGAATCATAAAATTTTGTATAATAACAGTCCCGAATATTTGCGTAGATTTGTAACGACGATGCATGATGTCGATCTGTTGGGCAGGTCGCGGGCGCATCGAATGCGACTTCTGGCCCCCTTTGTCAGTGTAACAGTGCCTGAGCAATGCTTCCAAGTCATTTGCTATCGTCTGTGGAACAACCTGTCACCAAATCTGTGCATGAACCAGAACTCTAGTGCATTCAAACAAAAAGTGAGGCAAATTTTCCTTGCCAAATACACTGAACTTACTGACTGATTTTCTTATTTCCCTCTGTTATAAAAAAAATGTTTTGTATATTTATCTGTTGTGTTCTGATTGTGGGGAGGTGCGGAGCATAGTTGCTCTGCTGATCCGCAATAAAAATCACTTTGAATCTAATAAGTAAAAAATAAAATTGCTGCCCATATTACACAAGAGTCAACCAGTAAAAATATCACAACGAAATCAAAGAGTGATTTTCATTCAATATTGAGAATGATTTGAACCCTTTATTGATCATACCTAACCCTTAATTTTGTTTTCTTGAGACTTCATAACTGCATTAGCCACCAAAACGAACGATAAGTTAGTTTTTCCACGTTGCAAAGAGGTTTGAATTTTTTTAAATGGAAATGATATCGTTTTTAAATAATTTAGAACCAAAACGAGGACAGTTCTAACTGCTTTTTAACAGATATAATAATTACAACAAAAGCTACTTTTCACGTAAAAACTGTTTAGACTAAAAAAGTGAATGGGATAAAAAACAAACGAAACCATGAGAAAAATTTCGAGCGCCTTTTTCTTTCGTTTTTATCCTATTTAGACGTTTAAAGATTAATCGTAGACGCTTTTTTAATCGCTTTTAGATGGTTCTTTCAGTTAAAGACGGTTTCAAACGATATTAAATATGATTCCAATGGCCTATAATTGCACGAATCGTGTTCATTTGATGATCCCACAACGCTTACAAGCTTAGAAAAATAAAGACAATCGTTTAAAATTAACAGCGTCATTTACGATTTAAGTTTGTGAATTTATTTATTTTTTAGATCACAAAACTTAACTTTGTTATACCCTTAAATGTAGGGGATAGATTTCGACACAGCTTGTTGTTAAAATTTTAATTTTTGACAATTTAAAAAAAGGGGGAAGATATTGTTATATTCCAAGAAATCATTCAGGTGTTTAATGAATGTGTGCACGCAGAGAGTGCAGAGTGTGAAATAAAATAGTTAATCTCTAGCAGCCGAACAGAGCAGTAGTTCTTTCCTTTCTCCTTCCCGGCCACCCCGCAACTACATACATTTCACTTGTATTGTGTGAGTTTTACTAAACTCTATAGAAGAATTCTAGTGAAAAATTGACAATAAAAACACAATAAAAAATTAGGTAGCATTGTGAAGCATTTGGTCAGTTAAATTACCGTACATGCCGCAATAAATTGTCTGCGATCATGGTCACTTGTCTGCCCTTGATGGCCGTTTTCTGCTCACACACATGCGCGGCCAACGTATAGAATTGACTTTGGCGGCAGATCTGAGGCGTCGAACGTGTGCATCCCCTTTATGGAACGCAGCGGGTCGGCACGGCAACCTTCTCTGTATCACTTTTGGGCCATCTGGCGAGGGAAAACATTCCATGACCGCTTTAATTACACGCCTATCATCAAGTCGCTCTCACTGCTTTTCTACCACCTGAAATTTACAACAAAAAGCATTGACAGCAAATTAATACTCTGAGAAAATATTTAATAGGTTCACACCTAACGCCACGGCTGCTGCATGATTGATATTTCAAACGTTTGCTTTTTCACCGCGCGCGGCTGCAGCCGCACGCCGGCCAAAGGTGTGAAGCAAGAAGCGCTCCCCGCGGTGCGATCAAACCTGAAAAACAACAATAATTGTTGGTTCTGAGGCGGATTTTCCAGTGCCGCCGACAATCGTGGAGAGAGGGAGGGACACGCATTTGGAATTCGGAAATTGTGCGTGTTTGAATAGCACGAAAGGAATGTGGCGTTTTTGTTGCCCTCAATAAATATTATTTCACTCCTCAGAGGGAGAGACCTTGTGTGTTTGATAAATTGTTGGTAAAAATATCATGACTAAAATTTAAAAAAAAATATAAAAAATCGCATGAACTCTGTCCAAAAAATATTTCTTTTACCTGATGAATTTTCCCACAAATTTATTGATCTTGATTATGTTATTAAATTAAACCCGATGTCTGATGAGTTCTAATGGCATTTTTTCTATTGACACACTTCTCACTCAGAGAAAAAGTACTCAATTAGATACACTTAAGAAGAGTAAAAATAATTCACAAAACATTATAAAAATTGATCTTGCACTGCAATTTTGGTCAATCCCAGGCTTCATCGTCCTAACTGTGGGTACGTGGAAGCCGTGACAGAAATGTGTATTCTTCATTGTAGTAATTCGTCTTTTATTCAGGTCTCGTGGTTTAGTAATCAAGACCAAGACCAAGATCAGGACTGTGAAATTATATAGATAATCAAAAATCACAAATACAATAAACAATTATAACAATTAAAATATCACTTTCGAAATACAAATAATTATTACAGCTTACCCCGTAGTAGGGGTCTTATTAATTCGAGATCAAAGTTTCTAGAACATCCTCGCACGAAAACTCATCCTAGCCGGAGAGAGAATATTGTGTTGCGACTGCTGTCCTGCGAGGCTTAAGGTGCAGTGGGGGAGAAGGTGCAGTAAGGGTGCACTGCTTGTCGCACACCTTTGTACTGCCACCTGGCGATACAGGTTAAATGCAAAGTAGTAGGACAGTAGTGGCGAGAAGGCGCCACATAACTATTCTCTGAAATTTGGGAATGAGCTAAATTTTTCTGAGGCTGCTGTTTAAATTAGTGGAAAATAGGTTCAAAAGTTAATATCAACCGTCGATCTCCTCATTGATGGAAATCGTGATTTATTTATATGTAATTATGTACATATATTCAAAAAAGAAATTTACCTCTAACACAAACAATGCCCCATTGATTGTTAGTGGGCAACAATGGTTGTTGCATTGTTAATTGCCAACAATCAAACCGAGGCTATATATAGAGGCTAAAATCAGGAAACAATTCAAACAGTGCGAACTGCTGCAACAACGCACAACTGCTCCAGCCCAGAACGCCAATATGAGAACCACGACCGCCCTGATGATGATGATGCTGCTCTGCACCCTCTACGAGATCAACGCCGCCCGATGGCCCCCCGACGACCAGGACACGAGGATCAACACCCGAAGGACCCCCGAGGACCGAAGAAACGGTGAGTATCTGAACTCGGACACTAGACGCTACCTAACCCTGACAAACCCCCGACGCCGCACCTGGCGCAACTCCCCACCAGCTAAGCCCTACAGCTCCCACCCCTGGAACAACCCCCGGAAACTCTACCAATATGACCAAATCCCCTTTCCCCCGGCCAACTACCTAAGAACTCGACGACGGGCTCAGACCCAACAAGGCCGGCAGCGACGGCCCCAAACCCAGACAAACCTCAGACGCCCACGCCGCCTCCCTCGCAGGGAAAGAAACCAACCCCCACGGCCCCTAAACAGTCCCCAACAGTCCCAAAAAATCCGCAACCGCCCCCTGACCCCCACAAACTACCGCCGCCAGCGACAACTGACTGAGCCCCAAAAAGGCCGGCAGCGAAACCAACCGCCACAAACCCTGAACAATCCCCAACGCCGGCCACAAAAAACCTGGAAGCCCCGAGGTCGCCACCAACCTCACGGGACGACCAAGCCCCCACAGCCACAGCCCCTCACCGAAAAGTCCGAAACCAAAATACCAGCACCCCCGACAAAACCCCGAAACCTGAGGAAGCCTCGACTCCGCAACCTAGGCAGAGTAAAGCTCCCACTCCTTCCCATCTTTTGGTGAACTGAACTTAACATTTAATAAATAAACAATTCTTCTCGAAATAAAAAAAATATTTTATTTAGCCCACTCCCCAGAAAAAACAAAACAAAAAATGTCGATTTGGCAATAATTAAATTGATATACAAAATCCACATCCATCGCTTTATTTTAAAAAAATTAATGCAAACAATGCCAATTGCAGAACAGTTTTTATTGTTTTGAAAGGAATTATTGGGCTATAATATTATTTAATCAATGCCTTAATAATTCATCGTTGGTGATTAGCAGTGGTTGTTGTACTGTCGCCAACAATCAAACTGACGAGAAAATGGGAAACAATTGAAACAGAGTTTTTGTTACCCAACCTTCAATAATGTGTTTATCTGATTGTTGGTCCTTCTTAAGTCTACTGTGTTTGCGGTTGAGACGCCAAATAGATTGATTTCAGTTTGTTTTATAGTTTTAAATATTTTGATTTCAATATTCTGATAAGAATTGGCAAAAGCCCAAAGATGAGAGAAATTTTATAGCACGTTTCCTTTTACTTTTCACTCTAAAAAGATTATAATAATAATAATATAAACACAACCACATCAAAATTTTCTGATGTTTTTCAAATTAGCAAAATTGTTCTTTTTGTGCTCTGTTGTGAAATTAAAAAAGTTTTGGTGAAACCTTTTTGTATAAAATACTACCTGAAGAGAATGTCTCATTTTGTAGACATTGACATGGAAACCTGTGTATAGTTGAGCCTCGAACCCCGTTTGGAGACGTGAGAAAGGTGTATATAATTGTAATCAGTTCCTGCACATTTATTTCCATTTGCCCCAGATGACAAATCACTCTAAAAACACACACACGTCTAGTCCTCAATGCATGGTTTAAACTCGAGACGCGCCGGCTTTGAAATAACGAGCCGATACATGTACCTTCAACAAAGAAGACGCGAATGAAACCAAATAACAACGAATCCCATTTTGGAAAGGCGGCTCGCAATCAAAGGGCATTGCCGGTAATAACAATATGCTGTGTTGTGTTAATTTGCCGCGTATTGTGTTGCCAGATGGAAATATTGATGTTGACGTTAAGAAAACTAACATTTCTCGCCTCATGGCTCTGCGTGTGTGTGTGTATGTGAGTGTGTCGGCCGGTTGCATAATCAAGAAAAGCGGCGACCACATGCTGTTTCGGGGACTTTGCGGCTGCACGGAGGATCAAAAAGTGTTTCTCGATTTGATTATTCCCAGATAGAGGGGGTGCAAGATTAATGCTTTGTTGAGTGCAGGGACAAACGGCGCGGCGTATATTATATTCTCTCAGCTTTCTGCTCCACCACGCACACAAATATGTCGAGTAATAATCACGCTAATAACGCAATCAGATGAACCCACATTTTATTATTATACACACGAATTTATCGCCCAGGTGGTCCGCGCGGACGGAAATTATTTCCCATTCAACCGCTTCTCCGTAACCCTTTTGAACACGCAGCAGGCTCAGTGTCAACTCGGTTTGATGCATTATTTGTCGTCGGCGTATGAGTAAGTTTCTTCTCATTGCAAAAGACTCGTTTAACATGTTGGATCAATCATAATGTTTCAATTCTATAATAAAATTAGCATCAGCAGTATATTATGTTATTTATTAAAGATCAATAAACTGCAATATTGTTATTGATTTTTATTTCTTCTACACCAGAAAAAAACATTTTCTTTAGTTGGAAAAACTGTTGATTTTAAGCATATATTAAGCAGGAATTTCTTTGATTAGGTCTGTTATTTGTTTTGAGACCATGAACGAAAATTCTTGCACAAGATTCAGCGCCTAAACTTGACTGTCAAGTTGCATTGCTTTTACCAATATAAAGATTACAGAGAGAGAAACGGACTCAAAAAAGATGTCAAACGCTATTTTCTTCTCACAAATAAGAACTCCATGTTAAATGCTCCTGGTAAATTGCTTACCATTTTGCTACTGATATATGAGCAGAAAACCGATTGTTTGGCGTTTAATTGCAGCTTAAGATTTTGGTATTCTGCGAAATCGCGGGAGCTGCAGACATGGGTTTTAGCCAATAAGCGTCGAGCATTTTCCGATCAAAGAATTTTAGCTGCGCTATACTTCTGGTTTGCCTGTTTTCTTTCGCAATTAAATCTATTTAAATCGACTTTTTATGGGCTTCTGCGATTATTATGAGACAGATCGACTCTTTAGATGCAATAGAAGACACCAAACATTCGGTTTTTGCTCACCGGTGCTGGCAAAATTAGAAATGATTTATTATCTGAGGAAATATTGAACAGTGTTCTAATGGGAAGAAAAAACCTTCGGCGACTTTTTTGAGTTCGCTTGTCTCTAGTTTATTTGAATCCCAGCTTTCCCTCACCTTTTAAATTTACTGTAAAATATACGTACCGAAAAAAGTGAGTCTGCATAAAAATTGCAGCCCCTTGTATTTACAAACAAAATTTCGATGTTTTTATTAACAGCCCTGGATAGTTAACGGTTACGCATTTAAATAATAACTATAATTATTGTAGCAGTTTTCATCAGTGTTCTCTAGGTTCACCTGTCCTCCTTCCTTTCGACGCAAAAGACCTTCCAGAAAGTGCCAAACTCTGACGTACACGGGTGTACAAACAAATGTATTTATTTGCTGATCACACACTCGATGCGACAGAAAACAAATGCTTTCCCCAATTGGCGTAAGCTCATTTCGGATCAAATTGATTCACACGCGCCGTGCTCACTCGCTAGCTGTTTTGGAAATCGATTATCTGCCTTTGCCGAGAGGGGAGCAGCCAATATAAATACGGCTGGGCGGCGCTGAAACAGTGTATTATGTGTGTGTGTGATTATTGCCCTCGTGTGTGCGGCTAGAGTGCCGACTTGATTGCAATATTGACTCGACAACAATGGCCATAATGGACTTAGTGTGTGCTAGGCACACACACACGTTCGCTGCTGCCCGACAGCCTTTTTACGTTAATACGGTTTTGCACGCTCCAGAGGGCACAACAATGGCAAGCAATGTTGATCGAGCTTAAATAAAGTTTGCGCAGCCAGAGCACACAATATTGCACCTTCATGTAAAGCGTGCTGCCGTCTTCCATGAGTCCTAGCCGTATAGCGTGTGTAAAGTCATCAATCTTTTTGCCGATAATTCTACGTCAAAAGGCGCGAGAAAAATTGCCCCACTGTCAATAAATTAAATATTTAAATGTGATAACTGGGGCAGATAAATAAGAATATAATTACTGCACAAAATTGAGCGGTGCTTTTTCCATCAGTTTATCAATTTTATGAAGTGGCGATTTCGCTTTGCAGGTAATAAAGTATTGTTTATGAAAGCCTAACGGGCCGAAACAGCAGCTGTTGTCCAGAACGGAGAACATGTGGGCACTTTTCTCCTCTTTGTAAGTACTACACTCAACTACTTTTAAAAAGGAATAGTGTAGGAAACTTAATTTCTTAAATTTAATATTTCAAAATTTGGTGTACAAAGAGACGTGACATAAATCCTTCAAAATACTCTGTATGGTTAATTTCTGTTAATTAGCTTTGCTTTAATTGTGAAACAAAACAATAATTTATGTCTTCTTTCGCGGTAAAGGAAAAATGAAAACATTCCATTCGACAAAACCCAGAGAGCCTCGACAAACACGCATCCCAAAACAACGTAATATTTCAGGAGAGCGGCGGCCAGCGAGCGAGATGCATTCCATCTAAATTAACTTTGACTTACAATTTGTACCCCAACACCCTGAACTGACAGCTTCGCCAGACCATTCATCACTGCGCGCCCGCCGCGGCCTTTTTGAAGATAAAAAGTGAGCTCTTCAAAACAATGCAGCACGATGGTTGTTGTGTGTTTTTGTACACGTTTTACTCCACGATAAAAGGAGATGTTAATCATTTACATGCTGAATCAACAAGCCAGCGCTCTCTCATGTCGGCTCTGCTCAGTCAGCTTAACAAAGGTTGTGTGTGTGTGTGTGTGTGTGTGTGTTGTACGAAGCCTCCTTCACTAATTCTCCATCCGCAGAAACAACCTCGATCGGCAGCCTTGCTAAAACATATAACAGATGATTTGGCCATGATGACTTGTCAATATTGTTGAGACAAACATTTATATTCGACCATATTCATTATTCCACCAAAAAGGATGATGCAGACTTGTATAAAAGAGAAGGTATTCTTGAAAATGTTTGAGATGAAGTATTAAATTTACTAAAAATTTAGGAAAGAAGAAAATTCGCAGAAAAAGAGAAAATTAATGAATTTTTGAGAAATATGTATTCGCATCGGCTGATTTGCATATTTGTAAATAACTTAACCAAACAAAATGAGCCAACTAATTATTCATCCTTATGATTTAACCAAATTTGAACCATGAGGAAAAAATTATGCAGCTACTCTGTCGTGTATTTGCTTACTTTTGCTCTCCATTAACTCCATTCCTTATTTCCTATGCAGACTTAATAAAAAGGCTGTGTTACCGTTAGAAAAAATACTGCACATTAAAAAATTGGAAAGACATAACATTTTAATTAATATGCTGGAAGGACAAACGAAGCTTGAAGCCGTCTAAATCAATATTTTATAGAATGCTAAATGGATCGGCGAATAAATTTTCTAAGGCTATATAAATTTAAATAAAAATTTCAAATGAGCATTGCTGTGTAAATTCCACACATTATAGAGATGCAACGTTCATTGAATTCTCCTGTGAAGCTCAACGAAATTTGGGATTTTCAATGCAGGCAAGAAAGGGCCAGAGGAGCACATACATACAAATTAAACCCAAGAAAAATTCAGTCGGGAATTCACACACGTCATCCGGTAATTATGTGACAAGATAATTCCAAATTAGTTTGGCTAATTTAGAAGCGTGTGTGTAAAGATAACAGTGCCATAAATAAACACAATCCAACGCGTGAGCAGAGAAGAGAGAGCGCCGGCCGCGTGCACAATAACACACGCAATTAAGTGCTTAATCAGGAAGCGAGCAAACCGTGTTTTTGCCTGAAGCCGTCGCATTTTAATTTTTTTACAGCCCATACGGGACGTGCGTGCCTGTTCGCCTTTGATTCTATTTTTCTGTGTGTGTTTGCTCAGCTATGAAAGTGACGGCTAGGCCAGCATCACACACGGATGAGAAAAATACAATTTCAAAAAGCGGCGATTCGATCGGCGTGTGTTGGTTTTATTTATCAGCGGCGGCAGCGCGAGCTCGCGAGTTTGTGTGTTTTTTTAATATGTGTTACACACATCGGCGCGCGCGGGGAGAACCGCGCTTGTGATTGTTGTTGTCAGTCAGTCAGTCGGGATGGTATAGATTTTTGCGATGATGGTGTGCACGCGATCCAGTTGTGTGTGAGCAGCGCGTGTCAATGTGCCCCGTGGCGCTGACCCTTTCAACAACCTATACTCGTGTAATCCGACAGAAAAAGACGGTTTTGGTGGTGCACATAATCCAATCTTCAGAGATGAATGTGCTTTTTTAATCAGATGGAAATTTATATTAAAAATTTAGCTCGGATTGTGTAATAAGAGATATTTGAGCATTCCGGGGATCTATTCCTGGCTGCCCTATGTCAGAGATGGCAAAAGGTGGTTAATTTATCGACTCGAAATGCTTAACGGGCTGGGAAGATCCCGCAGTGCAAAGCCATTCAACATTGTGCTTGATGATTTTACCCAATGAATTTTCCCACAAATTTATTGATCTTGATTATGTTATTAAATTAAACTGATGTCTGCTTAAATGGCATAATGATTTCTAATGGAATTTTTTCTATTGACACACTTCTCACTCAGAGAAAAAGTACTCAATTATAGAGACACTTCCGAAGTGTCTCTGTATAGCTGTGTCACTTAAGAAGAGTAAAAATAATTCACAAAACATTTTTTTTATAAAAATTGATCTTGCACTGCAATTTTGGTCAATCTCAGGCTTCATCGTCCTAACTATTCTCTGAAATTTGGGAATGAGCTAAATTTTTCTGAGGCTGCTGTTTAAATTAGTGGAAAATAGGTTCAAAAGTTAATATCAACCGTCGATCTCCTCATTGATGGAAATCGTGATTTATTTATATGTTTGGGAGAATTAAGAGGGTTGAAATGATGAAGACCGATGAATTCAGATGAAAAATTTGGTTGGTGTATTAGGTACAGTTGCAAATCCGATCGGATACTTAATCAAATACCAGAACTGAAATGGTTTACAATAATAAGTTACAAATTCTTTAGTTTAACTGACGGTTGGACTCACCCCTTTGAATCGGGTTCTGCACTATTAAACGAATCACGTCAGCACCGTGTGGCTGACGGACGAAAACTGAATTCTTATTTTAAAATCATCTTTCTGCTGTTAAACAATAATGCAAAATTACAATAATTCAAACCGCCGACAATTGTTGGCTTCCAACAAAAAGCAGGACCGCGTTGTTGTACCGCTACATATGTAATTATGTACATATATTCAAAAAAGAAATTTACCTCTAACACAAACAATGCCCCATTGATTGTTAGTGGGCAACAATGGTTGTTGCATTGTTAATTGCCAACAATCAAACCGAGGTTATATATATAGAGGTTAAAATCAGGAAACAATTCAAACAGTGCGAACTGCTGCAACAACGCACAACTGCTCCAGCCCAGAACGCCAATATGAGAACCACGACCGCCCTGATGATGATGATGCTGATCTGCACCCTCTACGAGATCAACGCCGCCCGATGGCCCCCCGACGACCAGGACACGAGGATCAACACCCGAAGGACCCCCGAGGACCGAAGAAACGGTGAGTATCTGAACTCGGACACTAGACGCTACCTAACCCTGACAAACCCCCGACGCCGCACCTGGCGCAACTCCCCACCAGCAAAGCCCTACAGCTCCCACCCCTGGAACAACCCCCGGAAAATCTACCAATATGACCAAATCCCCTTTCCCCCGGCCAACTACCTAAGAACTCGACGACGGGCTCAGACCCAACAAGGCCGGCAGCGACGGCCCCAAACCCAGACAAACCTCAGACGCCCACGCCGTCTCCCTCGCAGGGAAAGAAACCAACCCCCACGGCCCCTAAACAGTCCCCAACAGTCCCAAAAAATCCGCAACCGCCCCCTGACCCCCACAAACTACCGCCGCCAGCGACAACTGACTGAGCCCCAAAAAGGCCGGCAGCGAAACCAACCGCCACAAACCCTGAACAATCCCCAACGCAGGCCACAAAAAACCTGGAAGCCCCGAGGTCGCCACCAACCTCACGGGACGACCAAGCCCCCACAGCCACAGCCCCTCACCGAAAAGTCCGAAACCAAAATACCAGCACCCCCGACAAAACCCCGAAACCTTAGGAAGCCTCGACTCCGCAACCTAGACAGAGTAAAGCTCCCACTCCTTCCCATCTTTTGGTGAACTGAACTTAACCTTTAATAAATAAACAATTCTTCTTGAAAAAAAAAAATATTTTATTTAGCCCACTCCCCAGAAAAAAACAAAACCAAAAACTTCGATTTTGCAATAATTAAAATGATATACACATTTTCGCTGTAAAATTAAAATATGTACATATTTATCTCCGATTAATGAATTTTAATTTAAAAATATAAATGCAAACAATGCCAACTAGCAAAGATCAATTTTTATTGTTTTGAAGGAAATTATTGGGTTATAACATTATTTAATCAATGCCTTAATAATTAATTGTTCGTGGTTAGCAGTGGTTGTTGTACTGTCGCCAACAATCAAACTGACGAGAAAATGAGAAACAATTGAAACAGAGTTATTGTTACCCAACCTTCAATAATGTGTTGATCTGATCGTCGGCCCTTCTTAAGTCTACTGTTTGCGGTATAGATTGATTCGGAGAAAAGACGGCCGCGATTGGGCCCAAGCTCCTCTGCGGCCACTTTGGGACCCGGTGAGCTCATAGCCCACGGGATGTGCCGAGTAGAGATTAAAAAATAAATACATATAATCTCTCCTTGCTGTTTGCTCTTGCGGAAGTGAAAAAATCGTGATATATAGTCAGAAACTACATTGCGCATTTCCCATTGTTCCTCACCAAATTGTTTATAGGCGCATCTTTTTGGCGTGAGGCAGTTCGCGTGTGCGGACAGATTTATCCGCAATTGACACGAGAGTGTGTCGATGTCGATATGCTCGCTGCTAAGTCCACACAGCACCGTGTGAAGTTTGGTGTTGGTGGCAAAAGGCTGCACGGCTCACGAAGCCCGCCGCGCGCGGATTGTTTCGCTCGAGTCCACTCGGAAAACGACGACTTCCCATGATTTGGTCCTGCTCTCTCGTGACGAGACAAGCGAGCAGCAGGAAAGTGTTAAAAGACGTGTTTGGGAGCGAGCGCAGTCTTTTGTGCCCGCGAGTCGGCCAGGTGAGAAAATGTGTGTGTAATTGAGAGGCGCATTCAAAACTTTTCACCTCGCGCTCTCCAATTTGGAGAATCGGCCTTTTCTTATTTGCGCCGCGGCTGGCCAATTAAGCGCAATCAAAATTCCAATCTTGGCTGCACGGAAGATTTCGTTATTGTGACCAAAGCCCCGGTAAGAAGAGTCACGCAGAGGGTGGCAAATATTTTTTCTTTCTAAAGCAATTTCGGCGGTTCGTGTGTTCTGCCTGGTGGCGAGCAGGGAATTGGTACCACCTTTAACTGTTTGTCAGGATAAGACGAGTGATCTTGTGTTTATTATTTCTTGGGTGGTGGGAGCGGATTTCGCTGTTGGCCTTTTTTATTTTTGAGGCAAACAGAAAGTCATCCAAACTATTTTTAAATGTATCTATAGCATCGATGATCCCCGTTAAAGATTTTTATCTTTTTATGGAATTAGTATTCAGGCAAAATAAAATTTAAAATGATAAACTTTCAGATTTAAAATTCATTAAACAGTAAAACAATCTGAGAATTGCTTATAAATATTTTCGAATATTTAAATTAGCTGGTAACAAATGTTCAAAACCTTGCACTTGAAATCCCGACTCATTTGCTCTTTTGTTGTTATATATCGGTGGATCCCACACACCAAAAACACTCGCGGTGGCAGAGTGATACACATTATATAGTAATTCCCTCTCCGCTGCTTTTCTATTATGGGCGAGATAATGGTGTCAAAATGATGATTATTACGATATATTTTATTTCTCTCGTGCAGTCAGTAGTAACTTTTTTAAGGGGGCCACCCATGCGGCGGCAACAAAATCTCTGTGTGGTGATGCTGCAAACGTGCAACGAGTTCAATCTAATCTTCTAACTTGCTTGGATATTAAAGCGTATCTTTATATGCTAACATTTTTGGGTGATTTCCACGAGAGGTTTGAAATCGCCTGCAATTTTACTGCATTTTATTGAGTGTCAAAGCAATGTGAGGTATTTGAGCAGTTCGGAGATCTAATACTGGCTACCCAATGTCAGAGATGGCAAAAAGTGGTTAGTTTAGTGACTCGATGAAATGCTCAAATTGCTCAACGGGCTGGGAGGCGCACCGTCGCCGACTCGCTACTTGCTGGTTTGCACCTTTCCAGCATGCGTGATTTGGCTTCACGGGACGAATGTCTAGCGTTTCAATGCAGTCCTCGGTGCGGAGGCAAGTGGCCCTTGAGTGGGCTGGGTCCCTGTGCGGCCTGGTGCGCCCATGTTATCCGTTCGCGGTGTTATTGGGACCCGGGTTTCAGCATTCGTGCTAGTGCAGTGCGCGCCCTTCCCGGTCCTCGGACAGGGATAAAAAGAGCAAAAAAATGAAAAATCAAAATTGCTCGATCGGTTGATTTTACCTTGGGAATGTACTGGGGGTCACTCCTGAGATCAGAAATGAGGAAATGACCATCAGAACTGGTAAGAAATCGAGCTCTGGCGTCCGGGTGGCCCTCGATCGATCGATATAATTTAATTCACATTTTGAGTCATCAGAGGGTTCTTTATTGCTTTGATTTGCAAGATTTGCACATACCGTTATGGAACAGCCAAGTCGAGAACTTTCAGAATATGTCCAAATTGAAGTACTCAGGAAACGCCCCGACGTGCCCAAAATCTCGTTCCTGAGCACTCTTTGGGCTCGCGGAGGGTTAATTTCTTCTTAAACCGTTTGTTTTATTGTTCTTAAGTTTTATATCTTAAGTTGATTTTCAGCAAAAATGTATTATTTTTAACTTGGATTGAATAAAATAAAAAATTAAAAAGCGACCGAATCGTTAAAATAAATGGTCCCAATAGAAGCCAAACTTTCAACTCTCTGAACCCCTGATACAGTGCGCGCAGGGAGCAAGTTTTATGGAGTGTCACCGCGAGATATGATTTCACCCGGGGACAATCTGCGTCATCATAACTGTATTAATGCATCATTACCGCGAAAGAGGGGTGATCCAGCGCGCTAGCTTACAAATAGAAAACACAACGAGCGGATTACACAACATGTACAAGGCAAAACACGAAGAACGAAATTACCGAGGAGCGTTGCACGAGTGTCGCCCCTCGCACGCAGCGCGACAATGATGACACATATGTGTAGCATGCACTCGCTCTCTCACAAATGCAGCAAATCAGTTGCATATTGTGCACACGAAAATGGAAATGCCGCGCCGCCCTTGCGATCTGCGGTTGGCAGTGTCCCGTGTCGAATCGGTTTGCCCGCAGAGTGTGACGACAATCACAAAAAGTGAGTAAGCTGCTTGCTCTGTGTTTATTACCGTCATTATGCATTCCGCGCGCTGCGTGCTGCGTCTCCCGTCGGTCCCTCTCGCCGCCGCAAACGCGCGGCGACGTCGATTATTGCATGAATATTATATTGCCGCTATTATTGCTTCTCGTGTCCCACATGTTGATACTTTTATTTGTGAACCCTGCCCTGTCACTCATTCGCTCTGCTTCGGATTTGTGACACACATATCAGGAAAAAGTTGTTCACAACCGTCCTGTATGAAGGTACTAATTGCAAGGAACATTATTTTTTTTAATTATAGGGAGTTTTATTTAATTCAAAAATTTTATGTAGTGCACTTAAAATATTATGAAGCAGATGCACTGGAATTTCTCACCACATCTCACAAAAGAAACTAATGGACTTGTCCTCGTTATCGAAAAATGTTGACATGTTTATTAACCCTAAACAGTAACAATTTGGGTCCCACATGTCGTGCTAATTTGTGAGACCATAAACTCAGTCGCGATATCGTGCAGCCGGATGGAAAATTATCCTTCTTTTCATTTGACCATTTTTTTCTAATTTTCTCGAAGCTTTAATCAGACTAAAACTTACCATTTTTAAATTATGGTTTCGAAAATTTAGCGATGCCTAAAAATTATTACCTATTGTGGCGCCTTCTCGCCACTACTGTCCTACTACTTTGCATTTAACCTGTATCGCCAGGTGGCAGTACAAAGGTGTGCGACAATCAGTGCACCCTTACTGCACCTTCTCCCCCACTGCACCTTAAGCCTCGCACCAAAGCAGTCGCAACACAATATTCTCTCTCCGGCTAGGATGAGTTTTCGTGCGAGGATGTTCTAGAAACTTTGATCTCGAATTAATAAGACCCGTACTACGGGGTAAGCTGTAATAATTATTTTTTGTATTTCGAAAGTGATATTTTAATTGCTATAATTGTTTATTTTTTATTTTTTTAAAACGTTCCGTCAAATTTGCAAGTTTGCGGAAACTCCCTAAAAAAATTGTAGTGGGTTTTCTAAAAAATACGAGTTTTCGTGAAAAGAATTTCTTTTCAGTATTAAATGTAATTGTGCTTAACGAGACCGGAGCTAGTTTTTGTTGAATATAATCGCGTACAGTTTTGTATTTTTACCAATTTGAAACAAACTTTTAGAAACTATGATCAATAAAAACATTATCCCTAAGCAGACTCAAACGCAATTTGTGAAGTTTTCAATATAGTCGCACTGTTGCTAGAAACATTTGATAAAGCCGTAAAAAGTGGTTAAAATCTACAACAATGATTACTCTCCGCATACATGAGCATTTGTATGAAAACAGTTAGACAGAAATAGTCAAGGGCAAAGAACACGGATAATAACAATCTGAAAAACACGACTTGAGCTGCGCTTGTGTAAATCTTATGACAAAACTTTGGAATAAACGAGGAACGCTTAAAGTGCCTCCATACACCAATAATAATTCTATAAGCAGTGACAAACCCCAAGATTTGTTTTAATGCTTTTTCCTTTAGTCAAGCGTTGCACTCGCGAGTTAAATAATCCGAACGTGTGCGCATAAATCTGGCGTGAATGTCTCCCATAGAACAAACTTTGCCCATAAAAAACACAACACAATTTGACAGAGCGTGCAATAAAACAATATTATTTCAAATTCCGGCGGCGGCACGCCGTTCGTTTCCAACTCGGGGAGGAAAAAGCTGCACTTAATACATTTTTCTCTGCTGCTGAGCGGAGAGAAAGAGAATGGAGCGGAGATCGAAAGTAAAAGGGAGCGGAAAAGTAACGAGCACCCTTTCTTTCGGGGGCTGCGCGAGAGCAGGGTGTGCTTTTCTCATTATTCTCTCTGCCGGATTAATTTTCCGCTCACGCAAAAGCTTATTATTCATAGCTTTTTTGAAAGGCTCTTTATTCTCTTATTTTCGGTGTGTGTGTGTGTGTGTGTGTTCCTCTCATTGTTTGGCTCATTGAATCAATCTCTGGCGCGCATCGTAGTGGCTCCTTATGTTTTCTCCGCACGAATTTGCATCAAGCGAGCGGCCTGAATAAAAAATGAATTCAATCTCAACTTGGTGAAAAAGCTTCTACTCTTGTGTGATGAATCGTCTCTGCTTTCGGAGTGAAATAATCCATTCTGCGCTTTTTTATATATATTTTTTTCAAGCGTGCGCAGGTTTGTGTCGAATGCATCACGTTCGGCGTAATAGAAAAAGCAGCGCCGCCGTTTTTGCATGCATGAAGCACTACTATTTTTATAAATGGCCATTGAGAAACAAATTGATGACTCGGAATAACGGAACGGAAATATTATATGCGCGCGGCGGCGCTGTTTGCACGGATCGGTGTGCACGAGCTTCAAGGAAAATGATATTATTATTTATTTCAAAAGGCGCATGATCTGAATGTGCATATGTGCGATTCAAACAGCTCTCGCGGCGTACGTACATGAGATGTCGGTTTTGTGTTCGCTGATTTGGCAAAAATAAATTGAATTGCACGCACGAGAAAGTATTCATTGGTCTGGACATGTTTGCCAAAGCAGATCCACGAAAAGAAAGGCGAGAATGTTAATCTATATCGCACTATATTATTATTTTGCTCTAAAAATGCGTTTAAATGTTTTATTTAGCGTACATCAATTCAAGTTTGTTTCTCCTGGCGTTTGATTAACTTGATCTGGGATGCAGCATTAGCGAGTCAACAAAATATGTGATATTCCCAACTTATTTGATCTGAAATGAAACGACCATTTACAAATTTAAATTTATTCTAAATAATAAATCAGACGCAAATGTTAAATATAGTTTAATATCATTTTTTATATTAACTATTGAAATTAAACAATTAACTGAACTCACAGCTAGCAAACTTTGAAACTTTTAAAATTTTCAGTCATATTTTCTTATAGGTTTCTGGGATTTTTCAATATTCATCCTGCATCATCAGTATTACCATAACGCATGAAAACACAATTTAAAAATTTGGGTGCCATGGGAATTAAATATCAATATTCAATTTAATAAAAGTGGGCTTTTTCCATTGAAATTGACCATTTGGGGGAGATTGGACGGACGATTTCTTAATTGTTCGCATTTAAAAATTTATATTATTTAACACTTTTATTCATGAATATTGACTTAATCTTTAATACCAATATTTATTGTGCCTATATGCGCCTCTGGTATACAATCGTTACCGTCCACGAACCGAATTTAAATCTTTCATTTAATTTAAACTAAAATATAGTTGAAATAAATTTGCTTTTAAATTAAATTGTGCCTTGATATTTAACTCCATTAAAAAATGCTTCAAAAACTTCATTTTTATGAGACATGGCTAATTAATGGAAAAAATACCAAATGTTACATTACTATCCACGAATAAACCAATTTTTGCAAATACTTCACAATTAGATAATCTTGCCTGCTTTTTATTTTAAAATCCACAAAAACAGATAAGTTTTTGAAAAATTAACTAGGAAACAGATTTTAGGCCGTAAAACTTGCAATATTTAATTATTTCAAATACTATCATACATTTTATTAGGGAGAGAATTAATTTCTGTGAATTATGAACGGATGAAAAATCTCCAATCTGCTCAGCATTATATCATACTATGGTAATTTCCCTGTGTGTTGCTAAAGAGGCGCGCAATATTGGTTAAATTACGATTAATCGAGTAGCTTTCACTCGGACTACAAGTATTCGCGGAGCACGAGGCCGCGCTCAGTCAGATACACATACACAATTCATGCAAAAGAGCAGGAAAATGTAATCCGAGTTAAAAGCGGCGTGCGGCATTATTGTGGTGTGTAAATGGTTGCCTGGCAGTCAGCCGCGGGTCGGGTCAATAGACGTGCATCTCGCGCGGCAGCCAGCGCCGCGTCGATGAATGCATCCATCACGATTTCAATTATTTGGCCCTCTTCGCTATTCTTACTCTCTCGCACGGCTGCGGTAAAAGGGCCACTTAAAATAACGCCCTGCATTGTGCCGCATGCGTTGCAGATCTCTTTTCTCTTCTCTCTTGGTGTGTGTGGAACACGACGCGCGCGAGGTGCGACGACGGAAAACACAGATCATTATCTCGCCCGTCTCCATAACGTGTGTATGTGTATATGCCAGAGATCATCTTCTCTCGCATGCCTTTACATTACAACGAGCTCGTGTTGAATATGCCGCCAACACAGTATTCTGCTCGACTCACTGATACAATATGAGATCGTTGGACGGTTCTACTATCTGCAGTGTTTGATGCAATGCCCAGAAATCTTATTGATTGGCGGGATTCTAGATTTCGCATTTTTGCAACGAATGAAAAATTAAATAAGTGGGTCTGATCAGAAAAATTTAAAAATCCTAAATAATTTTGTTTATCTTTACTTTAATACTGGGACTTAACTTATATTTACTTAGAATGCCGTTTAAATTTCTATATTGCTTCTTCAGGAGGGGCTTTTGCACGTCGTTGGATCTTTCGTGACAAGGGGAATTAAAATCAAACGTTAATTTTTCGACAAACTATCGACCAAGTTGTTCAGTCTTAATTGAATATTACACATTTTAAAGAAAAATAGGTAAACTCCACAAAAATAAAATTCATTTAACCACTTGCTACATCTTAAAATTAAAAAATGTGGTTCATGCCCTGTAATGGTCTAAATTAAAATAGTTATTAATGGCTTTTTTTCTGCTTATTCTCGATTTAAGACCCAAAGAAAGAAATTCACCACTTCAAAAACATTATGCCTTCCGCGCCCGCAGAAAAAGACTTGAAATTGCTTAAATAACAATTAAAGAGGACAGGATGTAGCGATGTCGTCATTAACATCCGTTTAAATACTGAACGTTTAAATAACACAATTTACTAAAAATGTACATAAGCAAAAAATGAAACCTGCAAATTAATACCAATATAATTAGCTTCGTTTTGCCGGGCACAGGCTCAAATTTTGTTTAAAAGCTGTTTTATACAATCTCAAAGAAAATGCATTTAAGAAAAAGGGTCCGCTGTTCCACAACTTGGCCGATTTGTAGGTGTGCCGCCGTGTGGCTTGAATAATGAACTTATATGTGAGCAAAAAACGATGATTCTGCAGCTTGGGGTCTCCATGCAGCAGCAGCAGCTTCGTATAATAAAAGAGCGCCGCGACAGGCAAAAAATATGCACAAGAAATTTAATATAGTGATTATCTCAGCGTTTTTGATACACCTTGTAAAAGTTTTAACGTACATACAAACTGCTCCTGCAGCGAATACAAGGGGCCCTGCAGTGCATATTTATTATCATTGAGCCCCCTCATTATACAAGGATAAAAAGTTTTTCATGCTGGAAGAGGTTTAATTTAAAAGTTGTAAATTTCGCTCGGCTGGAAGGTGACACCAGAAGATGAAAATTGCACCGCCTTTGAAGCCGCGTGTTTGTTTTGCATAAAATACGAATTAAGAATCTGGTTGCCGCAGCAACACACGCAGCAAATAAAATACTAGAAAATAACGTTTCTGCAAGGATCGAGAATATATTTATCCATCTGCCGCTCCCATTTGAATAATCACCAGGTTAGACCTGAAACGCGACGCTTGAAATAAATTACCGGGTGCTCAGTTTCCAGACAAATTAACCCTTTTCTTTGTTCTGCCCGAAGAGTGAGGGTTGCTGCTCGATGGACGGGTAATTAAAACCCCGCAGCCTTTTTTATTCCCCCTTTAAAAATTTCATTAGCGCGTTGGTGCTAAATCACAAGGTAAATAAGTTTAATTTATCAAACGAAACCCCGCGTGCCGCGCGCAAGAAGCAAAGGCATTAGCGCGCAGCCACTGTCTGCATCGCGGCCAGGGAAGTGCATTTATTTTCTGATGCTAAAGCGCAGGCACAAATTAGTCTTTATTTATACGCCTTTATGGTATCTGACCCTTTAGTCGATATAATTTCAAAAACAAATAAGTGAAAGCGATTTATTAAAAATTATAAAATAAAAAACGAAGATAATATAAAACTTCCATAGCATTTTTGGTAGTGTCAATCAATTCCTGAGGGTTGAATTAGGTTGAACAGCTGAAAAACTCTGTCGACAATTCGACACGACATGCTGAAAATCAGCGGAAACGTAAAAAACAGGTACTTTGGTGGATTTTGGTCTGAACTTTTAGTAAGATCGAGACGGCAGCGCCACAGCGAGAACCAGTGGAAGCGAGTGAAACAACAAGGCATTCCAGCCAGCATTTTGGTCGTTTTTGCTGGCTGCCGTTGTGGCGCTACTGTCTTGGTCTTAGGCAGTCTTAGGCCAGCATCAGCTATAAATATGTGTTCTTTCTGGCACTTTTGCTAATAGGCTTTTAGACCAAAAACCGTCAAAGTAACGTCTAATGTTTCAACCGATTTTTAGAATTGCTTTTTCAGTTTTCTTAACCTAACCTGACCCTCAAGAATCGATTTGCAAGGTTTGTGAAGAGACAACAGTTTCCCGACAACGCGGCATCTGATCGTATTGTTTTCCAGAGGTGTAAAACACACGTGCATACGCAGCAGTTGGAATAATTACAAGTCGCAGACGCGCCGGGAGAGAATCAAAATTAAATAAAGCACAGGTGTTCGACGAGGGTAAAAAATGCTATTTTATTTTGATGAAAAAAGTCCGTCTGGCTGCCGAGAAATAAAAGCGCGCAGGATCAACGCAATTACGCATGCCTTGACGGGGTTTTTTCGAGCAGTGCGGCAGCTCTTTTCTCACCTCTGGTAATCATTTGTGTGGTTGGTTGTAAAGGAAATTATTTTATTGCATCGTGCTACCGATACCTTTATGATCGAAAGGTGCGATATACATTCAGGCTCGCCTGGAGATAATAAATTACATGCGGGCTGTGTTTCACTACAAATTACGCCCGAGAGACGCTTCTTTTACGGCGTGCCGGGGACTTTTCCTAAATCTCCTCGACGTCGAGCGAGTGTTCATTTTTATGCACAAACACACACCTTAATCCTTTACAAATAGACGAGCGTCGCATTACTTTTATGAGCCGCACTCGGCAATCAAAATCGTCTTCGGCGTTTCCTCCAAAGTTGTTCTTTGATTTTTTACGCGCTGAGCCGGATCAGAAAGAGCGATAAAAGGATTTTTTATGGCATAAATGTTAAAATGTTTGCTTTATTCATTTTTATTTCCTCCCAAGCTCCATTGTGATTGAGAGAGGCATTCCTGAGGGGCAATCAGCGGCGAACCAAAGGCAATTTTTACAGAAGGTGGATCGTCTTATTTGTGTGTAATTCAAACCCCCGCACACTCTCTTCTGGCATCCTTTATTAGACATAATTTATTCTTGCACCCAAGGAGAGAAGTGATCACAGGTTGATCGCGGCTTTTACACGCCTTCAAAGGTCGGAAAGTTATTTGACTGAGAGAAGTACATATTTTTTAAATTTATATGCCTAATTTATTTTGGAAATAAGTATATGGAGTTTTTGTCTTATCTGGATTAGTTATTATAGTTGTAAGGACACTGGGTTTTATTTGACCTTGTCATTCCTTACATCAAAAGAATTTTTACTTATGCAATTTTTACGAGTAAGCTCATTTATAAATTGTAATGGAATAAATGAAAAGTATAAAACTGTTTACAAAATTCATGAAATCACAAACGATGTTTCTAATTAGTGATTTTTTTTAAACCTCGTCCCAGAGGCTTAAACGTGAGGCAAAAATCAAGCTCAAATGAATGTGCACGTGGAGGAGAAGTGAGGGTCACCACAAATATTATCAAAAGCACCGCCGACACTTGTGATGCAATACACACGAGCGGCGGGGGTTCATTGACAGAGAGTAAAATTACAAATAACTCGGGGGAAACACACAAATATACAGTGGTGCTAAAGCATCAAAAACTCAAACCACAGGATAAAAACGCAGAGAGAAAAGACAGGATTCTTTGACTCGCGCGCTGTGCGAGATACAAAAAATAAAATCGGGGTGTCATTGCTTTTGGGCGCACGGAATGCAAGGCTGCGCTATAAACAATCAATAGAGCAGCAGAGCGTGTTGATTTATGTCCGTCTTGGATAATCACACTATGCGTGACTGACTGGGAGTTAACAAAATATTGCCTTTTTAAATGAAGTGTCACATGATTTACTCAATGCCAGCTGCTTGCATTTTTTTTCAGGGTTGCCAGCAAACACCATCCCTGTATTGTCAAAGAACAAGATCTCCCCCAAATTCACAGTGACAAGAGAACTTGACTGCGCGCGGCTTCCTCAGATCTTTCGTATTCTTTATTTGTTAGACACCTGCGCTGACAAGGCTGTGGTCGCTTTTACAACCTGAAATGTCTCTGAATTAGTCTCTTAACAAACAACATTAGGGGAAGACGAGGAAGGACGCGGGAATTTTCGGTATTTTCCCGTGTAAGAAGTTAAACGATGTATTATTGCTGAACGTTTTATGGTCCATTCATTTTACTTGATTTTTCCTTAGCTATAGGTCCGCTTCATTGATCTTTAAACTAAAAGATTTTTTGCTGGGTATATATGTTACTCCAAGAATTTTAACTTGATTCAAATGCCATTTGAACCATGCAAATTTTAAATTTAGCTATTATATTTATAAGAATGCGTATTATTAAAAAATAGTATTATAGATATGCTTGCGTTCAGGAATGAATTAAAAAAAGGTGGGGCATATGAGATCTTTTCTGATACAGTCTAATGTGATAACCAAAGATGTGAGTATACCAAATATTAGTGCTTTATATTGCATTGATGTCATCTCTCTTTATAGCCAACGCAAAAAGATGAGACAAAGGTTAATAGCACATCTGCAGACGAAAACACTGAGAAAAACGTCCCAAAGAAATTAAAAAAGAACATCGAGGCTCAAACGTATACAAACGTATAAGGAGCAGTTAGGACACCTCAGAATGTTAACAGCAATCAACTCGGCTATCAGAATTCAGGATTCATGCCGTGAGAAAAATAAAAAACATATATAATAAAAGTATTATTCCTAACTTATATTTATTTTAGGGCCTCAACTTTAAAGATGAAAAATACAGGCGGAAGCAAACGTGAAAACCATTACGGCAGTCAGAAGGGTAAATAATTCCATCTAAAATCGCTTTGGTTCTTATAAATAAATATTTATAACGAAAGATGCTGCCTTGAAAAAAAACGATAAATTTCCTTCAATCGCAAGACAAGATTAAAAAAAGATCATATGAGCAGCTGTCCAGAAATTTCTAGAAAACCTAGAAATAAAAGTAAGCGTTAGTCCCACATTCGCTAATCCGAATAATAATAAATTTCACGTTCTAGCCTCGTCAAGGATTTGAAGAAGGAGGTAAAACCCCGGGACCCTGATCTCTGGAATTCGATCGACCACCTGGACCACTGCAAATGCCAGAGATGCCACCCTCGAAGTGTTTTTATTGTGACAAGGCCGGCCGAAAGAATGCTGTTTGCATCAAATGCTCCGACTGCCCGCTAGAATTTCACAGAACATGCCTTCGCAAATTCACAAAAATTAGCGAGAAAGAGGTTAATGAATACAAGAAGAAAAATAATTTCAGCTGCTGGTCATGCTCCGTGCCAATGCTAAACGATTCCTTCTGGAGCGTTCCCGAACCGCTGCATCCAAACCGAGCACGTTGTTCACAGCACCAGCAAAATAATAAAAAATCAGCAGCGATTTTGTGCTTTAACGCCCGGAGAAGAATGTAAGGTGGATAGGAAACGGGTAAAAAACCCGATTTCCTATCCACCTTGGTGGAGGGGTGGGTGTCTATGGGGAAATCTCAGGTCTTTCTCAATGTTAGGGAGAGAATGTAGGGTGAACAAAGGGAGAATGAAAAACGTGGATATCGGCAATATGAGTGTAGCGAGTTGTATGTTGAAATAGTGCGATCGCTTGTGCAAAGGGAGAATGCATGTTCATGGATCTCGGCAATATGACGCGCATGCTCGCAAAGGTGGTGGTAGCGAGCTACACGATCGGTGACTGAGAACTTGCAAAGGGAGAATGCATGTGAACGCTAGTTCATGGATCTTGTCAGAAAAATATGACGCGCATGCTTACAAAGGAATCACAGGTGTGGCGAAGCATGCTGGAATAAGCCAGGGGAGAATAAGTGCGATCGCTGGCTGTGCGCGTGCAAAGGGAGAATGCATGTGGACGCTAGTTCATGGATCTCGTCAATATGACGAGCATGCTCGCAAAGGGAGTGGTAGCGAGCTGGAATAGGCAAAGCACGATCGGTGACTGAGCGCTTGCACAGGAAGAATGCATGTGAACGCTAGTTCATGGATCTCGGCAATATGACGCGCATGCTCGCAAAGGTAGTGGTAGCGAACTGGAATAGGAAAGCGCGATCGCTTGCAAAGGGAGAATGCATGTGAACGCTAGTTCTTGGATCTTGACAGAAAAAATATGATGCGCATGCTCGCAAAGGTAGTGGTAGCGAGCTGGAATAGGTAAAGCACGATCGGTGGCTGAGCGCTTGCAAAGGAATAGCATATGAACATTGAGTCTCCCATGCAAGAAATATATGACGCGCATGCTCACAAAAGGAATCCAGAAAAAGTGCGTGGTCACCACTTTTATGTATAAGAAAACTGAATGTGGCTGTGTTGCAGGGTGAGAAACTACTGTGTAACTTTTAGGTCGAAAAATGTTGATCAGGAGAAATCGAAGAGCTATTGTATTCTCTAACACAATCTATCTGTTGTAATTTTAAGTCGCGTTATTTTTATAGCTTACAGTGAAGAATACCATACGTGTCTGACTTATGTGTTGAGGGAATTTCATGAAATATTGGGAAGATCAGGGTGTATTGACATATCACAATTACTATTGTATGTTGAACGAATTTCACAAGAAGCTTAAAATGAAAGAAACAGTAGGTGGTCTTTCAAAGGGCAGGTCAGGGTGAATCGATATATCACATTGTATGCTGAACAAATTTCACAAGAATATTAGAATGAAAGAAACAGTAGGCAGTCTTTCAAAGGTGAAATAAAACATATATTACCTCGGCTCAAATATCTGCTGGATAGTCAGAGAAAGATGAAGACGTTTCACAACGGCAAGCCTTTACTTCGTCCCGATACGATGTCTGATCGTGGCGGTGTGCAGCCCTTAACAGAGACTCAGCTTGCTGTTAAGTCAATCCCTACTGAGAGTCTTCCACCAGTAATTGATTTTTATTGCGTTGGATATGCAACCCTTGAAAACATCCCAGAAGAAGCTCTCCAAGGTTTGTCACAAGCCGAAAACTCCAACTTTGATGATGTGCAGTAAATTGTGAGTACTATATAAGACCTATTATATTATATAACTGTGAATCTATGTTACAAACTCAAGAGTAGTTAAAATATTTAATGATCAAGATAAAAATCTACACACCTAAACTATTTTTCTGTTTGGTATTGCAACCTTTCATTTAATATAAAAAAATTTAAGATTAAACTTTATTCTTAACACCTGTCATGTAAACTTTATTTCTGAGTAACAAAAAACGTCTTGAATAACTAAAAAACTTTGTTGCAGGAGTCAAATAATTTGGATTATGATGCCCACAACGTTTATTCAGTCGATGAGGTTTCTGAGTTAGCTCGGATCACGTCAGAGTTGTTTGCTGATGTGGGTGTAAATTGTGGCAGTGCCTCAGTTCCCTACCCTGAAGAGGCACTACCTACGGAGAACGTGCAGCCGATGGATCTAGGCGGGGTGCCACTCCTTCAAGAATCGCCACAACACAATTCTTCCGTCATCGGGTCATCGGTGTTAGCTGAGGTGGGTGTAAATTGTGGCAGTGTCTCAGTTCCCTACACTGAAGAGGCACTACCTACGGAGAACGTGCAGCCGATGGATCTAGACGGGGTGCCACTCCTTCAAGAAACGCCACAACACAATTCTTCCGTCAATATGCAAGACGAATATGCAGGCAGGAGTTTAAATGAAGAAGAATCCGTTGGTACAATGCGAGTACCTTTACAAGAAATAATTCAAAACGAAGCCAACCAAGATCCAAAACTCCAAGCTGAAATACCACGCAGTATAAAAGACCGTATACGAGACCTGCACGCCCAAATGCATACACATGATGTTGAGGCCAAATATCATCTTAACGAAATCGATAAAAAACGAAAAGACCAAGATGCGACTATCACCCGCCATCATCAAATCGTGAAGATAAAGGCTGCATGTTCGACTGTTGCAGAAAAATTGAAGAAGGAGCAAGAGCAGTTGAAGGAGCAAGAGCAGTTGAAGGAGCAAGAGGAGAGAAAAAAACAGAGTGACGACGCTGAAGATGTGCTTAAACAATTACTGGCGGAGGAGAAAAATATTGATAAGAATATAGAAGACAATAGGAATATAATATCAAGCTACAAAAAATTCAACGACCCGGGTTGTCAACAGAGGGTAAAGCAGTATCAAGATGAAATCAAGAGTAAAAAAGAAAAACTCACAGAAATGAAAGAAAATAAATCTGTAAGTATTTTTCAAAAAAATCCATGTGAAACTAATTGTATTCTATTGCAGTATGTTGATGATCTGAACCAATCGTTAAATGAAAATGATGATCAATATAAGAAGTTAAAGGATCTTGCAATCGCCGAGCAAAAAGAAGTTAAAAAACGTATGAAAAATCAGCTGGAAGCCCTGACAAAAGAGCTCAACACGGCGACTAAACCAAAAAAGGTAGATAATGCCTTTTGCATACACTTTAAACATATACTAATTTTAAAATTGCAGAGGCCGGTGTCGATTTTATCATTGAGCCATCCGATACATAATAAGATAGTATATTTAACAGTAAATTCTGAATATGATTTAATAAAAAATGTTTAGAGGGCAAAGCTAACTGAGGATTCTACTGGAAACCTTGCGGTGCCATCAACGTCACGGGTAAGTTCAGTTTATATAAAATTATTCACTGGCTAAAAATATTTTTAACAGGCTCACGACAACGTTGATATGGGATCTCTTCTGATTCAGCCTAGTGTGACAGACAAAAATGTGAGTATACCACTTATTTGCGCTTTATATTTCATTGATGTCATCTCTCTTTATAGCCGACACAAAAAGATGTGCCAGAGGCGAATAGTAAAGCCGCAGACGAAAACACTAAGGAAAACATCCCGAAAAAATTAAAAAAGAGAATCGAGGCTCAAACATATAAGGAGCAGATAGGACACTTCGGAATTTTAACAGCAATCAACTCTGCCATCAGGAAGCATGCCGTGAGAAAAATAAAATACATTTAAAAGTATTATTCCTAACTTATGTTTATTTTAGGGCCTCAACTTTAAAGATGAAAAATACAGGCGGTTTGAAGCAAACGTGAAAACCATTACGGCAGTCAGAAGGGTAAATAATTCCATCTAAAATCGCTTTGGTTCTTATAAATATTTATAGGCGCAAGCTGCTGTCTTGAAAACAACCATGACTGCCCTTCAAAAGCAAGACAGGAATAAAAGAAAATATCTCGAATCGGCTGCCCATAAATTTCTAGAGAACCTAGAAATAAAAGTAAGCGTTAGTTTTACACTCTCTAATCCAAATAATAAAGCATTTAACGTTCTAGCCTCGTAAAGGATTTGAAGAAGTTGATGAGAACATTAACTTGTTTGCTATGGTGAGTTACAATTAAACAGACGCAAGTACAAATTTAATGATTTTTTATTTTAGAAACTTGCCGCAGCTCTCAATAGAATTTGCTCGTTATTCCGTGAGTTGGAACCTAAACTGAAGAACAGACTGACCAATAAAGATTTTGAAGAGTTTTCAGAGTTGCAAGGTAAATAGGAATAAATATATATCAATCAAACAGTTTATATAACGGATTTTTTCTGTAAAAGGGCTCGGACAACCAGCCTGAGCAAGCTTCAGCATCACATCAGGTAAAGAAGAAGAAGGAAGCTTTTTAATAAATAGTGGTACTGAAAAAATCACTCATAGCTCATCAACCATATTTCCTTTGTGAAATAAAATAAAATTTCAAATTGTCCACTCTATTTATATATTACTACCTCAATTCCCAAAACAATATCCTTTCTTCGCGCCGAGAAGAGGGTTTCCATCTAACAGCAAGCATACCGCGCATTAAGTGACCTTAAAGAAGAAAACTAAATAGATCATTCGGAATTTTCACTAACCACTGCACTATTAACAGTCAATGAAACATTATTTCGCCTTATGAGACAATGATGCGATTGATAAACGAGCATTTAAGGACGTAAATATTACGAAGCACATGGGGATGATGCCATGATGTGGACTGTGGGGGCGGAAACGCTGGACGCTTTGATGCGGTGGTGAAGAAAAAGTAGTCGAGCAGGGCGGGAGAATTCAAAAACCGCTCCTATTCGTTGTGTAAAATTTATCACAAATAAAAAACACAACAAGATTGTGTTTAAGCTCGTCAGGCGCCCAAAAAACACAACCGCGTTTTGTAATAGAACATAAAATTTTTTTCAGTGTAAAAATGGAACATATTATAATTAATTTTAATCGATTGGGACAGAATTAAATCAAATACTTTAACCCAAATTTTGTGACAGCTTTGTTTGCCCGCAAAAAAAACATTTAATAAAATGTACCAGAAAGCTATTATAGTTTCAATATCGCTGACCCTTTTAAAACCAGCAACGGACTGGTCATTAAAACACGTTTGTGTATTCTCCAATGCAAATTAGCTCTTTTTATGGCATATTATCATTTGCGGCATAAGCTGTTGGAATGCAGCTTTCGCGGGTTTCACCACATATCCATCCAAACAAAACCGAGAGAGTACAAAAGCCAGGGCGTTGCAATTTTTGCGCGTTTTCAGAGGAGCGAGCCGCCCCTCGTAAAAGCTTTTCCTCAAATAACCAGCGCGCCATTGTTGAAAAGCGCGATGCTCTTTGGCTACCGTGCTCGCGCCCGCCGCAGCCACGCCATCAGTGATTAATACTATCAGAGGCCATGTAAATTATTTTTCTCGCACATGCCCTCGAAAAGCCGGGCCTTTGTACCCGCACGCTCATTTCAATACTATAATGAAAAGCCATTAAAAAAGCCGCCGCCACCGCCGCCGCACTGCCGAAATATGCGTTTAATTCAGGCAGCGCGCGGACGTGAAAGGCCGAAAAGTTTTGGAAATGCGGCCGCGCGCATTGTGTTCCGCCGCCGACGACCAGATATATATTATTATTCATTCCGTATACATGCGTGCGGCTTTTTACGCCTGTCATCGCAATCAAAATACAGCCTCTGCCCTGCCGCGCGCGTGTGTAGCCAGCCTAAATATTGCTTTAATTGAAAATTATTATATGAGAACGCCAGCCGCGCACTTTTTCAACGCCTACTTTCGCACTTTGAAACGCCGCTCTCGCATTCGGCAGCGCCCAGCTCTCTTTCTCTCGCGTATTTATCAGCAATCAGCCAGAAGGGATCGGATTAACGCTGGACTGCAATATCCAGCTGAATATTTTACACCGAATTCACAAGACAACCTTGCCGAATTGCGTGTTCCTCTCTGTGCTAAAGAGATGATATAAAATTGCTTCTTATAATTAGCAACTAAGAAATATCTCCTAATTAATAATAACTGTTGGAGAACCAATCGGCTTATCCTATTAAATTCAGAGTATGCGTGCCTGCTGAATCCAAGTGAATTGTAATTTATATTATTTATACGATATAAAATGGCGCAAAATGACATTATGTATTATCTTATAGGCCTTGAAATTATTATAGAATGTTCATTGAGCTATTTTTTGCTCTTTTTATCCCTGTCCGAGGACCGGGAAGGGCGCGCACTGCACTAGCACGAATGCTGAAACCCGGGTCCCAATAACACCGCGAATGGATAACATTGGCGCACCAGGCCGAACAGGGACCCAGCCCACCGAAGGGCCACTTGCCTCCGCACCGAGGACTGCATTGAAACGCTAGACATTTGTCCCGTGAAGCCAAATCACGCATGCTGGAAAGGTGCAAAGCAGCAAGTAGCGAGTCGGCGCCGGTGCGCCTCCCAGCCCGTTAAGCAATTAATTCCAACAATATGAGCTGCAGGGAATTAAAAAAATCGTTGAAAAAGACATCACGAAGGACAAAACATTCATTCATTTTCTTAACAGTTTATGAAATATGCGGGCTTCAGGCAGAAGCCAAAACTTGTTGTAAAGCAAATAAGACAACATTTCGTTTCGAGGGAAATGTCCGGATTTAATTTCATCACGAAAAAGGATCTCATTAGGATTTTTCAAGAAAGTCTACACTCAGAATAAATTAAGGGAGTTTAAACTGCATCTCGGATCTAATAGTTTTTGTTAGTGTGTTGCACACCGTTGATATTTTGTGTATTATTCTATCTTTATTGTTGTAGTTTCTGGAAAAAGATCATAGAAGTTACATAAATTGAACCAAAATTAGAATTATTATGCTAACCGATCCGATAAAAATACAAAATACTTCTTTTCAAAAGCCCTTATAAGTTCTTTATTCTAATTATACCTCAGTGGTACGCTGTTAATATTCATATTAAGTTCTGGAAATACCTAGGGGCCTGTTCAAAGTACATTTTATCTACACGCACTTTAAAGATTGCATTCAAAACAGTAAATTCCCTTGAGATGGTTTAAGTCCAAGACTGAGACCTAGGTAGTTTTTAAATTATAAAAAATTATTTTCAATGTATTATATTTTTGTTTTGATCTTTTGATGACGTTCTCGTAAAAATTAGTGACGTTTATTGTAAACTAAAATATTTCATTTCGCTAATAAACTGTCGGCCAAACTCCTCCATTTAATTATTTCGAACCATATTAATCTTGGAACAATGTTTAAAGTTTTACATAAAAGCAAAAGATCTCATCTTGGATGTTTAGCAATCGTAGCAATTAAAACTCAGTTATCTCGTTGACATCTCTATTCAAATTCTGATAGCTTGCTTGGAAAAGGTCATTTGCATTATGCCACTCTTTATTTACACAGGTTTGATGATTATTTAGGCCAAAAAAGTGATTACTAATGCCTTGTCGAGGTGCATTGGAGCAAAAAAGGCCTACAGCAAACAAAGCAGAATGAGGCAATGCAAAACGTAAGCAAAGCAGCTTCCCCAAATCCAAAATGGGGTTGTCGCCATTGCAAAGGCAGAGAATTGGTTCCACCGCACGCTCAGTTCCGGGCGCCGAGGAATTAGTCAAACAATTTATTTGAGCTTACTAAATATTTACGCCATAAATCTGCGGCTGGGGTTGGCGCTCCCATTCTAGCGCGGCGTGACAGCAATTTAAAAGCAAGTCTGCATGCGCGGCGCACAAAACGCATTTTGCATTCGCGGCGAGGCGAGCAAGATGAATTATCGGGCGCATCCATAAATATTTACAACTGATGTTCTTTCTTACCAGATGTAAAACACATTTTCTCGGCCCTTTGTCGGGTGGAAAATTCGTCGTCACGCTCGCGTCGCGCACAAAGGGGAGATAGCGGCGTGCACCCATCTCTCCGATTCCGTTTTCTGTGTGTGGCATGGCGTTTACACATTTCATAATTAGCCGTGCAGATACACATTGAACGAGAATCATCCGCGCGTCTGTTATTCGGGCTTGCCACTCTTTTGTCGACCGCCAATTTATTACAAAACGCGTCCTCTGCTTTTTACCGCCGCCGCCGCATCTTTTCACAAACGTATATGTGTGTGCCGATGCTCAGGGCAAGGGGGGCATTGAATTTGGCAGGCGGTGCGGTGTCGCATGACGAAAGTTCAGCTTCCAAACGCACATGCGATCGCCTCTGTACTGCACATAGACAGGGATTGAGACCGGCCGTGTGTGTGTGTGTGTGTGTGTGTGCTCTCCTGAGGGGGTTGTTCCGCACGATATTTGAATGAAATTAATGTTTGTGTAATTGTAATTTGACTGAGGGAGAAGTACGCCTCAATAAACGAGATTAGATTTTATGACAGCGATGATATATTTGAAAGTGGGTATGTGCTGCAAATGTCTAAAAATAGCAAATTATGAAATTTAACCATTCCTAATTTGATTATTGCACGTTATACAGCTTATTAATGAAAGAAACAAGTTGATAAACTGCTTGCAACCAACAATTATAATTATCAATCCTCAAAAAATTTAAAAATCATATTTTTTTAAATACTGGTCTGGTTTTGGAGGAATCTGCGTTTGAAAACCCAAAAGGAAAAATAATTAATTTGAATTTACTGTGTTTTATATGGTTCAAATGGAGTCTTATTTTATATTTCTTTCTTCTAAAAAATGCGTAGTATTAAAAATACCACGACGTCAGTTCTATATAATTTAATAAAGGACAAATCAACGATTACAATAATTCTTTCTGCGTATTTTTGTGTTTTTTAATGATGCTATACCTGGGATCCATTTTTAAGGTAAACTGTAGAATTTTAGGTATTTTCCTTGTTGATAAAAACCCATCTCATTTTCCTCGTTAGAGGTGTCAGCATCATTTTTCTTTTCCTTTATATAATCCACGAGTGCCCTTAAGCTATTTTTGACAAGAAACTCCATTTCGCATTTAATTTCATGCAGAATCAAGAAGAATATAATTCAATTGACCAAGAAATACGAGTTACACTCGTCTGTTCACTCTTGGCTGAACAAATCAGAAGTGTCGACCAAATTCTGGATTAATTACAGATGTGATTTGCAAAAGATCTCCATCAATCAGACTCTATTCTTCAAATTTTGGGAACTAGTTACTCCCCCCAAAAAATAGTGCTGAAAGTATGTTCTTTGCTGAATTCACACGACAGTCTTGACCTCCTGGAAAGCTCCTCCGTCTGAAAATCCGTTGAATAGCCGCATGTTAACATTTTTCATCTCATATCCCGCATTATTGTTAGCGTTTTGAATGAACAGACTTTAAAATTTTCATCCTTGCGAGGCGAAAGGCGACCGGGGAAGCGCCGGCGCTGTGGAGGCGGCAGCCAGATAAGGCGTGTCTCCTGGCAGGTGCATAATTTTGTTTGTCCAGCCCACTCTCGGCGCTTTTATAGCGCAAGCCGCCCCTTGGCGCGGCGCTCGCAGCGGGATGGCACCGAAAACTTGAATGCTCGCTCCCCGGGCAATGAAAGAGAACAAAAGTAAATTTGTCTTGACTGCAAACGCGGAGAACAATTACGCGTGTATTACTCACTGTGCAAGCAACTCTCCCCTTTCGTCGAAACTTTCATCGCCATGCAACCGTGCCGTCTGGAAAGTTGCGCCGGTTGCATAAACTCCACTGCTTTTCGGAAGACATGACAACCCGGAAAAGTTTATAAACAGCATGCGAATGTCTCATCAATCCTCGCGGATTCTTGTGTTAAGCAGAGTATGAAGCCATTAACCAACTAATCGAATGTAAATTGTTTGTTGTTCTGGAGCTCAATTTGGAGTAGTTGTTGACAAATTGCTAAACACAAACTTTGCCTGAAAACACGAACAACTCTTGATCCAAAATACTCCGAGTCACGCATTTCTCGGTCCTAATTTTTAGACGGAACGCAACGTATAATAATTATCGATTTTCAGAAGTTCGCGGCGTGCTGCCGGCCCCTCGTATATTTCGTATCAAGAGCTCAAATTAATAACACGATTATTTGAGAAGCGAGGCCGAAAATGACGACACGGGCACCGACGATAATAGCTCGCAGAGCTCTTGATGGACGCGGATATAAAACTAATAGAACGCAATTTGACGGCGTGTCAAGCGGTTGATTGGCAAAAGAGCCAATATCGTGGCTGCCATCGTGCTAAGCCCTTTCTTAACCCTTTCCTTCCTTCGGAACGAGCCGACAGAATCGGAACGCAACACATTAGAAAATGCAGTTTGTTTATTCTCGGCTCCCAAAGGAGAAGCGAGTGGCCTGCGAATTTTGTTTTCTCCTGCGCTTCGGGTCGTTAAACGAGAGGCCCGCGCAGTCAGGAGACGTGTCACGCTCTTTTTATTCTTTCTTTGATGGCGATTAATTGCCTCGGCCACCACATATGGATATTATTAAACAAGATAATGACGGCCGATCTCCCGCCTCCTTTGTGCCGCGGCTGCTCTTTCTTCCGCGCGCCGCTCAAAAGTAATAACGAGCTGTTTAATAATGTATACCTATCTTACCCCTTGCTCCTTTTGTAATCGATTGCTGATTAAAAATTGCTCTTTGATGCTCTTTGTTCGTGATTAATGTGTGTTTTTGGGAAAAGACAATGGGGCCACATTCATTTTCGCTCCGTCTCTCGCGCACAGATTTTTAATCTTTCTTCTGACGAAGCCAAAATATGTGTATAGAGATTGACCGGACTGAGTCAGTGCAGCCAGAGCTTGTTTTCAAATAGTGTAAAGTAAATCTAAGAATTTTATTTGTTCAGTGGCATGAATTTTCAATTAAAAAAAGAATGTACTTGAAAGATTTAAAATTTTAATTCTTTTCTGGAGTAAATGAATGAACATAAAAGTGGACATAAAAGGTAAATATACGAAACATATTTTACCGTGTAAAGTAGCACTAAAATTTCATTTTTGAATGTGTCAATCAAATATATTTCTTTCAATTTAGTTTACTTATACTTTAAATAAAAGTGATTGCAGTGATGTACAAACTGTCAAATAACATATTTTTTTACTTAACTAGAAATTGCAAACCAATAAATAGCTTTATTGTGTGTTTCAACGAGAAATTAAAATTTTAAGTTTGCCGCTTTCTAACTTTTAACCGATTTAAATACGTAATATTACCCAATTTTAAAGCTAATGGAGAGTAAACTTGTTTTTTTTTTATAAGTTTTAAACTACGGGGATATTTCACGGATATTTAAAAAATGTTTAAGGGATTCTGATTTGCAATTTAAAAGGATGTCTGTTTCGAGTTTGTTTAGTCTCTTTGGCCTCTATTAACTTCTTGTACAACAGAGTAGCGAGAGCTCGCATACATAAGCTGCTGTTACTTAACGGAGCAAAAAGTCGACTGCGCGCAACTCTATTATTCAAAATCGAGAGAAAAACTCTTTGATCGAGTGCTGCTTTTTGCTCGTGTTTGTTGAGGTTAACAATGCGTAGAAGATTATTATTACGAGGCAAAAATTCATCAGGAGCTTTTTGTCCGCATTCCGAAACACACGTTCAATCGACCGTGCAAACACTTCATTTAGGAAAACTGACACCATGAATTTTCCAAAGGAACCACTTACGGTATCCAGCCGAAACATTAGTCTACTCGGAGAGAGATAAAATCGTTCTCAATTATTATTTTCTCTATCAGTGCGACCGGAGTAAATAAAGAGGAGTAAGTTCTTTACTTCCGCTGCTGCCAATTGCATCTCGCAACAAACACGCAGGAGGCAATAAACAGACCATAATCTATAATATCCTATTAATATATCTATCTGGCTGTGGCCTAGGAGGAAACGCGCTGCACACACAAAAAACCTAATATAGACAGATGTCTCCGGCTGCTGCTGCTGTTTCCAAACTGCGCCGGGGATAGGAAAAAACTCACTGTTGACTGGCCATAAATTGTGCGGCTCCCCGATATTTATTGACCGCAGCAGCTCGCAGACAAAATAAATCCGGTCAGCGCGAAAGAGTGATATAAATTTAATCAGGAATGAGTTATACCATTTTTAAAAGCAGCCGGCACTTAAGCGGGCAAATAAATCGTTCATCTGAAAGGAAATTAAACTGCTATCAGACGGTATTTATTGGACCGCATATATTTTACGCCTTTGTGTTTGCAGAGCCGCTTGATTAAATTAGAAAAAAATGAGCCGCTCGGCGCAGAGGTGTGAGACGGGCCAAGCAAAATATTTGAAGAGCTATTAATGAGTTTAAGAATTATTGCGCGTGTAGGCAGTTGCTGCGCCAAGTGTGATTAGCCGAGCGGGCATTCTCCGCGTTGCTTCTTTTATTGTTATTGCGGCAAATGAGAAGAGTCTCAACTTGGCACGCAGCATGACACTTTCGGCTCGCCTCTTTTCATGGCTTTGTTGCACGGACGCGGCTTAAATCGACAATTAATTTTGTTCGTTCGCTCCTCTAGGCGGTCGCCTTTTTTGGACTCGTGTGTCTGTTTGATGAGCTAAACACCTTCGGGACGCGTGTTTTTCTAATCTGCAGCCGCAACCGAGCACGTCAGCAACCTACATCCATCCATTCCACGCTGCTGATCGGCAAAAGATTTCAGTATGCATGTGAGTTATGTACTACAAGAAAATTGACGGTCTATAAATCATGCACTTGCATGTCAACTGCCATAAGAATTTTATTTAAATGTGATATTAAATCTCTGAAAGAAATCTTTATGATAGTAATTAAAAGCTAAAACACGTTGATACAGTATAATCTAGAAATTATTTAATTCTCAGGGTTTAACATAAACATATGCCAATAATGAACGTGCAGCAAAAAAGTGCCGATGTAGAATTTATTGGTGCTTGTTTGTCACTGATTATGCCGAGTGCGCGTGATGTAATTGGGGGATATTACCAAGGATAAAAGATCACGCAGCGCACATCATCGGCTTCAATACAGGCCGCCGCTCAAAACGCGCGCGTTATAAACCTTTCCATTTTCCCATTCTTTTTGCCCTTCTGCTGCTGCTACTGCTGCTACAACGGCACACAAATTGTACGTGAAGTGTTTTATTAAAGATTAAACGTGGATCGAAAAGATAACGAGTTGTGTGTATGTGTATAATGATGTTGTGTGTAATAAAAATTAAATGCAGCCGAGCAGGTCGTGTTTCTAATTAGTGCTTCCGCGAGCTGCGCCTGCTGATAAACGTTTTGGATAATTTTGTCATCAATCGTGTTATATTCTCCTGAGTACGTTTCTTTCAACAGTGAAGATTAAACAAGTGATACATTACGGTCTTTGAGATAAATGCCGTAAATTTAAGATTTTTTAAAATTATGTGTGAACCGATTATTGATTAATTTTACTGTGACCGCTAATGTCCGGACCATCAAATGAGCACGAAAAATTTTGAACAATAATTATTTTCGGTTTGTGTCCTGCAAAACAATTAATTTGACAATTCAATTATGACATGAGCTTAAAAACTCTGTAAAAACGTTAAATTCCCTTATTATAAAAGCATTATTTTATAATTTTCCGGGGAAACACACTCCTATACTACAAAATCCAGGCGAGTATTACGCCCTGTTCCAATGCTTGCTGTTCACGGAGAATCTGTTTAAACCAGTTTTTCAAAATAAAAAATGCAAAATATAAAAAATCAGTCATATTCCAACGGTTAACTCGAGGAAATCGATTATTAATCGTATATTAAGTTGAACATCCAGCTGATATTTCACTGATAGCAGTTAGAATAAAATAGAAACCACCCATTCTCAGCAAAAATGATGAAAACCAAATTATTTTTGCACATCCCTTCGTAGCCATTCTTGAAATGATTAAATAGGAATCCTACAACAGTTTAAGTTCTTGAGAAGAGCTGAAGTTGAAGTTGATTACATCCAGTGTTTAGCGCGCCGGCACGCAGCAGAAATGCGGCGAAAAGGACGCACGTGAGCGCAAAAAGCACTCTTTTCTGTTGTTTGTTCTCGAGCGGCGTGAACGCGGACCGCGACGATAAATTCGCAATTGGAAGGAAAATAATAAAGAGAGAAATAATACGTTGTTGAATGTAGCGCTCTATACTTAAGTAAGCACACGGAGTGGTTAATGCGCCATTAGGCAGTGTGTTTTGACGCGCGGCTTGGCACTCTAATTGCTGGCTCTCTTACAACTCATCATTGCTCCGAGTAAATTACACTGCAGCTCTCACCTCTTTTTCTCGCCGCCACTATCCATACACAAAGTGGCCATCTCGAACGGCGGGTCCGCGATTTTAGGCCGTGGCCTGCAAGCTAAGCCTCAAATCTTTAAAGTGGATATGTACACTGCTAAACTGTGAAAATTGGGGAAAAGCTGAAATATCCTATTTGATTGCTGGTTAAATTTGTGAGAAAATTGACCCAAAATTTGGCATGCGGCGGACACTGTTTTCTTATTTATTTCGTCAGAAGGGAAATTTGCACACCGGCCGTTGCATGCATAGACAAGAGGAATTGAAATCAAGCAAAGATTATTGACAAACCGTTTTGTTTGAGAAATTAAGAAAAAAAATCTTAAATTTAACTACTCTTATTCGGTCCTGATTTGAATATCGCACAATTGTATTTCAACTAACAAATTGATCAATAGCTAATTTTTGTCAAAATTTCATTTAAGATCAATAATTATTGTTGCCCTGTATCAATCCTCTTTAAAAACATCAACGTATAAAACTTTCTTGGGAAACTATAATCTCATTAAATCTAAACGTTTTTATTTCATTTTCTTTGATGAACCGCTCTTTTTTTATTTTTAAATCGAATCTCATTTGAGGTGCTGAGCAAACAGATTTTGTCTACGCGAGTGTCGAAATCCGACATTTTGAGGAGCAATCCAATCAGCCGGTCCACTTTTATCCTTGATTAAAATCTACTACTCCATGTTGGCGGCATCTCTCAGCATGTAGATTATTCCCAGCGCAGAGTCGCCTCCTCCTCCTCCTCAGTCGTTGCCTGGGCTGCTCGCCCGTAATCATCATCTAAGCCGTTCACGTATAAATACATCACTAAATCTTTCTGCTTTCAAGTTCAATGAAAGCCGACACAAACGCGATATTCCAATAAAGGGCCGGGTCTGTCTGCCTGAGCCGAGAGCGCCGAGATTTTATCGCGCCGATGGACGAACACCCCTTGACCAGTATGCAACCGGCTTGTCCCGCTGGTAATTCGATTACACTCTGCTGCGGCGATCGCAATTTTCGCCGACGCGCGGCCAAATTACACCGTTTGATTGCTAATTAGCCGGCAGATAAGAGTGCCGGCCACTTTTCGGCGTGATTTGACCCGCAGCTATGCGCGAGCGGCTTTTTTCCAGCCACTTTTTAACTGATGTACATTCGCCGATGTGCGCCATTGCAATCAATTACACGGTAATTGCCGAAGTAAAAATTATTCGAGACTTTTTCGAAAGCGGAAGCCGAATGGACAGACGGCTGCATTTAATTTCCTTCGATAATCCGAGGTCCGCAAAGTGAGAAGCGGCTATTATTCGGCTAATGATGATCATTCCGGCTCAAATCAAACCGTGATCCCAGCAGCAGCACTGACAAACACACAAAACAGCAGCAGCATCTGCACTTCTAACGCACGCCATCCACTGCTGCTGCTGTAATTATTTGAAGCCTCACGTTAGAATAGAACCTTCTCAGTCAAACGGGCCCAAGCGCGTCTCGAGTAATTTCCCGGGACATCATCTGGCGATGAGCTTTATTGCACTAATTTTAAAACGGACTTTTTATTTTCTATTGATTCCAACTTTTGCTAAATAATTGTTGCACTGGTTAAAATATCCATTGGCGGGACACGAGTTTGTGATTTATACAGATCAAAAAGCCCTTGAATATGCATTCACGAAAAATAGAACGGACTGTTCTCCTCGCCAGATTCGCCACTTACAGTTGATTGGTGAGTTTTGCACGGACATCAGGTATATGTGCCTGGGAAAGCGAACATTGTCGACGACGCACTCTCCAGAGTTGACGCCAACAGCCTCATTGAGCGATTTCATCGCACCCTGAAGGCCGCCCTGATGTGCCATTAGAACAGTCTGTTCTATTTTTCGTGAATGCGTATTCAAGGGCTTTTTGATCTGTATAAATCACAAACTCGTGTCCCTCCAACAAGTAACGGTGGCACCATATTATACTCAGGCAGCCAGGGAAGGAGAGAGCGCCACCTTTCGGCAGCCACCATACTACCCCCGGACCGTTTTGGTCTTTCGGCAGCCACCATAATCCCTTTGTGTCCTTCAATATCAGCATTTTGTTTTCGTGAAAAATAGATCTTTAACGTTGCACTGGATTGTACCAATCGATTCCTGAGGGTCAAATTTGTTGAAAAAGCTAACTCATTCGGTTGACAATTTAACTCGGCGTGCTGAAAGTTAGCGGAAACGTATAAACCACTTCTTTGGTGGATTTTTGTCTGAATTTAGCAGAGATATGTGCCACGAGTTCGCCCGCAACCAATCAGATCTTTTTGATTGGCTTTCTGGCATAGTGATGTCGTAAGATCGAGACGGCAGCGCCAAAGTGACAGCCAGTGGCCCGTCTCAATCTCAGGACAGTCAAGAACACAATCAGAGAATGTGTCACTTCCTTCTCTCTGGCTTTCTTACATGGATAGTTTCAGACCAAAACCGCCAAAGTAACGATTTTGGCGCGTCTGCTGATTTTTGTCATTCCGTGTCGTATTGTCAACTATGTGTAGTTCAGCTGCCTGACATAATTCGACCCTCTGGAATCAATTGACTTGTTAAATTTCTAACTTTTGAATTTCTCCAATTTTTATATTTATATTTAAAATGAATCTGTCTGATATTAGGGCGTTTGATTTTTGTCATCCAGAGCAGCGATTGGATATTATGACCCTTGATTATGAACAATCATCTCCTTTTCTTGCTCGTACCATGACATTGATTAACCAGTATAAAACACAACATTATTTATAAAAATGGTTAATAGCAAATTAAAAAAAATCCTTCATGTCCAGCATTAGCAGGAGATTTTTTTATTATAATTTTAAACTAGCTACCTTCAGCTCAGCTCCAGTTTATTATTTATAATTCTTTTAAACAGACCCGTTCGTGAAGGAGGCTCCGACGTGTCTTGTGCTCAATAAAAAACATCAGGTGCATGTATTTGGTACTTAAAGAATTGAAGTGAAGCCAGCGAGAGGGCTTTTAATAATAATAAGCTGCCTATTATTGGGTAAAGGCACAAGGCAGGCTGGAATTATGAGCAACGCTCGGCGCGCTGATAATTGCTCCATTATTTTATAAACGCTAAACAATCAAATCAACGGATCATTAGAGCTGGCCCATAATATTATATTATACGCGCCGAGCATTGAAGAGAGGCTGCAGCTACATGTTATGTGCGATGGCTGCGATATTGAGACAGGGTCATTAAGTGTATGACAGTGCATGAATTTAATATTTATGTTCGCCTGCTAGGAAACACATAACGCGGAGTTGTTGGAAAGGTGTTTGAGTGCGCCACGGAAAATGTATATAACTCGATCAGATCTTAATCACGCCCAGTCAATCACTTTTCTAGCTGTTCGACAAATTGTAAATGCGATGTGAGCAGCACAAAGGGAATTTGTTCTTTTTTCAGACACGCGCTGAATAAATAAGATTCCTCATTGTCTGCCTGTGACGGCGGCAAACTTGAAAAGGGGCCCATAACTCTTGACAGAGTTCGAATTTTTATTTGTGGATGGATGCAAATTTCGCTCGCTCGCTCGCCGGGCAATCCTTAATTAATTCGGTCCTGCTGTGTGTGGATTAAGCACCGACAGGTCGTTTAATTTGAGCGTGAGACAAAAACTAAAGCCCGGTAATTATCGGTAATGCCTCTTGAACGATTTATTCATTAATTTTGAGGCCGGTCAGTCGGCGCAGCAAAGAGGCCGCTCGTGTTTTTATTTTTTGTGCCTGCCTGCCTTTTTATTCAATTTCAGAGAAGACGCATTCTGGTCGGCTGGTCGGCGGCGCGGCCGAGAGGCGAGAGCTTCTTTAGCATACAATAATTAAACTGACGATTTACACCTTTGAAGACACACACACACACACTCACACTGCGGGGCCGATGTCTCTAACGCGCAAGTTGAGGTCGGAATTTATTATTGAATGTTTATCCAGCGGGCTCCATAAATCAGCCGAGGTGTTGGGCTAAGGGAAGCCGAAATACGCCCGCGGTAATAACGCACGTCTCGCACGGGAAAACACTTTTTCTGCGCCGCTCTTGATGTTGATGAAATTACCTCCATCATAATCCAATATAAATTCAAATCCGCCGCGGGTCCTTTCAAATGCCCGCCTGCTCCTCATTTATCTCATTTGCAAACTGAATATGGATACCGAGACGCAAGATATGTGCACTAATTTTCACGAATCTGCATAAAAAGCAAGACCAAAGAACTGACACAAGATTTATTGGAGAGACGTTGGTTGGAAATGCCGCAACATATACCAATTTCCATCGCAAAAAGTCACACACCATGTAAAAAATTTTAAAACTGAATTAGATGACAGCCACTAACTAATTAATTAAATTAAGCTGTCCCTAACAATTAAAATATATTAATTTGTTCCTAAAACAATGAAGGAAAGAATTTGATTTTGATTTTTGGTCAGACTAAGTAAGACTAATAATTAGTTTTTTTGTCAATATGTACAAAATGTTCAACCCAAAATAATTTTTTTCTGTTATTATGAAGGTAAAAACTTGTTTTTAAATTATTTAAAATTATTCTTTCCCTTCGATGAAATGGTTTTGGTCGTATATTTTCAGTTTTCAATCTCCAGTGGGAAAGGCAAATTAATTTTAAAATGCTTTTATCAATAAAACCTTTATAGGATTCATTTATGCGTCTGTAACAAGGATTTTTATTTTATTTTTACAAATTGACAAAATTGCACAACACATATTGTTGTTAGATAATTTTTAATTAAGAAACTCAAAGACGATATTACAAAGTGACCTAGTTTAGAAATATTTTTTCCATTTAATTTTACTGCTCAATTTTATGTTATTACAAATTTTAGTTTTGTTTTAGTATGAGTATATTCAATAACAGATCGAGTGCTTGTAAAGGAATATATTTCACGCGATAAGCACAACTGTCAACAATGTCTCGCCTTATGCAAATTTCAAGCTGTTCGCAAATATTCATGTTGCAGAACAATGGTTGGCGAGCAGTGTGGTGCCAAATAAATTGCTAATCTAAAACCGAATGCACGCGGCAACATCCTGTATGATTGCTGAGCGCAAGTGTTCGTCACGACGGCGATTGAGAGAGAAAAAAAATAAATTCGGCGCGGTGATTATTGACTTAAGGGGTCGGCGAATAACTTATGTTGGTGCTCGTCAAGAACTCATCTGCGCCGCCGAAAGTACACGCACGCAGCGCGAATGTGTGTGTGTGTGTGTGTGTGTGTACGTTGTGTGTGCATTAATTAAGGAGTGCCCTTCACTTCTGATGACTCGTCCGAAATAAAACGATAGTAATCAGTATTTTCCGAATTGAATAAGGGGCTGGACAACAAACATAAAAGGAGGAGGAACAATGAAATATCGCACCAGGCAGTCCACGAGAGCGCTAGGTGTAAATGAGAGCGGAATAAGATTGAAATATTTGATAACCGAAATTACATTTTCACATTACAATAAGACGCCGCCGCCGCTCTGGATAAATATATGCGCGGGCCGTTTTTTCCTTTCTCGCATTCGGCATCTCTGATTTTCGATTCCTTCGCGTATGTAAATGCCGCGTGTGCGTCTAGATAAGGGCGCGCGAGAGGAGGAGCGCGGCCGTAAAGTTAACAATCGCTTACACACACAAAGGAAGAGAGAAGAGGCCGCTAAATTATTCATCACAGCATTTGTTTTTCGCGTGTTAAAACAAACCACCGCATTAATTTATCGAGTTCGCCGCCGCACATTATATACACACAAGGCGTTTGCCATTTTGTTCTCATTTGCATACAAACTGGAACTAGGAACTCACACTGTGTGTGTGTGTGTGTTTGTGTGTACTTTTATCATCGAAAGACTCGTGTGGCATGCACGAGCAAAATGGAGGTGAATGCCAGTTCTTGAGGTGACAATGAAAGACTGTCTATTCTTATTTGCTGTCAAATTTCATTTGAATCATCAAAAGAATATATTTTCCCTGCCGAACTGAATCATGTTTGGCCGCCAGCGACCCCAGAGGAAAGTCAGAAATAAAAAGGTCGATCTTATCCAGTGTATTTTTGATTGACGCCTATTATTATATAGCTCCTCATCTCCAAGTTATGGATCGAAAAGATATCGCGCTTCTATATACCTCAAGCCTTGCAACTTTCCCCGAAGATTTGACGTTGCTAATTGGTCGGGTAAAAAGGAAAAAAATTACAACGATGATGGCGTGGGGATTCAGTTGACCTAGGTAGCATTGAATTTTTTTTAGAAAAGAGGCCGCAAAGTTTGCATGTTTTTCAGAGTGCAAAACGCTGTTTATCTACTTGAAATCTTCATTAATTTATAAAAAAGGAATTCTCCTCAAAAAACCGTTGAATAGATCTCATAATTAAGCAATGAAAATACGGTCAAGCGCTGTAAATATTGGAGAAAATTAGCCAAATTTTCATTTTAAATGTAGCAAGGTCTTGTTTTGATAATTAAAAATGTATTAAATAATATAATTGTTAAAACTAGAAATTAAATTAATTTATTGAAGCCAATAATTAACAAAAAATATGTACTCTCTTTTGCATCAATCCACTTACTCTCCTTACTTCCACTACAATTTAATTTCGGCACTATATTACGCATCAAAGACTTCTTGATAGTTGTAAAATACATAAAATAAATAATTTCTCTGGAAGTTTTTGATGTTGGAAGCACGATTTCACTAATTAAAATTTATTCTCTCAGATTTTATGGGACATTGAAATGCGAATTTCATTTTGGTTTGACAGAGGGGGGAAAATAAAATCCTCCTTTATGATTATATTCCCTAAATTTGTCATTAGTTGGTCGTTCAAAAGTTAGCGTAATCAATGCTGGAAATTATTAAACCAGGTATAAAAAAATAAATATTTCACTCATGATCAATTCTGGTCATAGAGGACGAAAACGCATGGGATCATTGTTTTATTTATATATAAAAGTATACCATTAAAATGTAAATACACTTTTCAAATATTCATTCATTTTTGTTTTCAAAGAACTACTAAGTAAGAGAAGGCCATTTGTTTTTCATTAAGGCCCACTTTATGAGGTAAACTTTGTCGGCACTTTATAAAGTTAGAAAAACCTTTTTGTTGGGACCAATTTGTCATTAGTATTAATAACCACCAATAACTGGATATCAACAAGAAGTGTCCACTTAACAATCTTCCGTTTTAATCACAAAATGGTGAAAAAAGTTCACCTCAGCGGACCTTTAATAAAATATGATATCTATTAATTATTATGATGAATATTTCCAATTTGTTGCTCTATATACAATCAAAAATGTTCTGGTGCTATTTGATATCTGCAAAGAACCCACACTGGATGGTTATTGAGGTTACGAAACTTAGGTACGAAAGGTTGGTTTATATATTTCAAAGAGACGGACTCGAACGGGTTTGCTCTTTTAGCATGGCGAAGCGGCGCGGTGCAGGTTTTTGATGTTAAGACAGGGAGTTGGTCCGCAGGTGCGAGGATTGGGAGGAGAAAAGGGCTCATTGTAATTACCGAGTTGATGTGCCGATAGCCAACGCTAAGATTACTAGACTAGCACTCCGACAATCTGTGGAGGAGCCTTGGGGGCTTCGGCGGCGCGTACACTATCATTAGGCACTATTTGGACACACCGGCGTTTCGACTGTTGGTTCTTGCTTGAAAAACAAGCCGCCGGCTCTCGAGCCGCCTGCCTTTTCAGATCCACGGAAAAAATTCATGCAAGCTCGCCCGGCGCCCGGAATGCCATTCCCAAATTATCATAATTCTTCCTCAAATATACGCCAGCGTGCGGCGTCCGGACTTCTAATCAAAATCTGTTTGGCTGGAAAGCACCAACGTCGCCAGAAGAATCAATAAACAGCTTTGACACCAAATATGGGTAATGATTGGACCGCGCGGATCAAAAATTCATGGAATAAATTTCAGGGCCGTCATTTTGATTCGTTTTTTTCGGTAGGAGTGTGAGACTTTTGTCCTGCTACGGAATTATGTAAATGTTAAAGTTATGTGTACAGTGTAATGATAGCTCGGTATAGTTTCTCTGTTATTTGGCCAGCAGTTAATAGCACGCTCGGCGTTTTTCCTCGTCAGAAAAGGATTGTGAAGTGACATGCAACACTCAAGTAGGAAGCCACAGGGCAACGAGTGTGATCAGAGATTTTCTAGTCTGTCAAGAAAACTGACTGAAATTGACGTGAAAAGCAAACGTCCTCGAGCACACTTTTGTCAGTGAACATTTTATTAAATAATTGCGAGTATACCAGCGCGTTTCATTATGCTGCCGGCATTGCTCTGATTACTATTTTTAGAATCGTGTACACAGACGAATAAATTTCTCTGTTTTCCTTGTAAAGTGTGCGCTTTAGACATTCAAAAATTTAAAGACGATTAAAACTAAATGAAGCCAGAATATAAAAAGTGGGTCAGGGATGTGCAAAACCAGCAGTCCATTTTTTTCTGTGGCCACTGTGATGTTCGGGCCATCAAATGAGGATTGAAGCATCTTGAAAATCGAATTTCAGGAAAATTTCGGGATAGAGAGAGAAAATTGTATTACCATTTACCGCGCATTACGGCACTTTCCGTGCCTTTTTAAATAATCCTAACCTTTTATTTAAAAATGTCCTTGCATTTTCATTAAAAACGACCAAATTCATGATTTTCCCGCGCTTTGAGACACGTTCCCCAATTTCTTTTTAAATATTTCAGGGAACTATGCATCCATTTCAAAATTACTGCGAGTTAAACCCTTTTACAGCGGTAGCTTCTCACAGAGAATCCAGTGGTCGTGTTTTCCTACACGAAAAACTTGAAATTTTTCAAATAATCCGATAAATTTCATCAGTTTATTCGTTGAAATAAATAATTTATCATTATAAATAAAAAACACGTGGCTTGTTTTACTGATAGTGCTTAGAAAAAATATTAGAAACCGATTATTTACCGAACTCTCGTCAAAATGGATAGTTCAACAAATTTATTTGGTAATTTTATGCTAAGAAACAGACTTAAATAAATAATTTTTACACATTCCTAACTGTATAGTTTATGTTCATGATGCAAGTTTGATATGGATTGTGATGAAATAATACTTAAACCTATCTGAAAAATATGTCTTAAGTGATTCAGGAGTGGAACAGGTGCGCTGCATAATGAACACATATAAATTAGTTTTCTATCTAGAGCCCAAAGCAAAACTTTCCAGATCACACACACGCATTATTCAAATAGAAAAGCATGATGCACAGTATCTAACTGAAACAAGTTTAGCTCGGCTTGCAGGTGTGAAGGCGAATGGTTAGATGTTTGAATTGCGTGAATTATCGTTTCTGGTGAGTGCTTCTCAGCATGGAGTAAGAAATGACCATTCATCAAATCGCGCGCGGCCGAGCCAAAAGCGAATGGCCAAACGTTTAGTAAGGAAAAGGCAAAGCGGAGCCGCTCAATAAACAAAAAGACTATTTGCTGAGAGAGCGCTTTTCAAATTGCATTTCACGCTGCGAAGAAGGCGAGAGCGCAAATTAAGCTGCCTTGTTTTCGAATTAAATGCGTGATTAAACTTGAGGAGTGGAAACATGATAGATCAGCCGCGTGGAATAAAAATATGCGCCCTCTTTTAATAAATTGAATGCTTTAAATACCGGCAAGATGTTAAAAGGTTAATTTATTTTTTTAAAGTGGAAAGTGTGTAGTCTGCGAGGCCAATTTACGTGATTAGCAGGCCGGGCGTTTAGCCGAGAAGATTCATTTTTCTAATTACTCCGTCTTAAAGACTGGCGTATTTTTTATGCATACTTTATATGAGTATACGATGATGAATCGGTTTGCACGGAAGCTTGTATATAGAGATTAATAATTTTAAAACATCCAGAATTCATGAGTGTGCAAGTAAACTCGATCGAGACTTTGACGAAATTTGAGATTCAAATGAGATTGCCGATAATCAATAGTTTATTCGATACTCTATTAGCCTCAGCAAATTAAATTCGTAACATCAATCTTCTCTGACTAATTTATCATTTTCATCGAATTTTGAACAAACAGATGCTCTAGTTCGGCTATATCAGAACGGAAATCTCCACGCAGAGCAGTGTTAGTTTTCTTAAATGCCAATGCTAATACCAGTTTTGCAAAATCATCGGTGCGCGGATCAAATTTCTGTTTTCTAGACCGGGCAATTAATAATACCAGGTTACCATCTTATATTATTCACAGGCTGGCGAGTGAGTGACGCGACAATTAAAAATAGCAGCGGTCAATAATTATCGACAGCGAAGCATCTGCCATGTTTAGGTCGTATTTTCCTATGCGTGCTCTTTTACGCATGAAATTAATCGGAAATTAACGAAAAAGTAGGCACCTGCCACCGTCAGCACGACTTTTCGGTTATGATTTCCTCAAAATCGAGACGTTTTGCATCTAATTTCATGCGACGGTCAGGTGCATAATTTTTTTTTCACTAGTGAGAGGCGGTTATTATTTCTAATTGCGCACGCTGAATTTTAATTCAATAGAGCGGGCTCTCTCGTTAAATATTTTTAGTGCTGGCTTAATTGGCGTGTAACATTTCAAAATTCCGAGCCTCGATGAGCAGTTTCGTTCCCGAATGCAAATTAGAGAGGCAGGCGTGCATTGTTTTAATATTTCCAAATGCCTCCGTGCGGCGGCAGCGATTAATTAAAATATCCAAAAGCGCCAATTAATTATTTCGTAATTAGTGGGTATAGAGTGCAATCAGCGCGGAGGAACAGTTTTTAATTTGCTATTTTAGAGCGGCTAATAATCGGCGTTTGCTGGCGTAATGGTTATGGGACGCAGCGCCGTGCGAGATAATACACTGCTCTCGACGAGAGCGGTGCAGATTTCGCCGCGATAATCTCGCGCAAATGTGAACCAAAATCCTGTGAGAAATTGCGTATTATCCGCGTGTGTACAATTAAAGAAGTGGCAGCTATTAAAGTTTATATTCCAACATCATGACTTCTTTTTAATTTCTGTTCGCCGGGTAATAAAATAAATTGGAGCTGTGTGAGATGCGTTTGCCGACTTGTCGAGCGCGGCACGGCCTCGAATGCTCCATCTGTTAATAAAGGCCTCAACTAAGCAAGGTCTGCGCAATGTAGTGCGGACGAGTTCAATAATTATCATAGCATCATGTATTTATATTCTTTTGAGTATTTTTGATCGTTTTTTATCTGGAAAATATAATCCAATTTGTTTGTATATATTGATGGTTTAAATTATTATTAATTAAATACGTAAGAGTATCTTTTCAATCATATTTTTATTGTTTTGCACAGGCGCCCAGCAGTTATAACAACGCACGCAATTTTCGGCAGTATTATGTACACTAATAAATAAGGAGTGTAATCTAACAGTTCTCATTACAGCTGATCGAAAAAAGAACCGAATCAGTGGATGCCATTCTTATCAAATACGCGCAGATTGTCAGCGAAGTAATAACAGCTTATTTGTTTTTAATTTCCACTGCTCAAAAGTCACATATTGCTTTTTATCAACCGTGTCAGTTTTATCACTTTGCTTCAATAGAACTTGCATGCACAGCTTCAAAAAGTATAAAAAGTGTCATTGGGCGATTTTTTTGATAAGTTAGCAGTGCTATTATAATTTTACAAAAATCCTTTTCACGATACTATCTTGAATAAATATTAAACTATTTACATTTGATCAGAAAATTATGTAACAATGACGGTTATTATCAAATGTGATTTACTGATAACAAATTAATTTTTTGTTTTGCACGAGCTGAAGAAACTGTAAGCACCAACTTGTTCGTGCGGGAATTAACAAATCTTTGGCGAACATTTAAAAACGATTAATCTGGGGTTCTTTGGTTGATCTCATATACGATCGATTATGTTGAATATTCATTTCTATAAAGGTTTTCCGCGCGAATTCAGGAGTCGATTATTCAAAATTTCACAGCAGGCAACAAGAGATCACAAGCGAGAGTTAAAATTGTCTGGTATATATCGTCACTTCACCTACAGAAACTGTGTCCGGTTGGTCACGTCTCGTCGGGCTCCAAAGACTTGCTGCCGAGGGAGGCGTCGGACGAGGCGGACGAGACCGCGTCCTCCTCGTCGGCGGCGGCGGCCGGCCTGCGCGGGGGCGGCAGCAGCTGGGGCGGCGTGTACGGCAGCATGCCGTGCCCGAAGAGCGGGGGCGGCAGGGCCAGCGGCTGCGGCCTTAGCGGCATGTGCATGCCCGGCGCGGAGAAGGCGGCCGCAGCGGCCGCGGAGAAGGCCATCAGGGCCGGGTGGAAGGCGAGCAGCGGCTGTAGGAACTGCTGGTGGCAGAAGAAGCTCGGGGGCAGCATGGGCTGCGGCATGGCCACCGGGGGCTGCAGCGCTGATGCCTCCGGAGGCGATGGCGATGCCGAAATAATGTTCTCGATGCTGAAGTTGTTCTTCCAGCTGCTGCCGGGGGTGGTCTTGGGCGGCGGAGGCGGCGGGGGCGGCACCACCTGTGACACCGCGGTCGACGCCATGTCCTTGGGCTTGAGCTTGAAACGCTTGCGGCGTCGGAGGAAGCTGCCGTTCTCGAACATGTCGAGCGCGGAGGGGTGCAGCGCCCAGTAGGCGCCCTTGCCGGGCCTGTCCGGCCGCCGTGGGATCTTGATGAAGCAGTCGTTGAAGGACAGGTTGTGCCGCAGCGAATTCTGCCAGCGCTGCGTGTTCTTGCGGTAGTACGGGAAGCGGTCCATGATGAAGCGGTAGATGTCGGACAGCGGCAGCATCTTCTCCGGCGAGCTCCATATGGCCATGGCCGTCAGCGAGATGTACGAGTAGGGCGGCTTCTGGTCGCCGTACGACTCTCGGCTCGGACGCGGCATCGCCGATCAATCATGAGGCGGCCGCCTGGCGTTCTCACCTGTCCGCAGCCGTCTGTCTGTCACACACTCGCGCGCGCACACACACCGCGGCCGCGACACACTCAAGCGGCGGCTCGCTTAGATCTTCTCCCACCCTCGAGAGCCACGCGTTCCTCAGGGGCTGAGCCTAGCCGGCTGGACCCCACCACCTTGAATCTCGCCGCCGCCGCCGCCGCCGCCGCTTCTCTCGCCGCGTGTGCTGTGCTCGCTCGCACCGGCCACCGCCTCCAATTAGTTTGCTCGCGCTCAGGGTGCCATCGCCATTTTTCAGCTCCGCCGAGTAGTCTTCACCGTGCCCACGTCAGTTGGATACTAAAAAAAATTGTGTCCACAGTGAAATTTAAGCTCTTATTGGCACATGAAACTAATCAAAAAACAAATATGAAATTTAATCATAACAATTGAAATACCCACATTCAAAGCTGTTTGTAAAAATAAGGCAATTAATAGGGCTGCGAAATATCCGGAAATAAATATAGTAATACGATATGGATTTATTCTTTGTAAACATCTGCGACACATCATTAATACATCATGACAAACTATTTACTGGGGTATAGAGATCTTGATAACAAATAACCTAAAATCAAGGTCAGTTATTGTTATTAATCCAATACAAATTACTTAATTTGGATTATTTATTTAGTGTGTATTTACGCAATAAACATGAGGTAATTTAATCCTGATACCTCATTGCTATATTGGAGATAGCTCTTTTATAAGTGATATAAAATATGTATATTGGTTTATATTTGAAGAATTTTGTATTGCGGGCATCCAACCTCTAGATGTGATTCAAGTTCGTCTTATATTTTCTAATTAGTTTTTTTTAATAAAATTATCTGCTGCTTTTACCAGAGGACTTCTCGTTTTGCTCCCATGCAAATTGTAATTACTTTATGTAGTTCTAAAATAGTTTTACGGGCCCATTAATTGATATTTAGTTTTTTCGAGCAGAAACTATAGATTGTACTCCTTGTGGTAATGGAAATCTGGACATTTTCTCGAAACTAATTTTCTCTATTTCGCTGATTTAAATTAAAGTTTCAGCTTTTACCTGAAGCCGTATTTCAAAGAAAGTAAACTTAAAAGGACATTAAAAATCTCTCATATTTATAAAAACCGTCATTTAATCAATTTTAGAACAAATACTGTCAACAATATTAATTCAAAAATCAAAAGATGCACAAAAACTTATGTCTATCTATTTCATGAGCAAGTAGTTTTTTTACCCTCAAGAGTCAATAATGGAATGAATACCGAACCACTTTTTGTTCATTTGTAAAAAGCCACCGTCGCTTTACTCTTGAAGAAACGCCAAAATCCTCTTCCTTCGACTCATAATCAACAATTTTTATACAAACTAATGGCTATACAAATGGACATAATATCAAAATTCATTTTTAAAATATTAATTAAATCATAGATACAAATGGGCTATTCATTGTTTTCCATTATTTATTTAGAAATGTACATGTGTATGCCTGATAAAGTTCATTACTCAAAATAAAGCAAAAGATAATATATGCATAAACAAAATGAAAAGACAAAAAATAGTCAAATAAACAATTTTGAAAGCAATGACATTTCCTGTTGATTCTTTTTTCTACAAGTCTGAAACTAATACTTATTTTCTTTTGGCTTTTTGTTTGTTTTAAAATAATCAAACTAAATTTTAAAATAAATATACAACATCATGCATTGAAGGCGTGAAAAGGATAATATATGTCGAAAAAAGGACGGAACAGTTGTTTGGAAATTTTTAAAAATGTAATAAACTAATCGGTATTGTGACGAGATTTATATATGAAATAGTTTCAAAATGCAATATAATGAAAATAAATACTCTGCGCAAAAAATGCTTTGAAAAACTCACTCAAAAAGCTTGACGTCAAAGCAAAGCTGGATTCAGTCGTAAATGAGCACAGCCACGAGATTTTTAGTAAAAATTATGGAGGTGATTGTCATCCAAAAGTTCCGTGTGTTTTCCCCCAACGCTTCTGATGAAATATAATTTGTGCTGTGTTTTGACAAGCGTCGCGCGAGCATAGATTTTGTTTGCAAAAAGGAAATTGGACTGTGCACGAGAGGATCACGTGCTGTAGCCAACAGCGTCGAGTTTCCAACAAATGTCGAAACAGTGCGGCTTTCAACAAAATCAAATTTCCGTTGGAGCTGACAAATATATTAAAATTGTAACTATAGTAAATTAAATTAGTCTTAATTTAGTAACTTTTAATTAGTGAAATTCTGCACTTCTGTAATGTTGTAATGTTTTATTGAACGTTTATAGGGGCCTCCAAAGTCCACAATATTTTAATTTCGCATTCTGGAACCTCTACTGAGCACTTTCCGTGGGCTGTAAGCTCACTGGGTCCCAATAATCAATGTGAATTTTCATTAAAACCAACTCATATGGTTTGATTTACATTTTTTACAATTTTCAAAGTATTTAACGACATAATTTCTTGTAAACTGCAATCACATATGATTTAATATTTTAATTTGTCATTGCGTAACAGTGGTGATGCAGGCTTGTTTATTAGTTGCCTATAGTCCGATGGATCCACTCCGTGTATAATTTTTGTAAAGCACTACGACAGTGATTTATTTCCTGACGGTTTGACAGCATTGGCAACGATAGAAAATCAGAAATTCACACTCCACTGCTCTTGTTGGCTCGCTCTGATTTTCTTTTAATTGCGAGGCATATACTGGCGTAGACCAAAACATTGTTATTATTTTCCAATTGAGTGCAATTGTAGAAACGGACTGTGAACAAACTTTGATCGATTTTTCTGTCGTTGACTACGGTGACAGCAGAGTGATTAATAACACTGTATTAGCACAATCACGCCCCTGCATGATTAAAATAATGATTTATATTATTTTCTAGGTGTGTGGTCGGGTGTCGGTTCGCTGTGTAAAAATAGTACTCAGTCATTTTTATTCCGTTGGATTCTTTTAGGCAGTGACGATTATTTAATCGTCATTCACATTTAAATATCTAATTTTAGTTTGCATGACGCATTATTTATCCTGCAAATAATTGGGATTTTTCTTATTTTAAAAGGTAAAAAATAATGATCGATGAAAATTGAATCAATCAATATTTCCTAATCAAAGAGCAAATAACTTAAGACATATACTATTTATGATAATTTGATAATTTTTTATTATTTAAAGCGTGCAAAAAATTCAAATATACCTTCTGAAAACTTCCTTCGAAATTTACCAATTAATTCAATCCTTCAAATCTACAAACGATTATTAAAACTGAACAAATTGTCATAGTATAGGGCTGCCAATTTAATTGATCAGGCGGAGTTAAGAAGAGTATAACAGTGAGCAGTTTTAGCAATTTAACCCGAGCTTTTGAACTGACAATATTTGTAAAAAGTACGAAAAGGCTAAAAAAATCGTTTATTTCCAAAATTTTAAAGTGGAATTTCTCCGAAACCAAAAGAAACGCCAATCTGAAATTTAGTTTTAGTTCACACATATGCCATATATGGGACAAATTTTAAGCACATTTTCAATATTCCAATATTCTGAGCTCATTTCCTAATTTTAAATTAGGAAACCAACCTTTTACCTTGACCTAAGACATAACATTTGGTGTTTGTTCGATTGGGATCAGCAAGAAAAATCCAAAGCACACCTTATTTTTGAAGTTGCAACGCGGGAAGATGAGATGAAGTGTCAGAGATTTCCAAAATTATCCCGTAAAACCCGTATAGAAACGAACATTTTATCTATACTAGTAAAAAGATCAATATCAGGTGTAAATATCGTTCAAATTTACCTAATCTCATGCCAATTATATGCACCGATCCGTGACATTTCGTCAGTTTGAAAACATATCTAATATTTTTCCTGTACACCCTTCATATCAATGATTTACATATTTGCTGTTATGCTCAATGAATCGCAATGATAGGCATCTAATATCCTGTACTTGCATCAGTTGAGAATAAGAACATGAGGCTAATAATTTAACGCAAAATGTGTCGCGGTTGTAAAGCATCGGTGCGGAATTTTGCGAAAAATGTAGTTCGACGCGCTCATAAATTACTCAAAAAAGGTGCAGGAATTATCGTCGGTTCGGCAGCAACTCATTAAACGGAGAAATTAGTACCTTCAAGAATTGATAATGATAGCTGATAGGCTAAAAGTAATAATTTGGTAAATTAGCATGGAAAAGTTACTCAGCAGCCGTACATATTTTAGCGGCGAAAAACAGTCTTGCGCGCGCGTTAATGTATGGACGAAAATTCAAATGCTAATAAGAAGCAGCCGCGCTTTGATGGAGGTCCCAAATGCACGAGCTCTCCGGCTCTTTATCTGGCTAATCCATCTTCTCATATAACATAATATTTAACAAATTTTATAACAATTTTCAACACAATGCTTTATGCATGAGAAATGCCGCCGTTTTCCGCGACCACGCTGAAAAAACTCTCCTCCGCCGCGCGATTAGCATAATTTATCAATTTACATGAATTAATAAGTGGCGCGCACACACATACACAAAATTAATATTAAACAACAGCCGAAAGGCCACCACGCTCATTTGAATACGCTCGGAGAAATCCAAAAAAATAACACGGATGCCAAAAATCCGGACGTGCTTATCAAAAAACGAGCAAAAAAAGTGATGAAGACGTTGACAAATTAATCCATGTCCGAGATAGAGATCTTTCTTGCCGGGCGGTGTTTTTGGTGTGAGCACCGCTTCGTGTTTTCTCTTGCCGATTATTAATGCGGTCAAATTGCTCATTTCCTTGGTGAGCGTCTCTCTGAACTCCAATTATTACTGCACATATATGTATATGTGCGCCGAGAGAGTATGCTCGAGACATTTTTCATATTAGTGCGCTTGGAGCTGCGTTCGCCATGGAGCAACTTCATTACGCACAACAATGCCAATCCTAATAATGCCCGTTGGTGCGAATTTTCTTTCTCTGCCCATCAACAGTGGCACAATGTCGACATTCATATACATAACAAATGTTACAAACGCGCTCGTTGTTTTTCTTTTCATTTTATGCCTCCACAACAAAGCCAGTGGATGGATTGAAACATGACTATTAATTTAAATCTAAAAATTGATTTGTAAATTTAGAATAAGGTTAAGCAAAGACGCATGACGTGATCCGTAGAAAGGATACATGCAATTCCTCCCGTCGCGATCTTTGTAGTGTTAAATTCCTTTCTGGCGAAATAAATAGTGCTTTTCAGTAGGGATGCACATTTTATTTAAAACAGTATTAGCTGCAGATACTTCTAAATAATCGATAGTTAAAAATGTCTGACTAAGCACTCATCTAGAGAAGCGAGCAAGGAAGCCTTAATAAACCTGCAATTCAAATCTCCCTGGGAAAAAAACCTTCCTTTTACAACAAATCAAACAAGGTGAAAATTTCATGTATTACACACTCTATCCATTTAAGATATTTTCAAAGCGTGGATAACTACTGCTCCTAATATCACGAAAAAAACTAGAAGGGAAAACATAAATCTCGTGTACCTTCTTGAATGCTACTAACTACCGCTCAATCAAAAGGATTTAATTGCAAATAAGTTATGTGAATTTTATTCTCGCATTTGAGAAATAAGCTTTGAAACATAGATAAAACATGAATTGATTTAATTTTCATTTGTCATACATATTCCTTTGAAAATATTAAATGCTGGCAGCCAAATTAATCTGAAATTGCAGTGATCTATATAGTATACTAGGTAAATTTTAAAGGTTGAGTTAGGGGTTTATGAGCCACCATTTTATAGGTTGATGTTACACGTTCATGGACCGCTATGGTGCAAAAAGCGCTGAAAAATGAGTTAATTCTTTGAAGATGAGAGGGTGGCGGAGGGTTTAAAGGGGTGAGGCCACCACCCTGAACCCTTTTTGGTTCGTCAGGAGGCATCAAGATGAGTGAAACGGTAAGTAGTTTTTGCTTTTCTGACCAGCAGAAGCCGAGATCTCGCGGTCACTTATGATATTTTTTTTTACCTTTGAACTGAAGAATCTAAAAACTAAAAATATATCCATTGCCAACATTTTAGGATAGATGCATCTTACAATTTTCAACTCTTTTTGCATTCATTCAAAAGTGCTTCTTCATCAAAATTCGATTTGCAACTCAAAATCGAAAATTGATTTTTGAAAATAGAAATTATCTTTTAATACATTCACGCGGTTGATTTTGTGTTCAAAAACCCAAAATTACTAAAATATTTAGCTCGAATATTTTAATGAATTTTAATTGGGTTAATATCACCAAATTAAGACAGGAAAAATGTAGATCGATTTATTTAAAATTTGCTGAGACCACAGATACCTTTTTCCAATATTAATGGGAATCCATGTCACCAAAAACTCGTCTGGTGTTCATATTATGCTCATACATACAGTAATCGGGCTTATTCTCTTATCATACCTACAAACAAAAGGGTGCTCACTTCAGCAATACCGCACACGCTATCCTAATAAAAATGGAAAGTAAATTTATTTAAAACAATTGCGTGTTAGGCCGCAGTTTCTGATATATTTTAACCAATAAGTATGTCGTGGAATTTAAATCCTGGCTTAATTACCCCTAAACAACGAGGAAGAAATTAAAGTAGTCTGGCGAACTTTTTAAAATATTCGTCTCTGTCCCACTACCGAATATAATTAGATTTTCGAGATCTCGTTTCGTGCATCAAGTCACGCCACTGGTGCGCGTGGATTCGCATATAATTTGGTTCGAGGGCGTCTCCTTTCTTTGCGTTCCAGGCGAGGCTAATTACGAACATGGCGACTACTGAAATCAAATAATTACACTTGCGTCTTAATTGCAGCACAAGTTTATTAGACACACAATGCGAACAGCTGGCTCGCAGCTCCAAACACAAATCGGCCATGTACAAATACACGTGAATTTCATTACAATGCGCTCGCAGCCACCATTGTACTCTGATAATAATAACAATAATTGGCTTTGCACGTTGCGCAACAAAGTGGTGAGCTCTGCGGCTATTTCAAAGACTTCGTATGTACGACAGAGACAATAATAATATTCACATATTGTTCCTCTCAGTGAAATAAAACCATTTATTGTTACTTAACACAATTTGCCATTATAATATAAGGTGAAAGACCCACACATGTACGTAGGTAGGTTAGAAAGATTCTCAATGCGATACATAGCTTTCTTGATACATATTGCACAAGCAAGCGTAATTTGCAAAACTAGCTTTTAATTTCTGTATGGTGGATATTTTCAATAGCAGATAGTGTACAGAGAAATTGTGCTTGAAATACTCACTAAAACTAAAGCTACAATTTTCCTAGGATGTGTCGTTTAAATTTCTGAAAAATCGGAACCAAAGGTTTGCACGCTAATCATTCGGGATTTATTTCGCCAGATGAGAAATTTACGAAATAATTCGCACATCATCGGATCTATCGCAACTATAGAAGAATCAAAATCAAACGAAAAATCAGGGATAAACAGATAAATTTGGAAAATAACTGTTACTCATCGGTCCTGATTTAGTTATATTTATTGCAGAGATATAGCCAACCGTGTATTTTGTTTTAATTTTGGCCTGTAAACTGAGCTGAAGTTGTGTTAAAATATTAATCAAATTAAGTTTATGATTACCAAGCAGAGACAAGAAAAAGTTCATCGACACAATGAACAATATACAAAGCTTAGAAAGATAAATATAGAGAGTTTGATTTCACTGCTGCTGAACAAACAATTCAATTCGTTTCACGTGAAACTCGTTATCTCGCAAAACTCAAGTAGTAGCGAAATCAAACAATTGACAACATCAAAGACCAAAGATAATCAGACAAGAAACAAACAACCAACAAAGTTCTGCTGCTCAAGTTTAATTAGCAGTTTACGTTTGCAGTGAATAATTGTAACAAATATTTTAATATTAATCAAGTGTAAAAATAGTTGTACTGGAATAATGCCATTTTTAGCCAAACACCAAGAAAGTATTTTGTTCGGATTTCTCACTATAAAGCGGTTCCGAACACAAAAGCTTCATCGTCGGACGTAACAAGCATGAACAAGGTATATGTAATAATAATATAACAATAATGCTCAGCAAAAATCTCGTGATACAATGTAGACACAGGCATTTGGACTATTTTAGCCGTGTCATTGGCTCTCTATTGTACTTAATTGTGAATAACAATGACAATTTGAAATTGTTCACGGTCAACACATCACAGGTATCCACCGAAAGCGTGCTCCAGCAATCAAACACTATCATTAAGCAAAATCGAGGGCTCTTCAAATTTTGTGTTTTCTGTGGAATGACAAACCAAGTACATAGTAAACCTCAGATAATCAAACTGGCACGATATAAACTTCATTAAAATTAAAAGTAAAAAAAATGCAGTTCTAATTCTTTGGGATGTGCAAAAATAATCAAAATCGCTGTCTTCAGCTCAAAATAATCTATTTAATAATCGAGTTTAAGGAGAATAATATCGATTTCTATAGTGTTTAACATTTTATTTTGCCAAGTGCCATCAGTGATACGTCGCTTTGATTCTTTATCACTTAAAACGAGCAAATTGATTTCCAGGAAAAGTAGAATATTTTACAATTTTTTTTCACTGGATTCTCTGTGAAAAGCGACCACTGTAATAGAGAGCGAAAATCGCAGGATTTTTTAAATTGGGGCGTTGTTCACTGGAAAATTAAAAAAGAGGGCATGCCATAAAATTTGACCCTTTTACTGAGATTTTCTGCTAATTCCCTGATTAAATTATCACTAGAAAAAAATTGATTTTCAAAATGCGTCAAGATGCCAAAGAACTCATGATTCGATAGAAAAAAGAATCGATAATCGGTTTTGCACATCCGTACCAATACTGCTGTTGCAAAAATGTGGTCCATAGATCAACTACGCTACTCGCGTCGACCAGCTGTTGCTAAAAGCCCTATACATATATAGGAGAAGCCAACAGGGAAAACGTCCCTTTTGTGAGGCGCGAGATAATCTCTATCATTGCTGAAAACCACATCAGACAAAAGAGCCGCCCGCCTCCTTCCATTACTTTAATTTACTTTACGATTCTGTGTGTTGTGTGTGACACTATTAGACAACAAAACAAAAAAATTCCTCGCACCATCGGTCGGCCGCAGCCGCGGACGCCGCGAACAAAAATAATAATGATATCGCGCGCGCGGGAGGTGTAATTGAAATTCCCGAGGCTTGTCATTTAGCGCGCCGCGCAACCTGAAAAACGCGCTCGCCGAGAATTATAGTTTATTCAGAGTGCAGATAGGCCACCACAAAATTCCTCCTTAATTCACACCGTCGGCGGCTGCACAATAAAGCAAAAGCTGCTCAGATTGACCCGAGGATAAACGATTATAAATGTTGATGTGTCGGGGAAAAGATAAAAGGAGCTGCCTTTTTTCATCATAATCTTTCACAGAGCTCGACGTGAAGGAACGCGTACGCCTCGCTTTCCGCGTTTTTCTCCAAATACCATAAAACACGCGCGCTTACATTGTAGTGTGCATGGCTATTAGAGGTTGATTAGAGTTGTTCCAAAGGGATATTGTTTCCGTCGCCTACTTATCGAAAGGCTGCACGTTGCTCTCGTCAATAGGAAACAGGCTGTCCGGGCAGCAGACTCCTGCAAAACTGTAAATACAAATTTTAGCTCATTACTCCACTACGCAGTAACCCCCACTCATCCCCTCTTCAACCCTTGATTTTAATTTTAGGAATTTTCCTTGCCGGGAATTTGCAAATAGCTCACTAATGGTTAAAAATTTCTGAGCTGAACACCTGTTTATATGAAGCTCCTTTTGTCGCTCAGAAAAAATTTTAAGCTTTTAATATCTTAAACTGTTACGTTTTCAATTAACATACAATTTTTGAAATTGGAAATGAATCAAAAAAATTAAATGGGAAAATACTAGCAAATTTCATCAACTTTCAAATTGTGGTTGGTTTTTAAATTATGGTTAGTTTTTTCTCTACGATTAACCATACAAAACTTACAATGCCTGGAACTAACTGTCATGGGAGTCATGGGAAATTTCTAATTTTTTCCAGAACGTCAACAACGAGCCAGCAATCGATTTGTCTTGTTAAACAGTGTCAAAATACCGAATTTCAGCTGAATTGAGCGAAAACTTATAATAGGAAATTTAGGCCCATTTCTTTAAATCGAAAAGGTTGCTGGAATCGTTAAAACGCTGTATTTAGTTCACATCTGTAAAGGCTACAAAAAAATCAAGACTTTTCTTGCGAGGAATTTTTCTTAATTTGTTTCAGCGTCACTAAATAAATAAATCTTCCAAAATCTTCCAAAATCATGCCCGCTTACCAAGGTAGGCAACCGTCTGTGCTCAAGCGCAGTACAAATTGCATACCCACTGCCATTTATACATATAAATCGTGTGATACTCACTGGTTAATGGAGCAGAAGAAGCGGAGGAATTCGTAGAAGTCTTCTTTCAACTCGGTAATGGAACAAAAATGCAAATGCCGGCAGTGGCTGGGTTCTTTCAGAGGTGACAAACAAGGGGAATAAGCCTCGTTAGACTGCAATAAAATTATAATTATTATTTAAATAATTAAAAACAATATAGTTAAATTAAATAACCTCATTCAGTCCAAGTGAAAAGAGCTGATTTTCGCCTCCCCTTCCTTTGGGTAGAACCAAGTATCGGGGGCCGTATCGCACATCTTTCAACCAGGTAAGAGACTCCAAATCAACCAGCTGGTACTTTTGTACTGCGCAAACCATTGCCTAAATTATCAAACCACTCGCACGTGTACGTACCATGTCTTCATACCAACTTCACTTTTGTCCTCTTCAAAATCCTGTTCGTCCTCGTCTTCCATCGCGTTGGTGGGCTCGTGAATTTGGTTGCGGCCGAAGTTTTCCGAGCTACGCTGCTGCGACGAGTTGGGCACGTGATGTGTAACTTTCCGCTCGCCACAGGGGATGAACGCCTGCTGCAGAGGGAACCAGTACTCGCCCTCGCCACCCTCGGAACACACGTCCGTGCTGCTTGCGTTGTCGTCATCCATGATGTGGCCGATTTCTTGCTCAGCGGGAAGGTGTACTCGCAAAACTGATGTGGCCACTGTGAGAAATAACGGTTTTTTTATTAATTATTTCATATATACAATAATATAAAATCTGATACCGTCATTTCGGTCACCCTCGAAGTGTGGTTCTAGTGTAGTGGTTGCAGTTACGAAAGAATACTGAAAATTTCATGGAGATTTAAAAAAAAAACTCACAATTTCCTTTTTTTTACGAAAATGTCACAGATTGGAAGAAAAAAATTTATAGGAGGTCAAGCAACCCTTCAGCTGGCTAGAGGAGGTCAAGAAAAGTCTGGCAGTGTGCAATTTTTGCAATTCTGATGATTGGAACCCAAAATTTAGTGTTAACGATATTTGCAAGAAACGAAACACGTGTTTTCGGGCTTCGAAAAGCAATTACTCAAATTTTAAAGAGAAAGCCCTTCTGAAAATTTCGCACAAGTTTACACATATTATGGGGAAACTTCTAAGCACATTTTCAATATTTCAAAATCTAAAACACACGTTCAGAATTTTAATTAGAAACTTAAATTAACATTATTGACTTTTGATCTTGACCGAGGTCATCAAGTTCGGTATTAGTTCGATTGGACCTGTCAAGAGGAATCCAAAGCACATCCTTTTTTAATATTGCTCCACGGGGACATGAGATAATGAAGTCTCAAAGTGTCCCGTTAAAACCGTAAAAATTTATAGTTTTATAGTTGGAAAAATGTCGTTACGATATCTTCTAGTAAAGAGTGATTTCTTGTGTAAATTTGTTAAAGTTTGCTTGCCGTCATGTAGGTATAGCAAAATAAATTTATCTCCTCACTTCAAGTGCAATTTGTGTTGCTTCTTCGCGCGAATCACGCGCAGCAGACCCCACGAGAAGCTGGTAAATGGTCAAGTAAGCCCACAGATGCGACAGGTTGGGATTAAATTTGGTGTTGGGGTAAAACTCGATCTCTGAGTCAGGCAGGTGCACGGTAGACACTTCCCCGGTGGCCTGTTCTCCTTTCACTTCGCCCCAAAAGTCACCGTTACCCTCGTCAGCGCCATCGCTTTTTTCATCTTCTGGAAGCAGTCGTCCAGCAACCACGATCTCGGAGCCCAAGAAAGCAGCAGCAAATTTGTGTTGTGTTACCCATTCGGGATCAACCTGCCGAAAATTAATTTGATTAAATTAAAAGCGTCGAATTATTTTTGACCCACCATATTCTCTGGATATTGGAAAAGGCAGTTGGCTTGGACTGGTGCGGCGAGCTCTGCGTATACTTCTTGCAACTGAATTGCCGCATCCTCTGCGTCGTAAATTCTGCGAGCTGTACCAAAATTTTCTGCAGAAAGTCTGCGCAAAAAGTAAATATTTGCTTCCTCTCCAAATGCAAGACTGTAGATTGGGACGTGTTTAGTGGTGATATCTGGAAGTTGAGATTACAATTTCATATCTTCTTGAAAAGTGTTAACGGGTTCCTTTCTTCGTGATGAATTTAAATGCCATATCAACTTTATTTATATAGTTTAAAAAAATAATAAATCGGAAAGTGGAAGGTTCTTTCAGGAGTGTATAGCGACAGTGCATGCCTTACATATAAACGAAAAAATTCACTTCAAATAGGTCAAATATTATTCAACTACTTGAGGATCAAAGACTCATATATATGACTTGCAATTTGTCATTTGAGCAGAAATTGGCATTTTGTAATATCAAATTTCCGGAAATAACCTTCCTACGAATAAATATGACACCAATTGGAAATTCAAAGAAAATAGCCAAATTTACCCAATATTAACAAGTGAATATGACAATTTTGTTGCTATTTTTTGTAATAAAAAAACTGAGGACTATTTAATTTGTATTTTATTTTGTGAAAATTTCAATTAAGAAAGAGTATTTTATTCTGAAAATTTTCTGACTTGTCAAGAAATAAGAATTGAAACTGTATAAAAGAACAAAAAAACTAACAAAAACTTTTTTACTTTACGAAAAAATGTCATCTTTTTGGTAAAATCTTACTATCGCACGGCTCGTCTATGGTTTCTTGGTAGCTCCCGCACTTTTCCTTCCGATTTGCTTCCCGTGCGATTTTCAGAATATAACTGGCCTTTGTTTCGCCAACCGTGGAGTCGCCGTCGGTCAAAAAGACGACCAAAGCAAGGGGCACGTCGGAGGAATGCGCTATTTCGATGGCCTTTGTCAGTGCCTTTTGAATATTGGTGCCTAACGAGAAGTCCATTAGAATTAGTTTAAAACGCGCGCATTATACAAACCTCCGGAGGCTTTCATGCGTTTGATATATCTTTTCGCCTTGGCGATGTAATGAGGTTTTGCTGGAATAACGCGGCCGCCGCCTTCCAGGTCCGCCGGCTGCTTTTGAACGCGCCTGCCGCCGTCGCTGCTGCTGGATATGCGATCCTGCTGATTAGAGTAATTGCTCTGTCCAAATTGCCGCGGCCGCCGATTGCTTTTTGGCCTTCTCTTTTCCCTGCTGAACGGTCTCCACACCTTAAATGGGAATAATCATTCATTAATTCGCCGAGCTGAGCTCCAGTTAATATTATAACTGATTTGAAACTGTTGAACTGGACAATTGAGAAGTAGTCGTCGGTTTTCAGCTCGTCCAAAATTGCGGCCATTGCTAACTTGAGCTGCGAGATTCTTCTTCCAGCCATCGAGCTGCTCAGGTCTAGGACGAAAACCACGTGTTTCGGAAGAACGCTCAGCGCGGTCGGTGCGTAGTGGTGCGCGAAAAAGCCGTCTTTCAACTAGAAAAAGATTATTTTTATTTTTCAATTTACAGTGAACAAATTACCATGATTTCTCCATCTTTCGGTCTGCTTAGCTCAAATTGGACAACCAATTGTCCTGAAAGACCATTGTCACTGTTGGACAGCCACGCTTTGGAATTGGCAAGTTGCATTTGTTGCTTTCTACTCGGCGAGAAGATTATGTGAGCCTCATTTTCAGATCGTCTGATTACTTTTGATAAGGGAAATTCTAAAAAAATAAGCGGTCAGAGATATTATGAAAAAGAAAATGGTAAAAATATCGATTTACCACTTTGACCCTCCAGAGGATCAATTTCTTGTCCAGATCTAATTCCAAGAACACGCAAAACAGACAATTCCCTCGATTCGTGAATATATGCGTCTACCCTTAGCTCTTGCACAATCTATTGAAACAAATAGCGAGGGATATTTGATATGTTAAGCGGTATATATTTTTTATTTTTGTTCCAGCACCATCCTGATTTTTTGGTATGTCGATGAAATAACCAAGTCTAACTAACTAAGGGGAAAACTTAATGCATCTTTCCCGTACAATAATCGATGGAAAATGTGGAGAAACGAGCCTCTCGCAGTGCTGGATTGGGGTCAAAATTTTCTCCATACACGTTTAGGTAGCACACTGGGCTCCAATTCAAGGAGGACGCCTATTTAACGTGCATATATATATAAGAATTCCATTATTCAACGATATGTAAGAAACATCTACTTAAAATCAAATCCTGGCGTTAGGGTACCTCCAAGAGCGATTGATATTGTTAAATTTGTTTGTATAACCACTCTACTCTCTGTTTATTGGTTTGATTTAATTTCAAAATGTATTTTTTTCCGGCGGAACTTGTTTATTTCGACATCTTTATATAGCAACAGTAAACCAAATATACCAAAAAATCAGGATGGTATTTAAACAAAAATTATAGTATTGAAGAAAATATCAAAATTCTCTCGTAGAAACACTTGCGTCTAACAATTTTATTTTCGCTTAATTATAAAAGGTGAGCCTCTCATAGATTTACCTGGCCTGGATGTAGATTAAGGACAATTTCATAAATGCCCAATTTTCTTGTGATTAACTGCTCGTAGGAAATGAATAAAATCGCTTCCTCTTCAGCCTTCAAGGATACTCCGATTCTAATTAGCTTTGAATCTCTTGGCACCCTGAAGAATTAGTTGAAACATGGGACGTTTCGTTAAAATACAACCCTTACTCAAATGGATCGTTAGTGCCATCATCCTCGTCTTCGTGGCTTGAATTCGCATCGTTTCTTTCGATAACCTTAGTTTGTATCACTTTATCTCCGATTTCTCTGTTAAATTTATTTGATTAAAAATAAACCCAACAGTCAAATTAACGAAATTACGCTAGGACGCCGGATAGAAACGCCGTTTCTGGAATCACGACGTTCAGGGTGCACTCCAAAGTGCGCCAGCTCCGTTCAGGGTTAGCCACCTGAATACGCAGCATCGAAGTCGAGTACCTGAGGTGGACGTCGCTCCGCAGGGTGTAGCTCTGCACCTCGCACTTTGACCCCTGGTCCTGCTCGAGGGGCCGGTGAACCGGATTAGCGCGGATTGCCGAGGTGGTCGACCAGAAAAGCGAGGAGACGAGAAGCACCAACAGGGCCGCTTGATTGCGAACCTGCTGCAGCACAGGTTCGGCCATGGCTTGGGACGCTTCCTACTTCCGACCCTTGACGCCTAGCAAGTGGGAGTGTCCCTGGACTATCAACGAATTCCTATTCTGAGTTACAAATAAACAGAGCAGACCAAGAATTGGCATGCTGCCACAAGCTTTAACTACAACCCGTTGATAAAAAATATGGCTTGGCACCATGGCAATAAACAGATGAATTATTTGAGTAAAGAAATTTTATTTCTTTATTTGTTTTTTTTTATATATAGAACCGACATTATGACAAAATATACAGGTGAATATTCGCAGCAAGGCGAATTGGTGGTAGGAGCTTTTCATTGGCTGGTAGATGGGTAACAGGAATCGTTGCTGACAACCAGCTCTCTGTGCACATTTTTGGGGGTGTAGAGCAGTGGGTGAGCTTGTCCAGCAGGTGCTACAGGCTTAAAAATAATTTTTTCTTCAGGCTTCATTGGGTGCTTGGTGCTGTCAATCAGGGGATAGGTGGTGAATTTGGTGATCCTCTTGCCATCTACAAAGTTGTAGGAGTGGAAGCAGTGGTTGCAGAAGAAAGCAGGGTCGTGAGGGACAAACTCGTTGCCGACAGTCACCCAACTAGGAGGTTACAATTTTGTTAATTAATTCATTTTAACTTCAAAAAATTTGTTTTTACACAGCATTGAAGAATCCGCACATGATGCACAACCTATTTGCCCGGTATCCCATAGGGATTCTCCTCATTGGATAGTGCTTGGAGTTCAAGTCGTCACCTCTATTAACTAATCTGAAAATTAAGAAAATATCAAGATTATCGATATTGATTTTTCTAATTGGGATATACAAGTACAAACAGGAACACGCTATTTTATTTTTTTTTTCTTGGGAGTTTTTGATTGTAATTTACTTGATCTTCATAATAGCAACTGATATTGGCGAAACTATTATATTCCTGAAGCCTGAAATTTACCACATACTGTAGTGGATTTCTTTTAGATTTGACAATTTAAAAAATAGTCAAGTAGTCTCTAGTTTTGCTAGGCAGAGCAGAAACTACACATATTCTGAAAGCCGACGAAATTTCCTATTCAAATTATGTTGACAAAAAATGCAGAGCAGAATAAGACCATTATTTATTAGGAAGATTCATATATTTGCTATTTGACTTCCTTGGTTGGACTCCTCATTTAATAGTACTTTTCACACTTTACTATCAAATAAAAAATGGTTTAGTCTAAGAATGACATCCTGATAAGACAAAAAATGGGAAAAAGTTGTTAACTCATTGGATAGACTACATTAAATGAATAATTTCGCCTAAAACTAAAATGATTAAGCATATTATGAAAAATTTCCCTTTCATCTTGTGAACTTTCAAATACTTTCAAGACAATGAAAGAAATACACACGCCAGCCGCCGTGAATCTAAGCGCCAGCTGCCGGTGAAAAGTGTCAAAAATTAGTGCAGAAGAGAAAAAATGTCTTCCGGCTCTTTGAGGCGTTAAGCACTACCAAACTTCACATTTAAAACATTGTCAGCCGCGCCACTAGGCAAAAAATTCGGCTAAGCCTTTTATCTCAATCTGAGACCTCTGTGAAATTAATATGAGGAAAAATTAAATGACACGTTCTCGTTCTGTGCAGCAGCTTTTTTGGCCCCACAGTCCTCAGCAGGATCAGCAGTGCTTAATAATCTTCAAAACACAATTCATAGAGACTTCTTAATCAGGGATCGTCGATAAACCTTAAGAGATGCCACCAGGGAAAAATTCTGATTTGATGGATTTTGCGAGGCATAAAGCTTTGATGGTAGAAATACTTATGCTTCAAAATTTCATTCAATCGTGGTGATGTTGTAGACTCAAATTGACAAGACAAATTGATTGATTTTTACTAAGAGATCCTGAGATTATTAACCATGCCAAGAAATTAGCAAATAGCTCTTTAACAGTCAAAGAGAAAATTTTCAAACTTTTTTTAACCAACCACCAGATGTTGTTGCTAAAATTTTGTTGCAGAGAAAACAAAATACTAAAATACTATCAACTAACTCTTTATATAGATTTAAAAATGATCAAAAATGACTCGCCAATCAATTTGTAACATTACATGCTATCTACAAACCTAAATTTTATAATATGATGTTTTGTTTGATAAATAATTGGGCCTTTCCTTTAAACCATCATCTGCTGTATAAATATGCCCCCATTAATATTATGGTTCAAATTAGGAAAGGCTACAAGAATACAATGGTTTCGCTAAAAACTAAATCAAATCCAAAGAGTTTCCTTGAAAGTTCTCTAAAATTAGTAAAATCACAAGCAGCTCACTTTGCATTGACGAAGGTGATGATGTGCTCACAGGATCCCAAGTGTTTGAACAGATAAGGATATCCAATTTTCAGCTTGAGATCTCTGAAGGCGACTGCAGCCATGTTGGAAACGGAGAAATTAGTCTTTGGATATTTGGGGTTCCTCGCAGCCCACTCTCTGATCACTCGGCTGTAGTCAGGAGTACAAGGCTTTCTGAGGTCATTGTAGAAGGTGTCTTCGATGAAGAAGAAGCCACCAGGAAAGAGATCCTGCAAAATTGTTTAGCACAAAAACAAATGAAAGATAATATCATGTCAAACCTTTGCAAATTTTGGCACGTTTCTGCTTGGTGTGTCAGTATTGTCTCCACACGTTGAGTAGTCATTAGGACAGCAAATAGTGTCTTTCAAAACAGTCAGGGCCTGGCTGGAGAGGACCAGGATGTCTTCTTGCACAGACAACTTCAAACTGCAAATAGATACATCAGCTAGAATAGGGTTATCAAGGAATTCCTTACTTCTTTTTAACCTGTGGATGGTGTTTGCAAGGCTTGTGCACCTTGACGTGAATGAGGTAGTCTCCGAACGGATGCACATTGAGTTCCATCCTTGTTGTGGGGTTGCTTTTGATCTTAGGTAATTGAGACAAAATTTCTTTGCATTAAATGGTTTAAGTTTGCGATTTACCCAAAGCTTTTCGTGGTATTGAGTGGTGTAGTATTTTTCTTTCACATGAGTTTCAGCCCACTTCAAAGACTTGAGGTTTTCAATATCTTCTTGCTGAGGCTTTTGGAATGTTCCTTTAAGCAAATCAATGAAGTAACAGGATCTTTACAAGATGATTAGTAAGCATTACTTGGTTGTTGTTGAGTTCCTTTCATGTTGATCTTCAGGGTTGGAATTTCTCCATCAACATCAAGCAAGGCAGCACTGGACAAAATTTAGTCAATAAGCAAAATAATTACAAGAAATTTAAAACTTTACTCCATGAGTTTATCATATGCTTGGAAGTTGTACTCCAGGCCTGGACCAGTAATGCCAATGATCTCAGAAAGTTTCTTTGGCTTGCTATCAAATGGCAATTTGAAGCCAAACGTATTTAAGATGGAACTTGAATATTCAATGAAATATTGGTAGAGGTCAACTGTTTTGTTACTGAAATCAATATGCTTGATCGATGCTCCTCCTTTTTTCTCTTCAGGTGCTGCTGTTTCTTCGCTCATCTTGAAAACTAGAAAAAATTAATTTATCATACATAAATTTATTTTGAGAGTATGTAAATTTATTGTAAGTGGCAAAGTTTGCAAAATGGATATAAAAACTATGTAGATACATATATAATATATGTAACTCAGCAAACATTCAGTGTCATTATTTTCCAACATGCAAATTAATTAATTTATGAATACTTGAAATCCTGAATTATATATTTTTGTTATAAATGTGGTTTATATACATACTACATACCTTTCCTCACATTTATCAAGAGAAGTAGGAGCGAGTATGAGTAATGAACAAAAATATGATTTAAAAATTAATAAAAACGCATTGCATGCATTTGTGAACTATCATAATACAATACACATATAACAACGTGGATGTGATACAATGGAGAGCATGTAAGCATAAAAAAGTCGAAAAATTAATGCCTTTATAAAGGGTTGCCGTTAATGTCATTGAGAAGAATGAGGAATCAGAAGTTGTTAAGTTATGCAGATACGGTAGATATATGTGCATACATACATACATTTTAGATACTGTTGATTCTTTACAGACTGAAGACAAAACGAGTGACGAGTGTCCCACTGTCCCGTGTGTGACAGTCCGTACGCGTCCGGTCTTGTTTAAGTATGTAATGCTTTTAATGTTTTAATGATCACCCTTGATCTGCTAGTCTGGTTGTACTCTTGCTCTTCCCACTCTCACCTCTCACCCTGGGTTTTTGTTGTGTTGTCTACCACGTGACGACGTGACAAAACAAAAGAGGTTTCAAGTTTCAACTGGCGCCACCCCCTTCTTCCCTGCGTGCTGCCTGCGCATAAACTGACATTCATTTCACCGTTTTCAGCTGTTTTTTACTGCTGCAAGCACCGCTTTACGCTTTATCCTGTTGTGGTGCAGCCACACCTCTTATTCTCCGTGCTCATGCTTGTTTGCTTGTCTACCGTTAGGGGCGCGTCGGGCGTGCGCCACGCCGGGAACTTTAAAGGAATCAGGTGCTGCGCTGCGATCTACGCGGGAAACGAGCCCCTCAATCTCGAATCTCGCAGTCGCAAACAGTAATCTGTGCCTGTGAATAACTCCGACAATTTTAAAGATAAGTGTTGTCAGCATTTAACTTTTTGCTCTATCTACCGAGAGCAGAAATTTTGCATAAATTCGCCATGTCAGCCAAGCAGAGGTCTATCAGCGACTTTTTTAAGGCCGCTACCAATAAGAGACTCTCTTCAGAAGTCACTGAGGTGATAATTATTATTGTGTTCGCACTGACAGCAAAACTAAAGCAATTATTTATAATTCCGATAATTCCCAGAATATTTTGCCATCAACGAAAAAAGTCAAGGTCGATGAAGATTTGTCCAAAGTTATCGAGGACATGTGCAAGGAGCACAAAGTGTTGCAAAAGAGCATCTGTCCCAGCTGGTTCTCAACTCTGCAACCTGAATTCAATAAGCCTTACTTTGCCAAGGTTTATAATTAAGAGAAATATGATTTCATCTAGCACTTCCACTTATAAAATGTTTATTTGTAGCTGAGCAACTTTGTTGAAAATGAGAGGAAGACAAACAAAATCTTTCCACCAGCAAATGAAGTTTGGTCCTGGACATGCGTTCCATTTGAGGATACAAAGGTTGTCATCCTTGGCCAGGACCCCTATCATGGAGAAAGACAGGCCCATGGTTAGAGAAATATTTCCAATTATAGCCAGATTAAAAAAAAAATTGAACATCTTTTGCAGGCCTCTGCTTCAGCGTTCAGAAGGGAATTGCTCCACCACCAAGGTAACGTAAAAAGAAACTCAATAGTTAATCTGTTGATCATTAATTGTGAGTGGTTCCTCAGCCTGCTCAACATTTACAAAGAGCTGGAGAGTGACATTGATGGTTTCACGAGACCAGGCCATGGAAACTTGAGTGGCTGGGCCAAGCAAGGTATTCTTAACTTGGATTTCTATCTGTATGGAAGCTTCATTTGTTGAAATTTATAAGGAGTTTTGCTCCTCAATACTGTGCTCACTGTCAAAGCCCACAATGCCAAGTCGCATGCTGACCAAGGCTGGGAAACTCTAACCGACGCTGTGATCAAAAAGGTGAGAATAAAGCGATGTTTAAACTGTCTTAAAGGGTTAAAAAGCAAGCAGAAGAGCTCATGAGAGAATTTTGCCAAATTCAAAAAATCAAGTTGGGAATTTCTGGATCACGATTACTTTATTATCTATTATTTAGTGTGGGAAATAATTTTAAACTGGTTTATGCTATTTTAATGGTGAATTTTAAGATGCATTTGGTAACTGCTATTCTTTTTGGAAGAGAATGCAATAATAATGCTACAACTGCGTCGTATTTTTCCAGCTAAACGCTGTTCTTACTAGTTAAAACTCCTTTTTTTAATAGCAAGCGCAACAAATCATATTACAAATGACATCAATAGTAAAGAGGATATTTTTCTCTTTTTTTTAATGTAAATTTATATGAATGGTTTCAGAAAATTAACTAATTAAATGGGGAGGTCTTTCACATTTTTAGAAATTTTGTAGGATAAACACTTACCTTATATTTTAATTAAAGATTTGCATTAGAATTGTTTTAAGTTTTTAATTCTAAAAATCTTCAAGATAATAAAGTATTAACTTAAATGTAGATTTTTCATGCCTTAAAATCTATCCGAACAGAATATTTAATATTTCGCTCCAAATAAAGTCAATAAATGGTCAACTATTTGAAAAAGCGTTTCAGTGTTTCAGTGGCAGTGACTAAAATTAATTACCACTCCTTACAGATCAGTGAAAAGTTAAGGGGCGTTGTGTTCCTCCTTTGGGGAGCGCCAGCCATCAAGAAGTCTGCCTTCATCGACAAGGTTTGTTTACCAATGGCTATTTTAATGTTGGTTAACAAAATTCATTCACAGAACAAACATCACATTTTGACTGCTCCGCATCCCTCTCCTCTCTCAGCTCACAGAGGATTCTTGGGCTGTCACCACTTTTCCAAGTGCAATGAGCTCCTGAAAAAGCAAGGCAAGAATCCTATTGACTGGAAAAATCTACCCTGAACATGTTCCTAGATACAGCTGCCCTTGTACTATGCAGAAGAGACAGTTAGATGAAATTTCCCTTAAATTTAACTGGAAGTGAGCAGGAGGTAGGCTATTTGATTTAGAGATTCACAACCTAATTATGGGTTCGTTCCACTCTAACATGCAATTTTCTAGCTTCTAACATGTTCACTTAAGCAATGTTTACGTGAAGCACCAGTCCAAAATTTATTTAATTCAAAATCTGTTCCATCAAGATGACTTTTGGTACTTAAAATCTCCTTGGCGAGAAAAATTGATTGATGGGTTATTTTTTACATTTTACGCTTTAAAATTATTGTGAAAAACTTAAGTCGGGTTTAACTTTATAAATACAAAAAATTAACTTTAATTCACATGAGCTAATAAATTTTGCTGTGTTTTTCGTATATAAATCTTTTCTGATATTATAAATTATATTTAAATCTCATCAAATTAAAAAAATAATCTATAATTAAGAATTAAATCTTTCAATAAAATGCTATATATTTTACCTAAATAGTTTACAATTCACTACAAATATTTTTATTCAAAAAATTTCAATTTGTTGACAAGCTGAAAGTCGTAAACTTGTTTGATCTAAATTAGGTTTTGCTGGAATTAATAAAATTACACATCGTTTTATTTAGATAGTAAAGAAGTCTGATTGCAAAATTTCAATATGATTAGATAAATATTCTTGTTTTTAATAATTTCAAAAATGGAAGTCCCCGTAAGACGCTTTACTAAAGCCTGGCTTTGTAGCTTGGAATTGATCTAGATTAAAAATTCTTATTTGCCATTATTTTTATTTTAAATATAATGCAAAACAGTAGCATGTTAAGAGTGGAACAAAGCCAAGGTTGCCTTGACAGTGAAACTGCCGCCTTGTTCTTTTCTCATGGTTTTATTAAAAAAGGAGATGTACATGTTGATTACAAACACTGTTGATTTTTAGTCTAGGTCCTTTACAAAAATCACTCCGCTAACATGCAACACACTTCATCGTGAGTACACACTGTAATTGGTTTCTCTGCAAAATAAAATGCTCCTTTTTGCTTTGCCCTGCTAGCGGATCTACAAAAACATTTTTAGTCGCTAGAATAGAAGCACCCAAGACCTTCTCGATTTTGTATAGTATTCTTTGATCGATCAATTATTGAGCTCCTAACTTACGCTTAGACGCTAATCAACTAACAAATTTCAACAGTATAGGAATGCTTTATATATATAATATAGTTTTCCTTTTTTTACGCATCAATAATTTTTATATATATATCTGGAATTTGCAGCTCCCTAAAGCTTGACTAAGGATTTTAGGGACTACGCTCGTTTGGCATTCCGCAATCATTTTACATTTTCTTCCAATTTCGTCACGATTTGACCCAACCAATGGTGAATTCAAAATATTCACTGACGGACACAAAGCACACGCGTTAGCAGGTTTTTCTTTTTTATTTCGTATCAATTAAGTAAGTGCACTGACTCGCCGAGCCACGAGTTTCCCGCAGCCCGTACAAAAAGCCGAGTTTTTGCGTCGCGTGAGCCGCGCGGAAGCGGCGCTTCAGCCAAAAATAGGAGGAAGTTCGTGTGAGAGAGTGAGATAGAGAGTTAATCATGTGTTAAGATCTGAGTAATTATACTTTCTTTCAGTTTATTGCGGCAACTCTTGTATTACAAAGTATAAATTCTATTCACTATAACAATTAGTCTTTTAGTTAAAATCTGTCGCATCCATTCCTACGGCAAGTTTTATTTATGAGACACGAGCGCCTCTCATTTACAAGGGGACCGCACCTTTTAATTCAAAAATCATGGTGTTTTTCGCTTCCATTCGATAGTATTTGATAATTAAGAGACGACAAGTTGCCGAGACAAAAGTTCCCGTTATTTATTAACTGCCAGTTTCTTGAAATGTGGTTGAATTTCAATAAAATTAATATTTTGGAATCTACTCTATAAAACGAATTAATCAAAATGTACAATTTTCTTACTGTTGCAAAGATTTGGGATTTTTCCTAAAATATTTAACAAAAATGTGTAAAGAATTACAAATTTATTTACCCTTCCGTATTTGCCAAGATTTTGGCTCCAGCACTCATGGTTGCTGAATTATAAAGCCAATTACCCTCATTGAAATTCGACATCATTTTCTTTAATATTTCCAAATCAGAAAAATTGGGTAATCCCGTTGACAATTTCAAAATTATTTAACTAGCTTTTACAGAGATTCGAGATTAGAAAATAACGGCACACTTTTTCGGTAGGCAAATTTTTATCTAATTTCAAACTCTAGCATGGCAGAAAAAAGCAATTTTTTCGGATTAATAGGTGCGCTCCCCTTGTTAATTATCTACACACTCATCTGCATTTTAGGTTTTGTTTTTTGGTTTAGTCGTCGTTAACAGCTACACGTGTAAAACTATTCTCGCTTTTATCATCATAATTGGCTGTTGAATATACAATATCGCACCCTCGCGCGAGTCGAAGGAGGTTAACATTTTCATTATAACATTATCAAATATCGTTTGAGCGATTAAGACGTGGTCACGCTAGAAAATCAAAATCTTTGATCTCGTTATATATCGTCAGTTTAAGTTGGGTGTGCGGTCGGTGTGATTTGTGTTTTCTTCCCCAATGGAATTTTCTTTTATTTACGCGAGTAACCACCCTCTATGTTCTTTTGGTTTAAAGCTATATTTTAAGTTCACAGCTATTTCTTCTTGGTTATGATAGATTTTTAAAAATACCCCCCATTCCAGTTTAATGCACAAATGTTTCCTTATTTAATTAGAGATGGATTTAAGGTTGTTTAAAAAGTGTGTTTGTCAATTTTTAAGAAAACTTTGCCGCCGTGGCGAACAGACCAATTTGACGCACCAAAAGCCGCGCTCTCCGCTCGCCAGCAGCGCTCAAAGCTTTAATAATTATTTTACAGAAGTTTTCCCTGTTCGATTGTCGCAACGATCATTTCCCCGAAATTTGGCTCGTTGGTGCACAGAGCAAGAGTAATAATGCCATTTGTTTAAAATGCAATCAGGCGATTCCACGAGAGATTTGCGCAGTTTTCAAATACCATCCTGTTTATCTTTGTATGTTTCTAATTAGCCAGGTTTGCTAAAAAAATTAACGCAGTATCCCGAAAATTTTAAATCTGGAGGAACGGGCCTCTTGGCGTTCTCAAAAATGAGAATATCTCAAATCCCAATCGAGACAGAACATACAAGCGCCAAAAGATTCCCGTTTAGACAGCCTACAATTTTATTTTAATTTCTGATTTCAGTAATTTTCGAATTCATTATTTTGTAAATATCTGAAAAAGCAACATTTTTTCAAGTATGGTATGAAATGTTGCTACAAGTGTGTGTAACATGTGTGGAAATGTTCGAGATGGTGCCTTTCTCAGGTTGAAAATGGGCATTTTAAAGACACGGTATATCTGTTGATAAAATAATAACTGCACTCTCGGTTGATTTTGACCTGCGGAACATGCTTGGGGGTCGCCCCTGAGGTCAGAGAAGACCACCAGAGCACAAAAAATCAAACCCTGGCGTCAGGGTAGCCTCCAAGAGATGAAACAAAAATCTCTGGTGGAAACACCCAATAAATAGGTTTTCTGAAATAAAATCCTGATCGCTTCCATGAACCAGAGTGCCACATTTTTGGGCCGATATAGCAACAACAGATTCGCGTGGAAATCTGAAAACAAGTAGCTGGGTAATTTGTTTTATGTACACAAAACTGCCTGATCGTGGAAGTCGTGTTTCGAAATTGATGCCTATCCAGTCCCGAATAATATTCTGACTAATTTTCAGAGGACCGAGAGATTGTTCTTAGCTATCATTTTTTCGGCGATTCCCACACCTCATATTCAAAAGAGTTGATTTTTTTACGTGATTCGGCTACCTCTAAAAAGGGCTGCACCTAATAAAATCTTTTTCTTAATTCCACCGCAGGCTAAACCGTCTTCGTAATGGAGATATGTGCGATACGACGCCTAGGAAGTGAACAATAGCAAATCCGTTGTATCAGCTGCTAGTAGGTGCACTCAGGTACATGCAATCCGTGTGACCCTGAAGCTCCTCGGGGGGCACAAACTCTTCACCAGGTCGGATGCCTAACAGCTTTTGCTGCCTCTGAACCTGAAAATATCGTCCGTTAGACTTGTCCATAATTGTTGAGCTGTTTATATTTCGGTAGGATTTAAAGAAATTTTTTCAGTGCATTCTTAATATTGTTAGATAGAAAATTTATATTTTAGTGGCATTAAACGTCCTATTTCAAGGGAATAGTGTTGGAAGATTTATTGATATTATTTAATCCAAGTAGGCTTTCAAGATTAGAATTTCGTAGATTTTTTTCGATTTGACTACTTATTATTTTTATCTGTACATTAAAGAACACATTTTACTATAAAAAAATTCAAAATTGTGGTAATCAAACTGTATTGGTTAGATCAGAAAGTTTAAGAATATTATCTCAAATAAAAAATCTGCCAATAAATCAATAACACCGTCAAATTGCAACTTTCCCACCAACTATATTTATTGACTAGTTGAATAGAATGATTTCGACAAAAATTAAAAAAATCACCTTGTTAAGCGACAAAACTAAACCTTCAGAAGGGATAAATTTTAAATTTTAAGAACATACATTGTGTTGAATACGCTGAGAACAGACCTTTTCAACGTCCCTGAGCACCCGCAACAAGTTCTTTCCAGCCAACTTTGCCAACTGCTCTTCGCTCCAGTCACCTTGTTCCAGCAGCAAGGAAAACAACCTTGGGAAAGAGCCGACATCCTCCAAGCCGCGGGGAGTGCTGCGAAAAGACAAAACCCTTAGCCACGAAAGGCCGCGTTTTCGGTTAGGGGAATGTTTACTAGTTGATTCCGTCGAATCCGGCTCCGAGGCCAATGTGGTCGACTCCGGCCACCGCTCTGATGTGGTTGATGTGCTCTGCGCAAAGTAAACCATTTGCCTTTTGCTCGACTTTGCATCATGCTTGGCTACTTACCAGCGACGTTGGTGATAGTGGCGGTGTCGTTGCAAGACACGAAAAGCGGGTAGAAGCTGACCATGACGATTCCGCCGTTCGAGGTCTGCGTTAAAATAGAAAAGAAATTTATAGATTAGTCCCCTAGTTTGATAAAACGGATAAAACATAGCCTATATTGAGACTGGGAAATATATTAAACCCTTCAGGTTGCCGGGGGACCCAAAAGTTGATTTAGCAGCTCTCTAACTAAAATGAACTTGAAAAATCTGAAATAAATTCTATTGGCCTCTTTTGAGTTCTTCTAACTTATACTAATACCAGAAATTGTTTTGACTCGCAGTAAAATGGTGACATTTTGCGCGAGGCTTAGCGTTGGTTCCTTCAAAGACCCCAGACATTGTCCGCTCCCGAAATGAAATTTTCAGGGTAGTACCTTGACAATATTAGCTAAACAGTAAAGGGATTTTCAACCTCCTGCATTCAATGATGTACGGGGGCGTAGAACTAGCCTATCCGACGCAGAATTTTACGGGGCGCATTTTGAACTTTGGTGGAGCGCAGTCGGAGCCGATTTATTAATTTTATAAGTTGAAAAGACATTTCCGAACAATGTTTTTGGAAGCCTGGTTTCAACAGGTCTCAATCGATACCCTTTGACGAGTTCGATTTTGGGTTCTCACATAAAGTAAGATATTTCAGAAATATAGGCATTGAAAAAATCCTATTTTCTTCCTGTTCCTGATAAACCTTTTCTTGTCTCGCCAGATATACAGTGTGTTCCTTTTTTCTGTGACCGGCTCTACTGTAAAGACCTGTGCTTTCACACTATTTTCAAATTCTGTCAAAATGCGGCTGTAAAGACTGACCACGAGTTTGAGCACGTCGTCAGGCACATTCCTGGTGGAGTTGCACAGCGCCCTGGCCGAGGAGTGCGAGAAAATGAGAGGCGCCTGCGTGGCGTTGAGGGCGTCGCGCATCGTCTTGACCGAGGCGTGGCTCAGGTCGACGATCATGCCGAGCCGGTTCATCTCGCGGACCACCGCCTTGCCGAATTCGGTCAGTCCGAATTCCTCGCCCGGCGCTCCCATGTTGCTGCCGTCGTCGCCTGTCTTGCTCTGCGAGCAGCCGGCCCACGGCGTATTGCACGCGTGCGTCAGCGTCAGGTAGCGCGCGCCCAGGTCGTAGAACATGCGCAGCACGGCCAGGCTGTTGCCCATTGCGTGGCCACCCTCCACCCCGATCAGGCTGGCAATCCTCCCGCCGCGGTGCACCTCTTCGATTTCTGCAACATGTTAATTTTCCAATAAGTTTTCGATATTGCAGTAAAAATGGTTTGAATAGACTTGATTTTGGAAATTAGGACTTACTTTGAAAATTGGTCCAAGCTCTATAGAAACGAAGTTTGAATTCAAAAAATAGGAAAAAAGGGCTGTGAATTTAGACGATTCTTTTCTCGACTTTTATTGGATTTTCAAAGAGCGCACACCGCTAGACTAGTCTTGACCTCCCCTAGAAAGCCAAGGCAGTCTTAGGGTGTCACCCCTTCAACACCCTTTTTGCATACTAAAAAACGTTAAATTCTGCAATTGTTTATTGTTCGCATCTCATTGCGGAACAGGGTTGGGTGTTTTTCACAACTTCAGTTCATTACAGGGTGTGAATACAAGTCGAACACGGTTTCCAAATTTTGTAAATTCGACTCCTAGAACCTTAGATTTAGTTGGAAAACTTTTTATTATTATTACGAAGGCCCCTGAAAGAAAAATAAACACGATTTTCACTTAATCTCGGCTTCTAAGTGTCAGATCAAAAACTGCACATTTTTTGACTCGACATGACCTCTCCTTGATAGCTGAAGTGGTAAAAAGGCGCTTCATTCCATTTTCAACCCCTTAAAAATATAGAAAAATTCATTATTTGCATTTGACGGACGAATAGAATCGCTCAAATTCAATTAAAACAATCGCATCTCTCTTTTTCACCCCTTGAAAGAAATTAATTAGACCATACCAAGAATATTTGTAAGCGTGATTTACAACTAATTTGAATAAAAATGGGTAGAAAATCTGACAGAGCCCCAGTAATATCGTTTTCGTTTACATTTTTTTAATAATAAAAGAAAAAATTGACTGTTTTTCAAATTTTTTACCACGGCTCCTGCCAGATTTGAAGTATGCAACCTGCAGGACAAGGCTGCCAAGCAAATTGCGTACCAGGAAAGCGGCATGAGCGGCAAACATAAGCAAGGGATCGGTCCAAAATGAATAAATAAATATTTTTTCCGCATGCCACGCACGAGTTTGGCGAAATTTACGGCGGACGAGCGCGATATAAAGCAACTTTTGCCTAATAAACACACACAGACACACACGTCGGGCCTGGGGTTGGCAGGGAAAAATTAGCGGGTGAATAATTGAGTGGGCGGACGTGCTTCCTTGCGCCGGCTGACCTTTGGCAGTGGTGACCAGTTGGAGGTAGGAGGGGTAGAGGTCGGCCAGCCTTTTGATCACGTCGATCTGCTCCAAGGCGATCTGCACTGCGTTCAAATGCCGGGCACCGCAGGGGACGTACGCAGACCAAAACTGAAAGTAATTGCCCTGGTTAGCAACGCAAACAGCTAGACACGTGTTGTTGTACTCGGCCCGGCGCAGAATTAATCTCCTGCGTGTGCTGTCGGTTGTCCCGACCGCAGCTGCACTCGCCCTGATATTTACGGCCCCCGGATTTGCAAATCCGCGCGCGTATTAATGCACGACCGGAGAGAATTAAATCCAGAGCCTGTCGTTTGAATTATGCACAAATTCCGCTCCGCCTCTCCAGAGATGCTCTCTCGTATCGAATAGGCAAACAGGCGGCAGGTTGCACTTTGATTATATTCCACGGGCTAAGGCCTAGTGTGCGCAAGGGATGGGCCTAAAAGTGTTTCCGGAATTTGAAGCTTCTATCATAAATTTTGCTATGAAATTCGCCCACTTAATGAAGTTAAAAATTTATTTCCAGCAATAATGAAGCTCTAGAGGTTTAATGCTTTGGATTTAAGTAAAGTTATTCAATTCCTATAGGCTTCCTTGATGTGAATTGGGTGGAAATTTTCAAACCGATGATTTTTGCGATTTATGCAACTAAATAAATGACCACAACTTTCAAATTCGATCTAAAATACTGATTTGGCTATATATAGATGAAGTTTGGTTGAAAGACAAATGGGTTAAATTTTCCCGCAAACTTTTGCCCTTGGGCTTTGTTAATTTTAAATGCTGTAAAATTAATAAAAATATGTTTAAAAAGCTAATGAAATATTCCATACTTTAAAAGTAAACTAAAATTCTCGAGCAGTAGAATCAAATTTTGTATCGTTATCAGTTATTAATTTTTTGACATAATTTAATACTTTATATCCAATTTCCAAAAACTATATATATGTACGTGGCTCCAATACAGGGAAAAGGTTGCTGGTTCCTCATCCAATTTCAATTCGCCCCTTTTACGACTGGCATAAATTTTTCTTCCGTCAATACCCGCGAGTGGCCGCTATTTTATGGCTGTTTCGACAAAGATTACACACACACATATAATCATATCAAAGGCCACGGTAATAAAATTGCGAGAGGTGTTGAATTTAACAACCGGTCATAACTCGCGATCAACGCAGTAAAATATACAGAACACGTGTCCCCTGTTGTGGCATACACAGCCTTATTAAATTATTTGTTATGTTTTGAAAGGAAAAAACCCCAGTGGTCACCGCTGGCACAACAAAATAGCGTCCAACTTGTCCTTCTGAAATGGCTCTCGACTGACACATAAAACAACTCGAGTTAGAAATTTGGATTGAATAACGGAAATAGCAGAGAAGAAACACGACATCTTGAAGTTTTGATGCGTGAAATTTCACGGGCCGGAGGACTAAGTTGGCATAAGATTAACCAAATTTTATCCGGTTTTCTTAATCGATTTTTAAATATTTAGTCGAATCAAAATACATCCAATTTCTTGCATGAATTGAATTTTATTATTTAAATTGATCACCTGAGCTCCCATAAGGCCACTTCTCATGCGCGGCAGGTCAGTGTGCGACCAATTGGTGTTGGACCAGGGTGCGATGTTGCGCAGGTCGGAGGCAAAGTCAAGCTCCTTGAAACTGTTGTGCAGGAAGCTGCGCAGGTTCCACGGAAAGTCGTTGTGGCCGTCGATGAGCGGCGTCTCCTTGAGGATGCGCCGCACTATGTCCATGCGTTGCTCGCCGCTCGACGCACCCTTCACCGAGCGCATCACCAGCGGCACCCCGAGGCCCGCGCCCAGCGCGCACGCGATCAGCACCGCGGTCAGCAGTAAGCACCAATGACGAAAGCCACCTGCACAAGAATGCAGAGATAAATATGAAAATTACGTTATGCTCACAAGGAAAGCACTCTTGTTAATCAGAAAATAAATAATGATTTTTCTTACTTCCTACAGAGTTGGAAATTAGATTAAAATGTTTGTTATTCGTGGGTTTCGAGTTAGAAGCAATCAATTCTCGAAATAGAGCAACAAATTTAAGTGAAAAATTAAAGATTAAATTAAAATTTAATCTGGATCGGCTAAATGTTTCTATAATTTGAAAAAATTCAAATATAAATAAACAATTTATGTTTGAGTTTGGCTTTATAATTCAGCAGCTATGAATGCTATACAGCTAAAATCTTGGTAAATTCGGGATTTTTAATTTTGAAAATAAAACTGATCAATTTTGGGCAGAAACACCCAACAAAAATAAAAATGAGCTACTCCCAAATCCGAAGAAAAAATATTTGTTTATTTTCAAGCGGATTTTAAGCCGATTACTGTTTTGTCCGTTTAGGCGGTTTTAAACACTGTTTAAATATCTCAAAAACGCTTGAGTTATGCTAATATAAAGGTTCCGAAACAAATATTTCCCACCAAATATAATTTCAGTTATAATTACAATTTTCGGAAACCGAAAAAGTAATTGTGATGATTTTTACAAAATTATCCTTGCGTGAATGAATTAAGTTATCTTTTGCGGCCTGGTGAAAAATGTATCTCATTATAACGAAGTCTGTTAGGGCTCGAGTCGTTTTGTCGTGCGCGGAGTGAAGATGCTCTGTTTTGTGCGGACTGCTTGTTTATTATATTATTTTTCTTCTTGCCTTCCGTTTCTAATTCCTAATGAGAAATTGCCTGGCTTGCCAGAAGAGTAATGCCACTGTGATGTCGAGGATGAAATGCAAAGATTAAAGTCTCCTCTCTCGCCAGCAGAAGAATGCAATTAGAAAGCAAACAATGCTGCGGAGGCGGCCATTCTTTGTGTTCTCGCTCTCTTCTCTAGCAAATGTTCGTCTACGATGGTCAAATGACTCTCAAAAGGACAAATATGAGTAGCGTGCTTTGTGTGCACTCGCTTGTTTTGCCTCGGCCGCCGCGGCAACTAATTGCCTTTTTCAAATGCCGACCATTCCTCTTCATCCCCCATTCTGTTTGTTGTTCGACACCCCCGAGGGCTAGTGGTTTTTCGAGAGGGCTGTGGCGGAGTGTGCATTAACGGAGTTGATGTACCTTTGTACGGAAATAAGGCATTTAATGCACGTATTGAGACGAAAACATAGGATTTTCCAACCCAAAATAATGCGTTTGATCAGTAACAAAAATTAAACTTTATTTTGAATTCATTGAATTCCTCTAAAATTCACAGTTCTATAAAGTGGTAATGACTAAACAATTTAATTTAAAATAGTTTACAATCATTTTTTAATTTCCTGATTCAATAATTGGTAGTAATGAATTAATTCTGAGGTCTAAATTGCATGCTAAAGTAGGAAAAAACTGATGGTGGTGTAAAGGGTAATGATACACCCATGACAAGCAATTATTTGATTTCGGTCGATAATTTTATCGATCCCGATTGAAAATAAAAAAACAAGTCATGATACTCACACAAAGTTTTTGAGTCTGATTTGCTACTGGTTGAACTAAAAGATTCCCTAACGTTGAGAGGGCCCAAACTGGCAATGGTGCCGAAACTGGCTTGAGCACTCGAAGGAAGCAGCATTTCTCGGACAGGCACTGCCCGGCCGTTGCATCGCGACGGCGGCGGCAGTGGAGGCAGTAGCTCATTGACCGGACAGTTGTGGTGGTGCGGGTGGTGCTCCTCCAGCGGCGCCACGTCCGGCAGGCAGCCGACCGGCTGAAACAAACACAGAAAACGGTCAAATTTATTGAAAGATTTTTTATTGGTTTTCATTTTGGTAACTGAAGCGCAAAAACCACCCCCGGAGACCTCCTAAGGGGTCGATAATTAATTCCAGTCCCCAAAACAGTCTTTAACAGTCAATTAAAATCGTCATAGATAGTCAAATCTGCTCGAAATCAAGTCGAAAATCCAAGATTCGAATATTACCCATGGTTTAGCTGTCTAAAAACGTGTTTTTTTTCTAGCTTTCGTGGCGAATATCTTAAAAACGAAAGAAATATAATCACCATAATTTTCCGTGATAAATTTACAACATTATGATATGTGCATTACGTAAAAACATTTTGCTCCTTGATAATTGACCACTATTTTAAGATTTTGGAGTAATGTGTATTACTACCCTTCTTAATTCTTAATGGCGATTTCTTGCCCTCTTAATTAACTATCAATTGATGTTGAAATTTTTCCTTTACATTCCTGAAAGCCCAAATAATCGAATTTGAATGGAAATGAAAACTAAATTTATTTAAGCCGTATAAACGAGGACAAGTTGTACCTATTTTTAATAGGTCTATAAAAACGGTCCTAAGATGATTGGAATCCAAAACCAAACTTCTATAAAATTCACGGCCCTATAAATTAATGGGCTGAAGGGGAAGAAATTTAAATTTACTTCATTGACTAGGGTCGTCATGGAAGCTGCAGTCATGAATTCCTTGAACGAAGACAATCTTCGCTGCTAAAATAAAACCCGCAAACTCTTCAGTCTAATTAATTATTCGTCGTTTGTCTGAGACGGAAGAGGTTTTTAAATTAAAAGATGCCACCACTCGTGCGAGTGCAGCAAAATGAATAATGTATTCAAACGTGGTGGTGACAAAGAAAATTGAATGCAGTCACGAAGCAGGGTATACACACACACACTTATTTAAAATTCGGAGAGCGTGTCTTTTAACGTCACTTCGAGTGCGCGTGGCGTGGAGCGAGAGTAGTATGTGTGCAGTGAGTCGCGAGTACATGCATATAAAATGAAAACAGCTCCCGTTGTTTGCACCAGCGAGAGCGAAACTTAAGTACTCGACTGGCGTAAATTTTAGAGCACAGAGGTCGTTTCAAAAAAATAAAAATAAAGTGTGGAGAGAGTGCAGTGCGAAATAAAAATTTTAATTTTAAGAAGAAAAGTGAACTAACTTAATTTATTTAAATCGTGTAGCTTTCATCTTTTATTTTAACATGAAAGAACCCTAAAAACTCATAAAAAGGAAACTTGTTTTAGGATTCAAAATTTTAGTTTTTGGTGAAAGCTATTGTATTCATGTAGGCTTCATGATGTGACCTTAGTAAAAAATTTCGATCCAAATTCAAATTTAATGAGTTTATTGACTTTATGCGTCATTCCCGACATTTCGATAAGAACATAAATTAATATTCTCTTGAATGTTTTTTCCTGAGGTTTGCCAGTTTTCAGTTTTAAGAGTAAAAAAATTAAAAATATTTTGAAATTGATAGAATTTTTTAATTGTTCACTTTCTCATAAGTCCAAAATGGAACTACGGAACCTGGAATTCATTAGAACACTTGAAAACAATTTTTCTAGCTAAATTAAAATAATTCAGGGACTTTTACGGGGAATTTTTCTAGTAGAGTCTACACGCAGTAGGATTTAAATTTCAGCTGTGAATTAATTCCGATGTTAATTCTTTGAATAAAATAGCTTCAAACAAATTAGAACATCAAATTCTATGTTTCCCTGCAAATAATAATAAAAAAAATATTTCATTAGGTTCGATGAAAGCCGTCTTGAATGGCTCGCCACTCTTTGCCAGAGAGCACACCGTGGTGCTTAGAATAAAGTGCATTGCTGCAGTGGTTTGACCCCGAAATCAAGAATTCCGCCGGCATGCAGCCGATTGCAGCGAAAGGAATTCAGAGAGATGGAATTCTGCTCTGCGCATTGGGCTGTTTACCAGAATTGCAGCTCATCAGGCGGCAGGCGCGTGTCCGACGGGAGCAATAAGTGCGTGAGAGCCGGCCAAAAAATGAAATTAGTTTTACTGCCGGTCACTAGTTTTTTTTGCTGGTGCGGTATTTATTTTTCATGACAGGCCGTAGCCGCCGAGTGCCACAGCGGAATTAGCGGGATTGCACTCCGAGAGTTGGCTGAAAAATTCACGAGAGCGGCAGCGCTGCGCCGAGTCTGGAGGAGCAAAAAGAGAGTGTCGGTGTGCCGTAGGATTTGCTCTCGCGGTTGAATTTGAGCTGATGAATTTTGCATGCTCGCATGAATAACTACCTGCGACGAAAGCAGCTAGCTAGCGGCACGAAAGTGTGTTTTTCATCATTCCGCTCCGTCGTGTCCTCCCCTGATGGGATTATATTTCGCTAATTTTCTTCTGCTGAGTGAGAACAATAGAGAAATTTATTTAACCTCACCAAATACTGACACAAGAAATTGCAATTATAATTTTTCTGCTTTCTAGAAGAAGTGCGGATGGAACCCATTCTTTATGGGGTTCAAATGGGGGTTGGCGCCCTTTTACTTCTACAGCTATCTAGGGAAGATCATGACGAGTCGGATGATGTTAAGTTTTTCCAAGTCAAGTGGTTAGAAGCTAACATTTGGTAAGAAAATGCGTGTTTTCTGTGGGATACCCGCATAATCACAAACAGTGTCTAAACTAAATCTCGTGTTCTTAGCATTTACAAAAACTACATACCTCCCGACTCGTATTCATGTATAATTATGTACTGAAGTAGTGTCAAAGTTATAAATGTTAAATTCTGTTACGTAGTAAGGTGTAAACAAGAAACAACAACAAATTGTAAAATTTCACGTTTTTAGGGTGTATTAAATGGGTTTGAAGGGTTGGCACCCTTAAACTACTCCGGCTATCTAGAGTAGGTTAGGCAGGTCTAGTGGTGTGCGGTGTTTGAAAATATGGCCATTACAAGCTGAGATTGAAAAGTGTAAACATTTTTTTAAAAACCTAAAAATGAACCAATTTTGCATCTTTTTTACAAATAATTAAGGCAAAACTCAAATCCGAATTTAATATCACCCTATAAGATACATTATCAAAAAAATTACCTTTTTTGAATTTGAAATCGCTTTTAGTTACCTTTTTTCTCTGACCTATACCACTCTGAAGTTTACATTAAAGTTGTTCAACGGTGTACGAATTTAGTTCTGCTTTAGAGAAAACTAAAATAATCCAAAAAGGGTCCGTAAAACTCACAAACGCGGGAAAGTCGGGGCTTCTCAATGGCTTTTACGACCAAATATGGCTTCATTAAAAAAAGAAATCATCAAGAAGCCTTTCATAGACAAAATTAAAACATTTCTGTTAAAGCAGATCAATTTTCCTTTTTTAAATGCTGACAAAATAAATATTCAGTGTATTTTTTTTAAATTCTGGAAATAATCTAGAATTTTTCGAATTTCTAGACTCATTGAATCGAAAACAAACTCAATGTTTTCACCAAAACACTTCGAATGATCAACCACACGGTAAATATTTGCCCTGTCAAATTTTCAAGCCAAAAAGTAAAATAAACGAAGCACACCCAGGAATAGAGGCCAAATAAATCAGGATCGGTTGCACTCCAGCGAATTTTCAATTAGTGTTTGGAATCAATGCGTGGCTGTGCGAACATGAAAAATTCAGCGCCGCAAATTTGATATCGAGCTGGCTGCTGTGCGCCTTAGCACAAAAAGCTGTAAATCCGGGAGTCGAGGCCAAAAACAACAAACACACGCACGCACCGTGTCGCTCTCGCTCGCATTTAATAAATAATGTCGCAAAAGGCCCACAGCGCAACGACACCCGCCGAGGTGTGTTCCGTCTCTCCGCAAAATCTTTCTAACCAGGCCGTTCTCAGAGAAAACACCGACTCTTCCCCCTTGGCCTCGATGCACTGTAAAAAGAGAGCGAGTAAATTGCCGAGCAGAAAGGTTCCGACGTTAAATTTTCAGGCTTTTCTCTCTCTCCTTATATCCAAGGTTTGGAAGACGTAGCCGCAGTGGTAGATTTCAACTATGTAAAGAAGATCGAATAGAATATTTATCACACCAGCTTTGCAAGTTTAAAATATACAAAACCGATTACTGTCTATTTGTTCATGCTTCGGTATAAATCATGAATATTTTTACGCATTTTTAAAATCGATTACTATTGATTTTATCCACCAAAACCAGCAAATATGTGTAATTTGATCAGGATTTTCTCAGAATAATAAATTTTATGATTTTTCCGCGCTTTGCAACAAGTGCCCAAGATTCTTGCTAAATTTTCCGGGGAACTGCCAAAAATTCCCACAAGTTATCACCGCTAATAGAGGATCCAGTGGACTTGTTTTTCAATTAAAAATAAAATTGCAAAATATTGGAAATATATTTTATCGTTTTAAGTGAAAAATAACCAGAGCGAATTCATTATTGATGGCGCTTGTTTAAATAAAGAACTTTTGAACGATTAGAAACTGAATATTTTCGGACTTTTATTTTAAAAATAAAAAATTACCCATGTTATTTTGTGATAAACCAGTGATTTAGAGCACATATAAATTATTTTTTGATATCCCTATGTTAGATAAAACACAAAATCGTCATAGACTATTAATTTTGAAAATAGGCTGAAAATGAGATGTCATAAAAGCAGGAGACTAATTAATTAGCTTCCCAAATTAGCCACATATATTGACTGGCCCAAGAAGATTAATTGTGAATAGCAGTGCTTTGCAAACACGGCGTGGCTGACCATGAATTATGCTTCAATTGCGGATTTCCCCTCGGTCGGTCGGTCCAATTGGATAATTTAATTTACTCGGCATCCGAGCGATTGCTCAGTAACAATCAGTTCCAGAACAATTCAGCGATTTAAAAGATTTAAAATTAAATCAAAAAGGGATTCCTGCGATCTAGATTAAGAAAATCATCTATTAGGGTTTGATTTTAAGTCTATAAAATTTTGCGGGGCCTTAAGAATGTCCGTTACTAGTGACTTATTGGTTTAAGAAATAAAAAATACCACAAAGATTTTAAGTTCTATGTAAAGAAGAAATGTCATCAGCTTATGGTTTAATTTTTTCGATCGATTATCCATCAAAAAGCCCAGAATAAACAGTAAAGTTTTTCTCGTATTGTAAAAATGACATATATATTTGGCTATGTATGAACAAAATTTCATTTAAATTGGGCAAAAACTGTATCAATTGTAAATTTCGATCCATTATTTTACAATCTCAATAAATCGTCGAATTGGAGCATTTACAACATATTCACATCATGAAAGCCTACACAAGTTAAATAACAGCTCAAAAATCTAAATCACCGCTTATCCTTAGAGTTTCCTTGTTAGTGATCCTTCTCGCAATTGTACAAAATCACGCTCAAGGCTTGAGGACCTTAATAGAAGACATTATTTGCAATGCGGAGTTACCTAATTTCGGGATGTTGAACAGCTCTTCGATTGGAAAGGGTTTGTATTGCAAATTGAGTATCTGCTATTTGCACAATTATCGAGGCCGAAGGCAGGCAGGCGACGCGGTTAGCAAGAGTGTGTTTGAGAGTGCTCAGACCGCATCAATTAGCACGAGAGAGGCAAACAAGCGCGCGTCGTCGTCTCGTCACAATACACGCCGGATTACAAACGCGCGCGTCTCTTGCTTTTGCTTTTGCATGCCGCTGGCGTGTTTATTCAGCGCGAATAATGACTTATAAATCCTGCCGAGCGCTGAATAACTGCCGCATTCAAACAACGGAGCTTCACGTGCGTGTATTGTGCGTATTTTGTGCGGCACCAATTATTCGCTCGTTAAAACTGCACGAGTTCTCGTCGGCCCGGCAAGTATAATTGTCGTTACAATCTCTGCGGACCCGCAGCGCGCTATCTAAAGTGCGGAGACCGCAGTAACGAGGCATATTCATGTATGAAGGTTGTGTGTCGCTCATAAATTACAAATTTCAGATTTTTGTATCAACGGTCATAATTTTAGTCAAATTTACTAATTATTTATATTGAATATAATTTTATTATTTCTGAGCTTTCAATCGTAGAGGGAACTTGAGCTATACAGAATCGTCTAAAACTGCCAAATCATCTTAATTATACCAAACAAACGTGAATTTTCTAAATTTTTAAATTCCAGATGGGAATTACGAGCTACACCATTAGTATACGCCACCAGAACGACTCAAAACGAACCAATAGTAGAGCCTCTCAGCCAAAACAAATTTCACGAAAGGACGAGGGCTTTTGTCTCTGGAATAAAATCCCAAATCGAAATGAAAACAGTAAAAACTAACTTAAAACGATGGGGTTTCAATGAATTGGTGGGCCAATAATCTCATTCTCTCTAACTCCGCTGGTTGATTTGTCAATGCCACAGTCATATCCCGACACAGTTTCAATCGCAGAAGTTTGATTGTACTAAATCTCCTTTTAGCGCTTGAAGCGTTCTATTCCTCCCTCTTTATATCCTTTACAGCTCCCTTTCCCTTTACAGTTGTCTCCCTTAGCCTCTTTTCGACGCATATTCAATGGCCTGGATCATCAATAAGACGAACAGGAAGATAAAAATGATGAATGAAACCTAAAAATAAATATTTTTAAGGAAGCCGACTATCGAATCATAAGTTCGGAAAACATTTTTGAGCATAAAAAAGTCTGCCTACACACGCATAATATTTTATTTTTCTTTGCGATTAAAAAAAGTACAAACTTTTAGCAGGATTTTTGGCATTGCTCACAACATATCTAAAATTGATGGTTATTACAAATCTTAGATATTATTTGATAATCTAAAATTCTTTCCTTTAAAATGTGAGAGTATGTCAATTTTATCTCAATTATAAACAGACTTGATTACGGCCCAAAAGTTTAGTAAACTCCTGCGTTAGAAGCCGTCTTGATTTTCATTCGCTATTCGCTTCAATAAACAGCGCCCGTTCTGAAGCGAAATCAGTCTTGCACCGTGTCGAGGAGACGGATCGGTCTCAGGGCGCGGTGGCCAATATTTGATGGCTCATCGATCAAAAATTTGACAACACCAGTTAACCTCTTCTCATTCAGCAAACGCCTCTTGGTATTGAAACACTTTCGAGATGGAGGAGGCAACATACTCCTGAATTTTCTAATGAATAACCGAAAACATTTGCAGTGTAAAATGTGTTGGTTTTGGCATTATTCGAATATATTCAGTATTATATGTCAGTAGGAAAATGTACTAAAGGGATGTTTGGGACATCAAATGAGTCTTTAAGCATTCTGGAGCATTTTGAAAATCGATTGTTTCCAAGTATATCTGCCAAACCAGTTAATTGAACATTTAATCCTGTTTTTAAAGGATATATATCTAACTAATTAAAACGTCATATTATATGGTTACGGCCTCTTCCACTGGTTACTTTTCACAGAGACGGGGTGTTTTCGAAGATAAAAATTATAAATTGATACTTTTTTCCCCGATTAAGTCGTGGAAATAATTTATAATTATTGTTTGAAGTAAAAAAGAAACACGCGCCTATTTCACTGCTGGCATATTTTGGCAGCAGAATAAATTAAATATGTTGAACCAAACTAAATTATTTGACAGATTAATTTGGGCTAACAATAGAACACCAATTAAAATTACCGACTATTTTAATTACAAATCAATTAATTTTCCACGTCCCTATCCCATGGACTAAGGAAAATACCGGGAAAAGTTGTTCCGGAAAATACGTACATTGTATATAGTGGATTGTTCGGAGACTGTTTGCGCGGAACAAAGCGGCGGTCTCAAGTGATGCCATCATTTTTTCGCTCTCTCCTCTAGCTAGAAATATGAAACCGTTCAGTAGTAAACTCGAGCCGCGGAGCCGCCGCCGCCGCCGCGCGCGCGAGTTTTCCTCTTCTTCGCTTTCTGCGCGCTACACGCTGGCAGTGAGAGCGAGAGAAAGAAAAGTCCCCGACAGAATCGATTCGCGTAATGTGCAGAAAGAAACTTTATCTTTCCCTGTTGGCTCTCGTCTCCAGGCATAATAATTGAAAAGCGAGCGCCGCCATCTCGGGTCATTACATACCGATGCAGCCCTCCCCTCGCATCCCTCACTTCGCCTTCGTTGTTTATGTACTAAATATTTGTTATCGCCTAAAGGTGATTTTGGAAGGTTTTGTTGGCAAGGTATCCGACTGTTTTCGGAGAGAAAGAGTAGGTTTCAGAAGGTTAAAATTGTGTATCGTTCACTCGTATATATACTTAAGGATTTTAACGGATTTCTTCTCATTTTGTGAAGACACCATATTTCAAAGTTCTCTATTTTCTGTTCAGATTTTCGTTTATTATTGTTGGAGGTAAAATATAAAAATACATTTATTTAACGCAATGGTCTTAAATTTTGAGATTTAGATTTTATAGGCCAAATTAGTCAGGAGAGTTATCAGCAAGTACTTATTCACCGCTAAAGACGAAAATTTCAAGAGAAAATTCGATCAGTTAATTTGAAACCAATTTGAAATACAGGAAAAACGACGAAACCTGAAAATTAATTTAAGGAAAATTTTAAAATCTGCTACAATTTGGCAAATACTTTTCATTCTTTCCCAAACCGTCCGGGACTGCAAACTTTGCAGACCATCCACAACCCCTGCTCGATGAGATGACGCGAGCATTAAATTTGTTACAGTCTGCGCATACCAGGCTGATCCCCTAAGTTCAGGTGGATTGGGAGGGGGCAGTCAATCAGAGGCGTTCACCAATTGACTTTAATAACTTTTAATAGCTTAAGTGTGTAAGAAATACAAAATTCATAGATGACGTTTTCCCTTTCCCACAATTTCCAACCTTTTAAAATTTGTAATCCTTTTTTAAACTAATTACAAAACTACCGAAAAAGTCTGGTTTTGTCAATTTCCCGCCCATTTTCCAAACCATTATTTTGGTAACAGTTGTAATCAAATCTTATTTTATCTCTGATGTTCGTTAATGCGATTTCGCGTGTTGCGTGCAACAAGACAATCGAATAAGGGAGCGGGCCAAAAGCCAACTCTGGCGGACGGCTACAAGCAGTTGGGCCAGATAAATTATTTTTGCCGCTGTTGTGCGGTACGTCGTTAACGTTTTTTGGGCTCACCCGGCACGTTGCCACTCTGCCACTGGATGCCCATCAAAAGCACTTTACTGTCCCCCGTGCTAGGCCGCTAATAAAAAGCCGGGCGCAGGGCTTATGGCAGCGATAGGCAACCGGCCTAGCGGACGCGGCGAGACGGTTGCATATCTCGGCCGATTCTGCATTGGATTCGCATTTGGCTGCGACGGAAACTTGCTTATCTGCGCCTTCTTTTTGTTTCGGCGGAAGACGTTACGACTCAATTCCTTTTAGCGCTCATTAAGTCGGCCTGAATGAAGTGCAAAGTGCTTCTTTTGGTAAATTTTGTTCGCTCGTCGCTTTTCAGAATGTTTCTAAAATTAAATGCGTCATTTTTGTAGGAAAAAAGCTCTTCCATCGTAATTTAGTTTTAATAACATGCCTTTGGATGGAAAAAAAGCGTTTATTGATTAATCCATTATTTTAATCGGGTATTTAGGAGAAAATAAAGGAATAATCGGGTTCTAAACGTTTACACATTTAACATTTTGCTTTTTCTCTACATATTAAAACGCGTTTAACAGCGATTGCTGGAATTTCGAAATGGGAACCAGGTTTCCCAAAATGTTTAAATAGAGGCCGTGACTAGCGTCATGTCATAATGCACAGGAAAATGGAACATTTAACGTTTTTACTGCGATATTTTCATCTAAAATCTTGATTTATTGGTATTGCAGGAATAATCGATTTTAATCAATTAAAAAAATTGCGTCAGAATTGTCAAGAACTCATGATTACTTGATTAATTCAGAGGAGAGTTTATTTTGAGAGCATTTTGCCTCGTTTTGGTGTTTCAAAATAATAAATTTGCACACCAAAAGAGAAATACCAAACATTGCTTTTATCAGCATTGTAAAATTGGCAAACCCCGATTTTCAGCTGTCTTTTGCCGATGATAATGAGGTTGGCAGAATCCCGCTCGGATCGTTAGCGTTAAATGCATCTCTAAGCACCTGGGTTTTGACCCAGATCCGCCGCGCGTCCGGCCGACGGCAGGTGTGTGTTTGTTGAGCCAAACAGTGGGAAAGATAAGCGTAAGTGGATTTACAGTCATTGCAATGATCAGCCGCTGCACATGCAGTGTGACCTGAATGCAAGTGTGCTTAATTTGCGTTCGTCTAACAGTCTAACGTCGGTTTAATTGGCCCTTTAATCTCGCCGCCGTTCACTTGCGCGCACAGACTGCCCTTGCGACAGCTGTTGTCGGTGTCTATTAATCATCCGGCGAGCCGGTGTTCGCTAAATGGCGCCACAAAACAAACGTGTCCAAACACTGGACGTTCGTGCTGAATGCAAATAAAATTGAACATGACCACATGCAATTACTCGTTGTTGTGAGCGTAAAAATCGAGCTTGAATTACATACTGGAACATTCAATTTTATTTTCACCATTGCGTGATTTGATAAGGAAATATCAAGATCCAGGAGATTCCAGGAGAAATGAAATTATGGACAATGAAACCTTAAATATGTGAAATGGGTTACTCGATAGGAGTACCAAAATCACTCAAATAGAGTTTAAAAGTTAAAAAAGGACGTTACTATTATGGGGTACGTGGAAGCCGTGACAGAAATGCGTCTTTTTGGTAGTGCAAATTATTCGTCTTTTATTTAGGTCTCGTGGTTGAGGTATCAGTAATCAAGACCAAGATTTAGACTGTGAAATTACATTAATAATCAAAAATCACAAATGCAACAAACAATTATAACAATAAAAACACAACATTACAATTATGACACTTACCCCGTAGTTCGGGTCTAATAGGAAATAGTTTTTATGGAGTTTTCTCGCACCATATCTCATCCTAGCCGGAGAGAGAAATTATTGTGTTGCGACTGCTTTGGTGCGAGTCTGATTGAGCAGTGGGGGAGAAGGTGCAGTAAGGGTGCTTTGATTGTTGCACACCTTTGTACTACCACCTGGCGATACAGGTTAAATGAAAGGCAGTTATTAGTGGCGAGAAGGCGCCACACTATAAATTCCTGACTAATTTTTCAACTCATAAACAATTTTTTAATAAATATTGTAGCAATAGTAGCATTTAATATTATTTGTTACTAAAAAGAATAAAGGACAGTTAATTAAAAAAATGCAATCAAATTTGAAGGAAAATTCAATGAAGTTTTACTTGATTTTTATTTGGGCATCAAAATAAACTGATCTGTTTTTGTTCCCAATTTGACGTCAAAATATGAATGAAATCTTTATTAAACACACCAAAGGTGTACAACAGACAAAGACAATATTTAAGGAAGTCATAGTTCACTGCTCGTTTTTGCTTTGGCGAATACTTATATTTGCGCGAAAAGAGCTAGTAAGTGTAATTGATGTCAAAACATCGCCGTTTTTTTATTGAAATTAATAAAACAGCCCAATATCAATGATTGAAAGTTCCTGATCAAATATACAGAGACGAATACTGATGACACGAATTGTTTTTTTATCGACTTGAAAAAAAAAGTAATTGTCACAATGTGCCAATAAAGCAAAGGCAAGAGGAGCAAATGTGCCTGTGACAAGCCTCTCGACACGAGCAGGTCAAAGAGATTCCGGTTTGCGCGTTTTTTTTGCGCAACAGCACCCGGCTGGCGCGCCGGTTATCAACATTTTGATTCGTCATTCCTTTGTGCCTTTGTGTGTCGGCAGCATGCATAAAATTTTTCCCGTCCGTGCTCTTTTCCGTTTTAATCACGAGCTGATGGCTGGTGTACATGCAAAATTGGCACAAAAATTATCGGCAGCTGAATGAAACGAGCGAGGGGCCAAATGAGCGCTGGCCTGGCCTTTCAATGCGATCGATCGCCGCGCCGACGAGTGTGATTACATTCGCAATCGGTTTTTGCACAGCCTTGTGTCTAATGTTTCGCTGTGCCAGCGGGTTAATTCGTTCATTCCCTTTGTGCACCTCGTCAAGTGGTCGTCTGCCTGCCTTCACACACGCTACTCATACAACGAGTAATAGGATTCGCGTTGAATTATTTGATAAAAGTATTATGTTTCCGTCATCTACCTGAGTGATTGAGAAACGTCTGTATTTGTGAATTCGTGAAATTGATGTAAGCCGGCAGGAGCTTGTGCTCAGCTCGGCAGAAGGAGAGCGTGGCTGGCAGAGTGCAGCACGTCTCGTCCATGAAAAGGTGGCTTGGCCACGAGAATGGTCTCGCAGAATTGCGAATTTAAACCATAAAATTGACTGTCAATATGCATACTTGAATTTCTACTTATTGTTGCTATTTATTGTACTTCAAAATTAATTTATGTTGTGTTCTTGTATATTAAATTGTATTTTGATGTTGGTGTAAGATTACATAAAAGGGAAACCTGGTCGAACCAGCGGTAGTACGCCCAAGTAACGACAACCCTAAATAAATATTAGCATGGAGGATTGGAAATTTGGATTATTGTACTGGCTGATCTGAGCATTAAAGAACGAGACTCCAATTGAAGACCGTGGTTTCAATGTGACTGAACCATTGCGGAGTGACGTGCAAGCAGTATAAGAGGGTGCAAAAAGGGGGTTGAAGGTGTGGCACCCTTACTTCAGCTATCTAGGATGGATTTAAACTAGTCTAGTTTTGTGCGTTCAAAGCTGAGATTTGGGCGTGAGAATAGTTTTTAAAAATCTCAAAAGATCCAAGATTTTGTTTTTAATTTTTATTTTAAAATAAGGTTAAATTAACGTTGATCAAGATTTTAATGTAATTTCATATTTCTAAAATATGTGGCTATTTCAAAATCATAAAATTTGATTGGATTATTTTTAAATTTAAGTTACATTTCGAAAACTAGATTTGATCTTTGGCCTACGACTTTGATATCAACAACAAAAACGAGTTCAACGATGTCCCAATTTTCGTTTTACAACCAACCTGTTAAAATTTAGGTATTACTTAAAATTAATTAGTTTCTTCTCTGGATGTCCGGAAACTCCGTAAAAATTTGGAATTTCGGGGGTTTTTCAACAAACATGCATGTCAAATGGGGCCAAGTTGTAGCAAAAACAAATTCCGCTAAATTTCCCGATCCATGGACCAGAACTTTGCTTTCAGAGATCCTGGCTCGAAATATTTGTGAACCAAAACGAGGGTGGATCTGTCTCCTTTTCAACAATTTCAAAAATAATAATACTTCTTTCGATTGCGAATGCAGAAAAATTTTTTAATAGAAAACTGATTAAAAATAGTTTTTTGGTAAAAAAATCCCAAAAATCTACTGAAATGAAGTTGTGGCCCTTGGATTTTTGATTAGTTTTATAAAAAAGTCTTCAACATAATATATCTCTTTGATGGAAACCATGCCAAAAAAGCGAATTTTAAAATCTTATAAAATTTAACCAATTCAATCCATCTCATCTTTTAAATTCCGAAAACCCCCGATAAAATGGTGCCAAATTTCCGTTTCTTGTCAGCGTTTACCTTAGACAATTTTATTTGTGTGCTCACAGGTGCTGGGAGAGTGTCATATTTCGTGCTGGAGAAACTTGGTTCCGGATGCCAAGCAAAGTGGATTATTTTGACAAATGACTCGTCGCGGGCGTGTCTGTTGATTTGGGTGCTTGCCCACGATGCCTCTCTCTCTCTCTCTCTCTCTCTCTCTCTCTCACTTCGAGAGCGAGACATTGATTTCCCAGCATTAAGCCAAAGAAATAACATCAAGACAAGTTCGCAGTAGCAGCAGCAATTGCTTCCTCATAGCAGCAGGCGAATAAATAAAAAATAAACTCGTTCTTGGCCAAAGCTCGTTGCCTCCAATACGGAGAAAGCAATCAAATTTAAAGGAGTAGACATGCATGTATACTATGCTCTCGCGCACACGAGAAGAGGGAAAGAGGGAGAAAGAGCAGAGCGTACTCTTATTTTATTTGACGTGAGTGTGTGTGTGCGCGCACTGGAACAAAAAGCAACCACCGCCAGCAGGCTGGCAAAACGAGGGGAATGACAAATCTGGGGCAGTGACACATCCCAGCCAGCCGCTTTTTTTAATTGAAACGAAGCACGTTGTCCTAATTAAAAAGTAGTGAATGCCGTGCTTGATGGTGCATGCAAATAGGGCTGACGTGACGGTGGTTAGTAATATGATTTGCTGGGTGTTGCGTAGTTCATGTTACTTTTATGGGGTTGAATATGAATATGGTTGCTAAATTCTTTTCTATCACTGAAATTGCGTCCTGTAAGGTTTTGTTTTTGTTGTCTCTTGATTAAATTGGATTTTTTGCGCACCCATGAAGTTTCTGCTTGTAATTTTTGCCTTTGATCATGTTTATTTTCAATGATTAATAGTATTTCATATTGAGTACTGGTGGCTAATATGAAATTAGAAGGGATTTTTTAGGTATGTATTTCTTAAGTGAGGTTTTCTTTATATATAAGTCTCCGAACATCTATTGAACAGACTTTGAAATAAATTGTCTAACTCCAGAAAGATCCCCTTCAATCTCAAGTGGAAAAATTTCAACTTAACTGTTTCTCCTGCTTCTCAAAGATTAGCCATGTGATGAAGCAAGAGTCACGCATGCAAACGAATTATTATGATGGGGCAGTGACACGTATGAATGATATCAATCTCATTTACAAGGATACGGCGCTGCGGAACCGGCAAATCGGCTTAACTCGCTCTGGCTATATAATTAGCTACGCCAGTGGCCGCCGAATTAGCGGCTGCGGCGTGCCGGGGGCGGCCGAAAGTTGCCCTGATAAATATTCATCCGACTCTCATTAGCAGTGGTGCCGACGGCAATTAAACGGCATTGCGGTTCGCCGAGGCAAATTCAATTTTTCAAACATGCCGGTGGGTGGCACCTCTCTCTTGCGAGAAATATTTGTGTGTTTGCGGCAGGTATGAACTTTGCTCTGCAGTGCCGTACGTTTTCCAACAGGTGCACTTTTTACTCTCTATTTGGTTGCGCCCAATTGACTCTCACCAGCCACACATACATGAAACAAAATAAATGACTCATTTAAATTATCAAAAAGCAATCGTTGAAATTTCTTAACACGTATAGCTTCCTGTGTATAATTTTGGCAGAAAAACAGAATTTAGAGTAAAAAAATCAAATATTTCATTATCAACATTTATAAAGTAAATTTGAGAATTGCGGATTTTTCGCCATAAAATAAATGGATTGATTGCAATACAACACTACTTTCAGTTGAACTCTAAACAATTATTTGAAGAGTCGTTAGTTTTGTTTTTAATTTTTTTTTTAAAAAAAAACATCATAATTTCTTGTGTATCAGCTTTAAAACAAACAAAACTATTTGCATATTCTGTATAATGTTAATACATCTGCTTTTTGCAAGCTCTAGCATTTTAACAAATTGGAAAAGGGGATGAAAAACCGAAATGGCAGGAATATTTCACACCGCGTAAACTAATTAATTTTCATGAATGCAAATGATGACTTGAATTAAGCACATTCCTCTATCGCAAATAAACATCATCAGGCTCTCTCGCTCGCTGTGTGCCTGGTGTGCCAATTTCATTTCAGCGTTACTCTCGCTGATATTATAGCGCCGCGGCTGCAGCACACACTGTCCTGGATTCAATTATGCGCGCTGCACTCGATTTTACGACATGTGAGCTGCGGTTGTGATTACAAGCAGCAGCAACAACAAAACACACAATACATATGTGCACGTATATGCACTAGCCTCAGCCATCCAGCCCTTTAGTGGCGGGGAGTATCCAATTTGCACTCCAAACTAGAGAGCACACCGTTCTCCTGCTGATTTCCGATATTGAAACTCGATATAAGTAAATCTCTCCTTTCCATTGCAAACTGTTTTCTTTTCCTTTTTTCATAAGTTTAAATTTTTTGCGAGGTACAGTGAACCTGGCGAGGGCCAGATTCGCGCGACGCGCTGGCTACAGAACTTTGAAATAAGTGGTACAGAAATGGGTTTTCAACATTTTGTATTACGGGAATAATGATGCAGATCCGCTGATCGGATCGGAAAATACACTCGTGACAATCGTCAAGAAGGTAAAAGAGTGTTGTTGCAATCCATCATGTAGTGTCATCGCATCGAAAGCTGCGAGTTCCGGCAAAGTCCCGGTCCGAAAACATTTCAGATGCCATTTTTCTTGCCTCTTCGCGCAGCATCAGGCAGGAAAAATAGGTAAAATGCAAAGAACGAGAGTCGAGCAATTGAGCATGGTGTTTGCAGAGCATGGATGGAAAGAAGGGAAGAAAAACGAACACGCGCGCGTACTCTTTGACGCAACAATCAATCATAAGACTGCTGTTGTTGCCGGCACAGCGTGGCGCCGGCCGTTTTCAGCTCGGCACAATTTGGAAAAGCACCTTTTTCTCCTCTCAAGCGGCGGCGGCCAGACATGCTTGGCTTACTCGCGGATCAACATGTACTGGCCGCCTGATAAACTCGCAACTTTTTGCCACGTCGAATGGGTCGCCCTGTTTAGTCACAAAAGAAGGAAACTCAACTCTTTTTGTTCTTCTGAAAAACGCATGTTGGTCGTTTTTATAAATCGAATCCATATATACTCTTTCAAAATCATATTAAAGAACATTGCGCTTTGCAACACACCTTTTTTAATTTCCGGGGGAATCTCGCTCTCTTCTAGTGGTCTATTTTTGTAGAGAATCCAGTAATCATGTTTTTAAAGTCAGGGATTGCACGATTTTCAAATAAATAATTCAGTTGTTTTTCCAGCGGTTAACTCATGGAAACCGAATATTTATTGTTTAAACAAGAAGCTTTTTCACTGATGGCACTTGGCAAAATAAATAAAATGTTGTACGTTTAGAAACCGTTTTATTTTTCGATTTATCCTCCTCAAAATCGATTTGAAAACAGATTAGATATTGCATAAACACTGGTTAAGAGCATTATCAATAATTTTTGCACATCTCTTCCAATTGCTATGCAATACCATTTTATTTCAGGTATTTATTTTTTAAAACGGCTTTTTTCATGGCCTTAAATTAATTTAACTGATGTTTTTCCCTTAGATCATTGGAATCTTTTAAAGAAATCTTTATTTCCAATATTTGTGTTTCAAATAAATTAGTTTATTCAATTTTTTTATCGTTACCTCTATATTCTCATTTTGGTGGGTTAAATTATTTCCCCTTAGAATTGTGACAGACACAGCATATTGTTGCGAAGCCCTCAAGTTTTCGGACAAAACACTGTTCCCGCGTTCTGTTTTTTGGTGCAGCAGCCCTGCCTGCCTGCTGCTACGAGAGTCTAATCACTATCTTCTAGCTGCCGTCCTGCTGGGCACGATGGCTTTCCTGGCTGCGGGATGAGTGGAGCGTCAGCTGCCGAAATCTCGCCGGCAACAGCTGCTTGCCAGCACAGCCAAGCGCTGGTATTTGCTTATTAAATTTTTAACCACCTTTGCGTGTCATCGTGCATTTCTGCAGGGCACCTTGAGCAAAAAGCTTGTCTGCACGAATAAAATCAACTTAGAGTGATCATTTCCCTTCAAAAACCCATTTCCTGCCGGCGAACGCAATAAAACTCTGACGTTATTTTTATCCTTCAGTCGGACGAATTTATGCTTCTTTTTGCCCAGTCAGCCTTCCTTTCCATCACTAGCGCATTTTTACGACTACGAGAAATGTTACACGCTCTCGCGATACTCGAGTGAATCTCAATTTAATAAATTGCTTCTAACTCGTTTTATTATCCGCCCATTTTGTCCGCGGCAGCAACAGTTTTACTGTCTGCCCCGAGCTGTTTAGCGACTTTTCTGCAATTACATTTATGTGCATGTACGCTTTTATGGGTCTGAAAATTAGAAAACTGGTACAAATAATGTTATTTATTGCTTCTCTAAATCAGGAAAATAAGCAAAAAGGAATCATGTCTAATCGAAAATCTGGGAAATCTAGTGCAGGAAGAGATTAAATTAAATACGCCTGCAATGAGGAATTGCTTCATTTTTTGAACAGTAAATCAGACCGATAAAAGGGTTAAAAAGGTTATAATCAAGAACAGACCATCTACGAAATGACTACAGAGGGAATGGCCGCCCTTTTCATAGCCATAATTGTATTTAATACGACTAAAAATGTGTTAGACCTATACTGTTCTTCAACTTAAAATAATAAGAAATTCGTTGAATTTTTACCTCCCAGTGTTCAAATAGAAACGTTAAAATTTAGCATCTTTTGGCTCACATTATAAGACACCAAGAAGGCCCTTTGACGTTGAGTACCAAAACACGCAAAAAAGAACTAGTGTTTCTTTTTATGTTTGACTTGGTACAGAAATACTTGTTTTTATAACCTTTTACTTTTTTGCACAGGTATTATTCCAAGATATTGAATTCTTATTAAAGGTGGAGAATAAATTTGTGGCAGAACGGGTTATATTTTAAATAGTTTAACTCAAATCGTTAATGCATTTTATGATTGTAATTCATAGCATTATATTAAATGGTTAATTCAAGAGTTTGCTGAATATTTTCCATTTCAAGTGAAATACAAAATTCGTGATAACCTAAATTAAAAAATTCATCCCTTTTAAATTTCCGGTAATTTTCTAAGAATTCAAGAAAAAAAATAATCTAGAAAAAAGTATCTTTCTTGCTGATTTTCTCCGTAAAAAACTTTAACAGCCGGCAAATGAGAATCTGGAAACTTTCATGCTAAACAAAATTCTTAATTTGCAAAGGAGCAAAATAAACGACTTGGCAAGTTCACGCTCACGCTCTCGTGAGAGGGCATGCACTCGTGTATGTCACGCGTCTTGGGATACGTAAAAGCTCGTCTTGGCGTGGCTAATTTAATTGACCGAGTTTCTCACTACCGCTAGACACTGCCGTGGTGAGTCCTAAAAACTTGAAAAAGTTTTTGGACACTCGAGAGTAAATATGAGTTTATGCAGTCTTAAAATTTGCTTTAGAGTCGAGCGCTTAGCAGACTATAATTTCGGACGAAACTTTAGAAGGCGCAAAGTTTGCGATTCTATGAATTTTGATAAGTTTGAAGCACTCTGTGCTGTTTAAATTTGATTCATGTCGCAGCATAGAATCACTAGTTTCACCTAACTTTTCCACTTTTATGAAAATGACGGTTTATTTTTGGCAAAAAAATGTTTCAAATAAAACCCCTTAATGTTCAAAACTACCGACAGATAACGCCATTGTATACTTGCGATTTCAGATTACATCCTGCCACTGCTCTCTCATTCCAAACTTAAAATTATTTCTTTTAAAAACAAACATAAATCAGGCCAACCAATCGATGTAGATTATATATTAACCAATTTAGGATTATTTATTTATAATTCTTAGGCGTTTGGCTTAACTTATTTTTGGTTTTTCACTTCAAGTTAAATATTGTAAATGAAGAATGCACAGTGACGGTATTAATTCCTAAAAATCGCTCCAGACGTGTCTTAAGATTTTAACTATACGGTTGTAGCAAGTTGAAGCTCTTAAGGTGAGTTTAAAAATTATTTTTCATCAGGTTATCTCTTCTGAAATGGCTGCAAATGATATTTGCAGGAGCTCTCTTTTCTAAACTCTCCTTTCCCTTCAGTTCTGGAGCAACAGGATAAAGTCATTTTGCAAAAGGTGAAATGTGACTTCAGGGAGGCTGAGAAGCGATATTTCGGTGGCCGGAAGCGAGTGGGAGAGCCACAAGGAGGTGTCATCATATTCGCCGGCGATCGGCTGGAGACTAATGATGATGGCAGCAGAGAGGTGCGTCGACACCAACCAAGCGGCGCGTTTTATATTTTAACCGATGATTTACGGCGATCGCAGGCCATAAATAAGAGGGTGCGAAAAATAAATAAAAGGCCTTTTAAGCGGTCCTAAAACACTGTGAAATTGAGTGAGTAGGTATTTGGGCCCCACGAGCCATGTGTGTGTGTGTGTGTGTAAGAGAGACTGAGAGACAGAGAGAGAGAGAGAGAGAGAGAGAGAGAGAGAGAGAGAGAGAGAGGGTGTGCGCCGCCCCTCTCAATTTATCGATCTGCCTTTTTGTTCCAGACCAACCCCTGAGAGCAGTGGATGGAGCTGGCTGCTGTGCCGAGAACACCGAGTTTGTTCACTCCAGTGCTGCTGCTGCTGCTGCTTTACTGCCAAATAATTAAATGAGATGCCGAGGATTTGGAAGAAAGTTTTCCGCGCGTACGCGTCTGCACAGCACCACCTTCAATATCATTCAGCGGAATTTGCGAACGCCGCCGCAAATGACTTTTCTCGGCTGACAGACGGCCTGAGGAACGACCAGGGACGGCAAAAACTTTCTTCTCAAGCATTAATTAATCCTTATCGAAATGGATTGGCAATGTACTTTGATAAGTTGCTGAAAGTTGCTGTTTTACAACGACGTGTCTAAAATTTAATCAGCATTATTTTGGTCACATTACTATTATCTGTTCGAAAGACTTCAGAGCAATAAATGTTAAAAGTGGTCCAGTAATTAACCGTTAAATTGCAGACTAGAAAAATTGCCAGAAAAAAATTGTTTCTTCGCATTAATACAATGCTCTCAAAAACTATAGATGTAAATTCACAATTTGGTTTCATAGCAAACTAATTTTATTTTAAAAGAAATGTGCCACAAATTGATTATTTTAAACGGCGTCTAAGCAAAAAAATCAATAAAATCGATTAATCAGTTAATTATCGGTTTCTAAACTTTCAAAATTTAATTTATTTTGCAAACCGACATAACGACACCACAGTATTAAAAAGCCACATTGTTAATTTTCCACTTAAAACGATACATAATTTATTTTCATGACTCAACTGTTGGAAAAATGACTGAATTTTTTACAGAAATTTTGCATTTTTTACATCAAAAAACATTTCCACTGGATTCTCAATTATTAGTGACCATGGTAGGAGGGCATAGCTCGCGGGAAATTTGAAATGGGGTTGTGGTTGAGCGGAAAATAAAAAAGAAGATGTAGCAAAATCGTAAAATCCCTGAAATTTTCAGTTAAAATCCTGATCAAATGATCGATTTGTACTGTTCTTGCAGAAATAATGCATCTTTTCTCGAATCAAACATTATTTTATATTTTGCCAACATCCTAGTTCTTACTCAACCCAGCTTGTTAAAAGTACCACCTTAAGAAAGCGGAAAAGAAACTTTTGTGTACGTCTCGCCACGAACAAATCAAGCCCTTTTGAATCTCACGAACCACAGACAACTTTCTTCAACAATTACACTCTGCTCTTGCTCACGATTGTAAAGGTTGTATCGTACGGGCGTAATTGCAAGCGGCTTTTTCTGACGGTTGCACAATTATTTAAAATAAAGCATACACACGGTGAGAAACAAGGCGAAAAGAAACTCTTTTCAACTCCTTTGTACAGCAGCGATCTTTTGTTTCCACTTCTCTCTTTCTGCGCCAAGCTTACGCTCCTTTGCCCTTTTTGTATGCGTGTGACACTTTTCGCCTGCCCACACAACCGCGCTGTCTGCGCACTGCGGAGTTGCGCTGAATTTAATTAATTCCCGAGTGCAGAGCGCATAAATCAAACCGGAAACTGCACTAACGATGCCCCATTTTTTCTGACGCCCTGCACCTGTGTTCGCGGTCGGATGGGGTGGCCGGACAGCCTTTTTAATTACGGACAAACTTCAAAAGCATTCGCGGGGTGCATCGCATTTTTCTGCTTAAATTGAAAAAAAGTAGATTAAAAAGGTTGAATATCTTTGAGTAAAAGTAAAATTAATTACTTTTTAATGGGAGCTGCGTCAAAGAGTATAGGAGGATGCATGCAGCAAAATTTTGCTCTTTCCACTGACTAAAATTTTAGGCACAGCTTTTTTGGGGCTGGTAATTTTATATTTTTTTTTTACGGAAAATAGTCATTATTTTAGATGGTAATTTAAAGCATAACATACTCATAAGTTTTGGACGGTTTACAAGCTGATTTATACGGTGTTTTCAGTCATGTTTTTTGTCCGGGATGAAAAAATCCTGTTAAAAAGTACCCTGATGCGATTAATATATTTGTTTTATTTTATTTCTCCATTCCGTTTCATTATGGAATTAATAGCTGAAAAATAATGACATTTTTAGCAGACATGATATGGGGCTAGTTTTAAAATGATCTTGGCCCTCTGATCAAGTTGGAAATGCGTAAAATTGTCTAACAAGAAAAACGGCAATTATTTTATTTTCAATCTATCTTTGGGTAGGTCTAAGGGATGGGAAAGAGCGATAATTTGTCATGTGAAATATAGGCAATTTTTAACTGTTAAATCTTTGTCGTAAATGACAAACTATGTATTTAATGTGCATCTATGACAAAGACAATTTTATTATTAAGATGGCAAAGATCATTTTCCATTCTGGGCTCCCGGACACTCGCCACAACACGTTAAATTAGTCGCGTCGTTCGCTACAAGCATGCGAGAAATGCATTTTCCCAATTTTAATTGCTTTTAGACATCAAGGGAAATGGAAACAAGTCAAATGGTGTGTAGTTTTTGTAAATCTGAGGCTTAAAAGTCGAGATTTGGTGTAAAATGTCTTTGTCTTTTGGAGGCTGTTGTAAAAATAACAGTGTTTCGACTTCAACCTCGAGTTCTAAACAATCAATAATACAGAAACTGCATACCGTCCGACTCTTCTTCACATCTTTTTAAGGTTTAAGAGCGTGAAACACTTAACTCCGATGCACAGAAAGGTGCATAAAAATATTCGTCTAAATTACACAGCCCTCAGCGTTTTAGAATGAAAATAAAAATAAATTCAATGTTCCTTCTGCTCGGAAGTAAAATTTTGTTTGAACGCAATAAATAAAAAGCGTAATTTCCTTCTGAAACTCAATTTTCACGTGCGGTAGAATTTAATATCACAAATAAAATCTGACACTCTGCAAAATCATTTCATTTCCGTCTAGTTGCAATTTTTCGCTGTGGTCTGTCGCGCTAGTGGCGCGCGTCATCTGCATTAATATGTCAAATTATGCTCGGTCAGAGGCCGTTGCGGCAAAATCACGTGCGATATGGATGAAAATCTAGGATTTTAGGTTGACTCGCCTGCAGCATTGCGCGCGCGGGCGGCAACTTTGAACTTTTCCGGCCGTGGCGCAGAGCCGACGAGCGCGGCGCAAATTACGCCCCAGAGCGGCGGCGGCGTTCGGCGAAAAGCTTTTTAGCGGCACAGGAAACATACATAAAATTTCATAAAATCATTTCCCCGGCAATGGGCAAGCGCAAAAAGGGGCCAAACTTTTTTTTCCCCGCCATCAGCAAGGCTGGAAATGGATTTTGTTCTCTGACGCTGCTTCGGAGTGTCAAATGATGCTGAGACCGCACAACACACGCCGGCGTCTCAATTACAAATATGTATTTCCGAGAATAGGCCCCACCGGGAAATTTGTTTGCTCGACGACGGAGTTTGCAGCCGTTGCTGGCTGCTGCTATGCTAATTAAAGTCTGCCGTGCGCTTATCGGCCCCTGCCCAACGACCAATTAGCCAGTTGCTGCGGTTCGGCCTGGAATAGCCGAGCAAGATCTAAATAAGCCCCAAAATGTCCTTAGCAAGGCTCAAATTATTTTGATCATAATTAACAATGAGTGTCTGCGAGATGTTTCTCCACGTCTCCGAATAATTAATTTATCTGTATGATTTACAAAATGGATCATAAAAGCGATTTTGAGCTCGAAGCGCATGCTAAGCATCTGGATGCTTTCTCACTGCAGCCTTATTAGTCGTCATATCGTTATGAAATTTAAAGAGGATGTATATACGGATATTTTAATTAAAAAGCAAAACTACACAGACTCCTAAATCATCCCCTAAGATTTTCCCTCCCCCTAAAATATGAATTTTCTATGTTGGGAAACATAAAATCAGTTCTTTTGAGTCAAAATCGACTTTTAGTATAGTTTTCATAAAATAATTTGATCATACTCCGGGAATACCAATTCCAAACAACCCCTTTACAACCCCCAAACAAAAGCAAATACCAAACCAGGTAGAAATTTAACTCGCTCCCACGTTGTTATATTATTTGTTTGTGTTTAGGTTGTGAACACCAAATTGATTATGTTCCCGGCTACAAACCCCCTTCATCCCCTCTAACTTCTCTTCCTACCCCCTAAATGTACGATATTAAAATTTGAGGTTAAATTTGAAACATACACTCAGAGTGGTTTGTAAAAATTCATGTTTACTTTAGAGTGTGAATTAATCGCTTTTTTCATTAAATGGCAATTAAAAATCATACAAGAAAACAAGACCCTTTTAATTTGGATTTTTATAATGACTGTAGCATTACCACCGAAACGAACAAGGCGTGAATTTTTCCATGTTTGGGGATGTGTAAATTATTCTAAAATACGAAAATATACAAAAGCTGTAGAATATTCTTTGCTGGAATTTTTTACCCAAATGAAAACTGTCTATAAAGGTCATCCTGTTACTCAAACAGATCAAAAAGTAACAACAGAACCTAATTTCGCATATTATTGAAAAATGTTTTGTGTGAAAAACTGATCAAAATTAAATTTTGATTGATAATTTTCCAACAAAAATTGTAAAAATGTAATTACCCTCATGCGTTGCGAAAAATATTCCACAGCCTTATTGTTAGTACTGAAACAATGGTTGTAGTTAAAATTTCATAACTGTATTCATTTTCTGCAAACGAAAAAGAACTCGTGCAAAAACTCTGCCTAAAATTGACAACCCTGCAGATTATTCATTCCTTCCCTTTGCCAGCAGCACATGAATGGAGCTGGTTTTCCAAGCATATTTCCGCGGATTGCAACAGAGAGGTCCAATTTCACTCGTGCTCTCACAAAAGGAATTGCTGATGAAAAACCATTTCTTCTGGGGCCGAGAAGGAGTCGAGTGAGTAACGGAGAGGCGCGGACTCAATCTCATAAACATTTTACGCGCGCAATTCGCCGCCCGAACGGCCTGGAGACGTTATTTACAAACGTGTCAGAGTGTGCCTGACAAAAAGAGGCGCACCAATATTTCAAACCTGAAATATAGGGTCGGGCAGTTGTCACGCGCTCCACCCGATAAGTCCCTGCTCCCCGAGTTGAAGAGTATTAAGCCACGTGCGCGCGCGTGTGTGTGCCGATGTCGATGGAGACGATACGTGACGAATCCGCTAATGGGGCTGCGGGAAACCTTCACTGAAAAAGTGAAAATTTCGACCGCCATTTATGGAAGCTGCGGAAGAAGAAGGATGAGGGCAACGGCAACCACAAAACGGAATTTTCTGTGTCTGTATTTTTACGGTAAAATTTCTTAGTAGAAATTTTTTACTTTTTTCCCAAGCTTCATTTAGAGCGGATTCAGAAACTGAATTTTCAACCTTAATTAATTTTCCTGGAAGCTTTCCTTGGAAGGAAATTTAAATTTCTTGTCTTGTCCTGTTCCGGTAAATTTTCTCGTTTTTATTCAATTTTATATTTTACTGCTGGCACTACTGCTGGTAAACATTTTCAAACACGAAAGTAAAGCTGAAACTTCAATCACACGTGATAATTCATCATAATCAATTAAAAATTCACCGTCATGTCGCTTTCAAGCTCATTATCAGGCCAAGATCAAAATTCAAAAATTTTAATTGTGTACTAAAATTGACTGAGTGACCTTTGAACTTCACTTAGGACATTTAATTTGGTGTTATTTTGATTGGGTTTAGCGAGAGGGATCCAAAGCAAACCTTATTTTTTAAAATGATTCCAGGGGAAATAGTTTTTCGAAATTGTCCCGTAAGTTTTGTTGAGTTTGCATGACCTCATGCCACTTTTTTCTCCGACTCGTTACGTCTCGCCAGCTTTGAACGCAGTATTCATAAATTTCCATAAACAGTTTTGAATACCAGAATCTTTTTTTTGAAAAATCTAAATGTCAATCTCTTGATTTTTTTACCGTTTTTGCTGGTGGAAGGTTCTGTTACATTGTCACATAGAATTTCTTTGGAGCTTTTCCGTCTAACAATAAGATTTCAATTTTTAAAGTTGCAGTAAAGTTGTTCATATCAATATCATAACTACGATTAAATACTCCGATTCACGTGAAGTGCATGCAGACAGGACAAAGGGGCAGGTCAAACGGAGAGAGATTGCCGGGCGATCAGTCCTGCGAAATGTAATGCAGCAGCTAGGTGAGAAGACGTGACCGAGGCGGAATTGGGCCGCTTGTGATGTGAATTTGCAATGAGCACAAGAGCGGCCCTGCAGCCTCCGCCTCGTGGGACAGAGTCGTCGGCAATTTGGCCACCTTTTCATCAGCGCCGCTCATGCAAAGAAGCAGCCACTTCTAGGCCGCGCAGATTTCGTTCGAAACGCGATGATGCCAGCCTTTTTGCCGCCGCTCCCTGCCCCCAGGGGCGAATTCGGGAAAGTTTGTTTAAAGGTCGTTCTGATTGCATTGAGGATCGCGCTGTGTCTCGAGAGGTAAATGGCCTTTTAGCCACATTTTCCGGCATATCGCGTCTTGAATAAAGTCGGCATAACATCCGTTTTTTTCGCAAAAAAAAACAAACAAATAAACTTTTTTCCTATATGGGATGGAATGGGGTATTAGGCATTGTTTTCCAAGTTTTTATTTTCTTGGAAACTCCCAAGAAGTGGTATTTTTAGAAAAAAAAATCTAGGCAAAATTTTATTTAAGCAAGCAAATATTGCTTATGGGCCTGGAATTTTTAAGTTTTGAATTTTATACATATTGTTTTCAAGTTAATTTGCAAATGTTATTTGTCAAATAAATTTTTATGAAACTTTGATACTCGACAAAAAATGGCACTTTGCAACAAAATCAGTTTGAAAGAACTTTTGGGAATAAACTTCGTTTGAATTTACTTTAAAAACACAAAATTTGGCTCGACCTGACAGTGGGCGAGGCTAACAATTCTGATTTATCCATGAGAATTTTGTTATGCTCAATTGTATCATTTCAGATATCTATGAGACGGTATTCCAGCCAACATAGTAAGATCAATAACTCTACATTAGTGAAAGATTTCCAGACAAAATTAAAAAACAATAATCAGAAATGTTCGCAATGGCAATACAGTGGTGTTTTTTATATTCCTATTGTTACTTTTCCTAATTCTGTAAAATGTATCGAAACATTTGCCATTACATCAGGAAACCCCATTGTCAATTTTCCGTTCTTTTGTAAAACCAGGTTTTGCAAAATCCCCTTTAGCGGTGAGCTGCTGCAAATATACAAACAAAAATGCATCGGCTTAGCGATGAATGAAATTTTATTTTCAGAGACAAACCCAGACAACAGTTCACAGAAAAAAACACATATTCCCAGAGGGGCTGGAGAAAGTAAATTCGCGTAACAACTTTCGCGAGTGAATGCCGGCAAAAAAAGTGTAACGTATATAAATACATATATCATTCACACAAAAGTCAGCTTGGTATATAGGGTAGTTGTTTTTACCGCGGCCCGCGGCGTCCAAATTAATTTTTCCAGTCCGCCTGGCTTTCCGGCAGAGAGTGAGAGAGCGTGTTGGCGCAGTTCACCTTTTCGCCGGCGGGCACGATCAAATGGCGTGTGACACAAATCCAACAATCCGCTGCTCACTCATTCTCTCTTTCGACTGCCTCCCATTCGCGTATATGGGTTCGCTCGCTCGCTGACGTTATTGTATGACGAAAGCGAAAGTGGTTTGTTTGCAAATGTTGCCGCGGCCTCGCCCTCACTGGGGGGTTAATGTTTGATTTGTTTACTCGGCCGCGCCAATTAACCGCATACGCCATTAATTTGCTCCGCGTGTTCGACATCAGATTGATGAATTTATTCGCGAGGCCACTGCGTGTCTCTGTGTGAGTGTTGGCCACACTACGTGGCTTTCATGCTAATTGACATTTGAATCATGCAAATTTAATGGCTGACTGCAGCGTCCAGGAAACAGATAGTGTTCGTTATTGATTGTTGTCGTCCTAAAAAATATGTGCATAAAGTCGAAACTTTGCAATATGAATTTCTGAAATAGTGTTTATCATTTCAGGAAATTTTCATTTTTCATGACTTGTCCGCAGACTACAGAATCTGAATTCTAAAAAATGTTCGGATTAATTGAATAATTTGTCGTGGTAGCGGAAAAATTGCGCATAGCTCAACAACCAATTGCAAATTTCCTTCTTGCAAGAAAAGGGCAACAATCAATTTAACAATTAAAACTTATTTATTCAACAGACGCAAGTAGGGTTTGTAATTTCTCTTGCGGCTGTTTTTGCATTTCTCGAGTTGTACGCATTTTACGATATTAGTCTTTGGTTTACTCTCTACAGATGGATTTGCCAGTAACTCTAATCTATCTAAAATCTACTGAGCTGATAAACGTACATTCACCCACATGATAAGTTTAAAAAAATTAAAATATTTATAACTTATCTGTTTGAATAATTTACTTGTCTTTTTCGTCAAAAGCAAATAAATCCAATACAACGATATAATTAAATTCAGTTTATGCTTGCCGACTTCCGGTCATTTTTAGAAATGGAATTGCCCAATGGTTTGAAGGATTTTCCAGAGTCATTTTAGCACTTGGAGACCGCAATTTTTAGTATATGCCTCCATCTGTCATGAAAAGTAAATAGTGTTTGAAGAAGAAGCCGCATTCTGATACGACTTGGGGTTGTTTTATGGACCGAAAGAGCAGAAGTGGAGCTTGTAAATAATTACACGCAATCTGGCCTTGCAAAGAGATGGCTGCCATAAATTTGCCGCTCGTTTCATTTGGGCCAGAGAGCAGCGAAGATAATTTTTGGCCTCGACTAGCTTCTCTTGGAGGCCGGGGTTGCGATTAATTTAGCTGCGGGACTAACCGCCATTTAGGGGCCAATGAAAAATCTCATTCGACGCTGGCAAACTAACACCGCTCTCGCATTAGGGCTTTATTATCGCCAGCGATTGCGAGCTGTCGGACCTCTTGGTCACAAAAGAGCAGTTCCGGTCCGGTGAGAGCGTCCTTTTACGATCTGACAGCTATGCATTATGAAAATCGCTTGTTTGCAGGTAAATTAGGCCGACACTTTGCCGCGCTTAAAAGCACCAAAATCCTTTTTAGAGTGCCTGGCCCTGTTAAAAGCTAACTTAATATTTTCACTGTCCATAAATAGCGAAGCACAAAATGCATTAATTTAACGGCATTTTGATTTCAGTCAGTCAGCTCAACTCAAAGTTGGTCATGTCCACTCTCTGAACTTGTTCCGTGCGCAGGTTTGATGGTTTTGTAAGTTGTTTAAAAACAATCCGCTTAAAGAAAGATCACAGGAGGTAGAGAGCGTGTGGTTTTGATGAATTTCGTGGTCTCGTGTTTTATCCACCGCCCGGCTCTCGGCGCAAAGATACCCCCGTCAAAGCGCACACACTCGTTGCCGCAACCTGCTTTCTAACCAAATTTAAAACCTCCACTTTCCTCTTGAATAAAAAATCACTTTTGCTGAACATCAAAATGGTGTAAATTTCCATGGTTCGTAATAAATCATTTTAACAGTAAATCGTGACAATGGCTAACAGATTTTCATGGGAAAACTAGATTTAATTAATTGTTTTAATTTTTACCATGTCCAAGCTCAATTACTATTAAATGAAAAATTATGAGATTAATTACTAATTATTTCCCAAGCCAGTATGGATGTTGAGCAAAGTAGAGCACTAGCATTCGTAAAGTGGATATTTTATAAATATTAAATGAATGTTATTGATCAAACTACCCTGACGCCATGGTTTCATTTTTTACCTGTTCTGGTGGATTAAGGGGTGACCCCCAAAATCAACAGGGCAAAATTAACCAATTTTTGAGATATTAATAAATTTATCATAATTCGAAAATTGAAAAAACTGTAGGGATGATGTTAAAAAATACATCTTTTTGTACAAAATGTTCTAGCACTGTTAGAACTCGAGATATTCACGATTTTGTGAATGCTGAGACATCACCCCGAATTTCCGGAAAAACGGCATTAAATTTACCAGCGAACCTCAACATTTCAACACCTCTTATTGCAGCCACAACAACATATCAAAACACCAGGGTGGTGTGCTCTAACAAAAATTTAAAATCTACAAATCTCTCGTGGAAACACCTCTTTTCCTGCCTAGATTTTAAATTGGATACTCACCGGCGGGTAGTCCATGTAGTTGCCAAAACCCATGTGGTTGCAGGTGCAGGAGCACTGCTGGATGTGGCGGCGCATGTCCATCTCGACCTCGGCCAGATCCCAGGAGGACGAAGAGTTTGAGTCGGTCTCGAAGTCGTGGGCGCGCGGCAGGTAGTCCATGGCTGAGCAGCAGCGCGGCGCCCCACCCTCCTTGCAGAATTCGGCCGCCTGCTGTGGCATTTCGGCGGCCAGCCACCGGGCCATCACCTACGTCGACGACGCGGCGCCGCAATCGACGCCACACCAAGCGACAGCGCCACCCATCGTGTGCCTAAAACACAGCAACCGTCGATTTGATTAGTGACTCGGATTAAAATATGAAATTTAACTAGATCTTTCCATTGCAAAAACAAAAACACGAAAATGGAAAGGGTATAGTAATTCGATTTTAATTAAGCTTGTCTCTATAAAAAATAATTTAATTTTTTTTTCAATTTTATAGGGTTACAAACACATCACTTCAAATTCGATTACCTCATCGGCTTCCATAAGTGCAAAAGGGACAAATTCATCACCAATTAAAAGCTATTTATTTGAAAAAACAAATCAGTAAATAGAATCAAGAAGGTCAAACGTCAAGCTAAATAAACCTTTGCTGAAAACTAAAAATCACCACCAAATATCGAAGATCCCAAATTTCTTTGATGCAACGCACAAAAGATTTTCTTCATTTATTCGACAGAAAATTTAGTCGTGTTGATTCTTTCATTTTAGAGACATTCATAGAGAAAGTTTAAAAAACGTGTTTTTCATGCATTGAAAAATACTTAAAAATTTAATTTCAAGCAGGTGATGATTGTAAAAATAATTGGGGACATTTAAACATCATGGTTGGGGTTTTAATTGATTAGCCACCCCACAATAAGAGGTTTCCAAGGCTGACTTTTCGGATAATACCCTTTGGCCGAAATAAAAGTTCTTGGTATCGTTTTTTATGTTTCACCGCCTCATCTGAGATCATTTTCAGTTTATATGTAACCCTTAAACCTTGAGCTTCAAAAGAAGTAAACGAAAAAAAGAGGGTTGTTTGGTAATTTTTATTTAGTGTGCTCATTTTTATGTTTCAAATAAATGGCCATTGATAAAAAAAATCATTTTCAGTTTGATACAGCTTTTTTACATAATTATTACAGGTAAAACACTGCCTAATACGGAAAACGTAGGAGATTTCTATTTTTATGTTTTCCCAAATAAATTGAAAAAAGCCACATTTGCTGAATTTAGATTCAATGAATTTTAGCCTCTCTGCGGTTTGAATATGAAAGTGTACATGATATTCAGTGCGATTTTCCAGTGAAATGCAGCATAAAAAACTCATCAAACATAATGAATATTGAACAGCTACAATCGAGCTAGTTATTTTTCAGGCCAGAGTTGTTTGGAAGTGCTTTGCGTGGGAATTTAATGGGTTGACATTTGTTGAAGGAGTGCGTGTGGGTGATCGTGGCAAGTGGGAGGCACTAAATTCGAGCATAAATAGTTAATGCCCGGCATTGGCAAAGCGGCTTCTTTCAAACAGGATAAAAAGTCTGTCGGCGGAGAGAGCGAGCGAGACGAGGCAAATATTTGTTTTTCCTTTCTCTCGCGCGCAAGACGAGTGGAGTGCTAAATTATTCGTCAGATCGCTAAATTTCAGCGAGTTCCGACGTCTTCTTCAACACGCTTGATGGCATTATTATTGTGCGACTGGGAATCGTGTTATAACATTTCCTGCTCGAGGCCGAGGAACGGACATCTGCCGGATGTTCATTCGGCCCTTGGGCACTACCACTCAGCTGCATTTTATACCGTTTGATGCACATTCAGCAATAATTTAAGAACACGATTCCACCTCGGGTCTTCTTGGATTTATTGAAGTACATTAATAACAACGATACCAATACGGCGCTCTCAGCCAATTTCTCTCAATGCTGCACAAACTTATTAATTAATTTTACAATGGCCCCTCTCATAGGCAACAGTTGTAAATAATATCACAAAATGAATTTTGACGTGTTTTTTTTTGTAGAAAATCAACAATAAACCTTTTCTGGTTTAAAAAATATTTCCACGCCCAAATCGCAGTTTCTTAATGTCGGACTTTCAAAAATTGCACACCACTAGACTAGTCTCAATCATCCCTAGATAGCCGATGCAGTCTAACGGTTCTACCCTTTCAACCCCATTTTTGCACCCTAAAAACTTGAATTTGCTTAAAGCTTACTAAATTGAGTATTTATCACCCTGAAATTAGTTAAGTTCATGATGGAACGTGAAAGGGAGTTGAACAATTTACCGTTTTTGTTATTGTTGACTGTAAGAACCCGAGATTTAGTTTGACACATTGTTTTTTGTTATGACAGCCTCAGAAGGAAAATATGTTTTCACCAAATCTCGTCTTCTAAACATTAGATATAAAAAACTGCACCGCGTTTGACTCAAAATGACCCCTCCAAGATAGCTAATGCAGTCTAAAGTCTCTTCAACCACATAAAATATGGAAAATTTTAATATTCCGCAGATTGGTAGCAAACTTTCGATTTAACCAGCCCGTTGGCTCGCATTGTTAAGGCACTCTCAGGAGTGTCAAAGCAATGAGAGGTATTTGAGCAGTTGGGAGATCTAATACTGGCTACCCAATGTCAGAAATGGCAAAAAGTGGTTAGTTTAGTGACTCGAATTGCTCAAATTGCTCAACGGGCTGGGAGGCGCAGCGGCGCCGACTCGCTACTTGCTGGTTTGCACCTTTCCAGCATGCGTGATTTGGCTTCACGGGACAAATGTCTAGCGTTTCAATGCAGTCCTCGGTGCGGAGGCAAGTGGCCCTTGAGTGGGCTGGGTCCCTGTGCGGCCTGGTGCGCCCATGTTATCCGTTCGCGGTGTTATTGGGACCCGGGTTTCAGCATTCGTGCTAGTGCAGTGCACGCCTTCCCGGTCCTCGGACAGGGATAAAAAGAGCAAAAAAAAACTATGTGACTTTTTGAACGCGAATTGAACCTGATAAAGCATTCCCTCCTTCTAACCCCTAATATAATGTAAGTGCTTGGATTTATCCAAGATTGGTTGCTAATCAGAACATTATACCTTGCAGAAAGAATATTTTACGTATTTTTAACTTGGTGAGAACACCAAGATGATCTTGATATCATTTTACACCCTCTAAAACCACCCCAAATCATGTGAGTATAGTTTAAATGTTTTCAACTATTTATTCCAAGTAAAATAGCAGACAGAGTTGAATAAAGCAATGACAGAAAATAGCATGAACAACAACACGATTTCGATTTGAAAACAAATTTAAAAGAGAATCAAATTGTGAGAAAAATATTTGTTTTAAGATTTACAAGTTTATTTTCTGTACAAAATCAATACCAACAGATTTTTAATTGACATAGTTTATAACCACCAGGAAACTTTTGGCGTAAAAGCAGAATACACTAGAGAATGTAATCATTTATTTTTCCTTTGATTTTAATGGTTTAAATCACGAAAAGCAATTTTTGTTCAAACATTAAAGAGCACGGAATTATTTTACCATTCTATCATGGAAATTTATCTCCTCATTAAGATTTACGGTTTGAAACAAGATCAAATATTGTAAAAATTTCACATTTTCAGTATTAAAAGCAAAAAACTGTACTCAACAGCCCGAACTATTTTCAAGCTTATAGTGACGTTTCGATTTTTCGGGAAAAAAGGCAATCGTTTTATTTCCCTCGTTCACGCACCAGGAGACTGTATGGTTGTCATTAAGGCAAAAAGCGACAGCTCTCCTCCTGTGTCAACCACGTGTTTCGCATGATAAATGCTTTTTTAATGGTTGCGTTGTCCAAGAAAACAAGAGCCAACTTTCGCACACGCGAACGCACGCTCCGCTGCTCGCCGAGTTGGCAAAAAATGAATGCGCCGTAAATATTTACAGCTCGGCAGCTATTAATCTTATCACGGAATTTCGAGCACGTGAGTGCGGTTTTTATTATAGTGTAATTCCATCCGTAATAAAAGTTTGCGCAACATTAAATAGATAAATTCGGCTTTTTTATGGGGAACTGTTCGTGTTGCGAAATTCGCAACGCGTTGAATTCGTCTTTGGACACATTAGGAAAGAGCGTGGCGCGCGCGGAGGAAACAATAAAAAGGAGGTCGATGGGAAAGAAGGGCAGCAAGAAAGTTCCCGCAGCGAAAAAGATGCTGAAAAGCCGTCTCGTGACGTGCAGAGACATTCTGGCCAACTTGGTAATTGAGTGCTGACAGCAGCGAGCAGACCGTCAGCATCAGGAAGAGAATCTCGTCAGGACTTTTTAGTTTCTACCGCAGCAGTTATAAAGGAGCGAGAAAAAAAGTCGCTCGCTCTTGTGACCCACCTTTGCATTCCGTTGCGCGCACAAAGGTGAAATTCGATCTCTTTTCTCGGCGATTCGTGCCGCAAACTTTTTATAGTCAGTACGGAATTTGCTCAAATTTAAGGTCAGCAGTAAAAATAGAAAGCCATTTACAATGTGTGCAACCCAGCAGATTCCGTCGTAAAAATACAGCTGCTATATTATGCAAATGCGAACAATAGTGAAGCCAGCGACCATGAATTAGACGACGACCGTGGCATGTTTCTCCGACTAAAAGCAGCAAAAATACAACCAGGCATGAAAGACTCTTGAAAAATCGACAGCTGTCAGCGGCTAAATGAACATCAGCAGGGCTTCTCCAAAAGCAGTTGGCCTCGACAACAAGCAATTAATTCAGGATGGTCAGCTAATCCCAAATTTCTGAGAAATATATCAAGCTCTCATACTGTACAGTGGCTGTTGAAGCCCCGCAGGCGTCGGATCAGCAGTTTACCTTCAAAAAAAATTTAGCTGCAGAGGATTCTAAATCAGCGATTGTTGAAAAAGTCCAGCCTTGTCCTGATTGTGAGGTGAACTAGGTAACCTCGCGCCACATTTTTCTTTATTTTTAGGAAACATTTTATCAATGAACTGCAATGAATGCAAGAGCAAAAACTGATAGATTAAAAAAATGGCCGAGTGTCTAGAACAAATTCTCTGGGGATTTTTTTCTATCACTGCATACGATGGCATTTGGAGCTCGTGCGTTTTTGTGAGGGAAGATTATATCACAGGGAGGGCGAGTGGCGGGGTGCAAAGATTTCGTCACTCGTTTCCGTGTTTCGATTGTTGCTAAGCAATGAGTAAAGTCGGACGTTTTCAACGATAGCTGATTCACAATTATTTGGCTTTGAATCTAAACTACAGCTGATGAGGCCAAAAAAGCCGCTGTGATGAAGTGCGAGAATTTGATTTTTTTCTCTCTAAAATTTCGCTAGTAGCTATCCATCCTGAGCATATCCATTTTATTAATTAAAATTTATATGAAAATGACATATTTGATACTTATCTTAAGTGATCGCAGCAAAAATATATTCATTAAAAATTCAGAATGGATAATTTTGGTGCGTCATGGGAAAAAATTTCGCCGACGGCGTGTGGCAGAATACGCCGGCAACGGGAGGTTGAGTGGTGACACTCGGTTTCTCGTCGAGCACTCGAAGCCGAAAGCTGCAGTCTGCACGCGGGGCCCTAGAGAGATCGTGGATGGGCGGGGGCGGCAGCGTGTCCCTCTGGAGGCGCACAATGGGCGCGGTGTACACGTTTTTATTTTTAGGTCGGCGGCGCCGCATGCTAACAAGGACTCTCGAGGCCCCGGCTCTTGATTCCTGCCGCCGCTCTTATTTCCAGCGATAGGGCAGGCTCAGCAGCTTTTTGTCATTCGCGCGCCGTGTGAGCTCACATTCGTCCCTTCCTTTTAATTGCATCAAGCAGCACCGTCCATTCATTTTTGTGCTGCTCCAATTTTGCCCTTTGTCGCCGCGAGGCCGGCGTTCAACCCTCTTCACCGGCATCGTTTGTCTCTGATCGGCCGACCGTTGTCTCTTTTCTCTCTTTGCTGTGTTGCTCTCTGGACTAATCTGGCGGCGATCGGAAAATGTGCCTTTTGTCCCAGACGGACGGATGAACCGCGCGCACGTGTTCTAGTGCAAAGAATGCTAGGCGAACGTGTCGTGTTTGCTGCTCTATTTTGGATAGGGATATGCAGAAATACTCGATTATTTTCTGCTATTTAGCTTGACGAGATGCTTTCTAAGCACTAAATAATCTGTACAGTAATCGAGAGGAACTGATAAATTTCAGATTCGGCAAAATATCCCGAGAAATTAAACGGTCTGTCGTTGATTTTTTCACTTGTTTTCGACTCTCTCGTTAGATCTATATCCAATGGTGTGCAGATCATGAGGTAAATTCCCGTCTGGCGAAATAAATCACGATTTCCAATAAGGAGACAGTGCTCGCCGCTTGATTAGCCTTTGCGACGCTATTCTCAAATATTTAAAAAAAACCTGGAAATATTTTAGCTTTTTCCTCATTTTTAGGAACAATTTCAGGCAAAGGTAATCAGAAAATTTCTTTACTTTTAACAAAAATTGGTTATTTTAGCACATCCCTATAGCCAAAACTGTTCAGTTTGTGTTGCAATTCAATTAGAAAGCAATTTCAGATAATACCTTTCACCTATAGCATGGCGCACAATCATTTATTTCGCCAGGGCACGACAGTTGCAAACGCAAAGCATCTGAAGACCAAACAGATCAGAGAGTGTGTGGGTGCAGCAATTAATCACATGCATATACAAAAAGCGGCCGCGCGACTCCTCGGGCAAATAATTGTCTTGAAATTTTGCCGGCGTATCGTTTATTATTGCCGCCGCACCACGGATGCACAGGGAGTGAGAGACAAAAGCTGCGCGCAGACAATGAAATCCGGATAAAAGCAGTTCCGTTTCGGGGCCACCTCGCGGCGGTGCTTTTTCATTATTCGCACACCATTAATTTGCGGAGGCGCCAGCACCCGCCGCCTTTTTTGCTAAATTAATTTTTATTACCGACCTGACAACGAGATAATCGTGCGTGTGTTTGTTAATGGCGGAATAAATCACGCTTCTGGCCTACATCGCAGAGTCGCCCGGCTTATTCAGCCTTGCTTCCCGTTATTTTCTCTTTCCAGAATTAGTTTTCGTGTGCTGCTCCACTCGCGGAACAAGCAGTAAATTGTTTTCTATGATTTTGATGTTCGGGTCATCAAATTCGTAGGAATCATGTGTTTTTAAGCTCTTTGGTGCTTTTTGAAAACCGGTTATATCTACGAAACCAGAATTTTAGCTGAATGTACGTCAAACTTTGTGATTTTCAGTGCTTTGAGAAACGTGCCACGCCATCGTTTTAATTTTCTGTGAATCAAGGCCCCATTTAAAAATACTGTGAGCTCGCAGTCAGAAGGAACGAGAAATGTAAGATTTTCCCGCCCTTTGCAACGCATGCTAAGCCTTCATTTTTAATAACCCCTCAAAATTGATTATTTGTGCAAAACCCCTAATTATTAATCACGTCTCTCTGATTGAGAAAGCAAAGCAATAAATTTTCGGTTGCATCCGGCCAAATCAGGCAGTAGGAGCATCATTTGACAAAAGTTTCTTTGGCCTAATGGAAGCCGCAGCTCGCAATTTTCCATCGCCAGTCCATTAGGCGCCATACAATTTTAATGCTTTCAGCGGCCGATTCGGTGAAGTGCCTTTATGTGGAGAATCTGTTCCGCCCCTCACGAGCGACGGGCTTCGATTGTCGGCAACAACACCGAGTATAATTTAATTTACCCGCCGGCAGCAAAACTTCTTGCCGGAAACCTTTTGAGTGCCTCTCCGCCGGCGTGTGAGAGAGAGAGAGAGAGCTTTGGCTTCGTCCGTCCGTTCGTGTGTCGTAAAAACCTGAGAAAATGCGACGCACACACACAGAGCAAACTCAATCAGCCGCGGAAAATTTCACCTCTTTGCCAAAGAATGCGCCTAATTGGGCAGAGGAACTTTTCATTCGGACCGCACAAGGGCACGCAGCCAATGTTATTGCTATAAATGCGGCAACTTCTTGTCGGACTAGGAAATATTTGTATGGCTCTGCCATCCCGCACCGTAAATGTTTTTATTCGATTTCCTCTCTCCTCTGCCTTATCAACTTCTGACAAGGAACTCTCAGGTTTGCACGTTTTAGTTATTGGGGAAATTATTACATTCATGTAGTCTTTTCATGATGTGAATTTGGTGGATATGTTTTGATTAAAAGATTTTAGCAGTTTATACAATAAAATACAATAAAATTAGAGAAAGGGTTTCACAGTTTATGTAAAAATACAGTTTTTGCTCAATTTTTATTAAATTTGTTTCCTTGGCAGTATTTGATAAAACAAATCCATCGGTGGATCATTTTTTACATTCTAAGCTAAAACTTAATTTTCTGTCCTTGGTGTTTTAAGTTTTAAACAATAAATTATTATCACTTGACAATTTTTAAAAAGGGAGGAATATATCTGATATTTAAATATAAAAAAACTATTATGTTTCCTTAGGAAAGAGTCGATGACATTGAATTGTTTCTATCAATATTTTTAGAACAAAATATGAGATCTACCACACTCGAACCGTCGAAAGTCTTTTGGTATGGAGCAGGGTTTGCTAAATACAAATTTTTACAAAAAAGCACAATATCCATCCCTATTTTTACAGTACACCTGTAATAACAAGTAAGAACTGGCGGCTTCCTCATTGTATAGATCAATGTGTTTTTACTAAACACTCCTTGCCATGGTTATCATTTCCTTATGTGTAAAGACAAACGTTTCCACCTAGTTACTAATGTCTAATTGAAAACGCCAATTTTGTGATGAAGACTGTATTGATATTTGATCAATTGTAAAAATAGTAGGATTACATTATTCCAAGCTGCTAAATATAAAAAGTGTTTTCCAACTCTATCAATTTTGTAATATGGTGAATTTCATATTTTTCTACATCGTAGGTGTCAAATAAATATTCCAATCTAAGCAAAAAATCTGAAATCTGATGAAATTTACAATATTTAAATGTTAACCGAAATTTCCTACAATTGTTTTCTTTTATTTCCGAAAAAAGTTGAAATAAAATTTGAAAATTAGGTAGTGAATTACTTTTTTAGGACTTGTCCCTTATGGTCAAAATGGAGCTACACGCTACATGATCTGGCAGGGAGCTGAAAAAGAATGGATACCATTAATGAGCTATTTGTAATTTTCCCAGCTAAAGAACAAAATGAGGGAATTTTCGGGAAAAGTGATACGTCAAAGGAAGTCTACACCAGTAAATAAATTTCTTCTGATTTTGCATTTTAATTCATTTGCTTTGAACTCAGTTCTTTGAAACCCATATATATTACGGTCAAATGCAAATTTCCTCACATTTGAAAAGGCTGCTTTTATCAAGCCAATTTTGCCTCAAGGTTTGATTTCTTCAAATCAAAGGTGACTTATGCATTCATTCAGCCTTTGTGCGGGAAGCCGTTGGGCTGATCATTAGCATACAAAGGGGAAAGGGGGCCAATTATTTTGCATGCAGGTGTAAAATGGTTATTGAATAGCAATCGAAGCGTCATTCAGTGCGGCACTAATGATGATTGCCATTGCAGTTTTGCTCTGGCAAATTATTCAGACGTGCAGAGAGGTGCGATGCGCGCGAGGTGGCTGGCTTTGCTGAATATCGAATATTGAGCCGGTCGAACACTAGAGAGATTGAGCAAGCGAGCGGATGGAGTTGACTGCCGCGCCGATTCACGTCAGCCGCACAATGGAAGGTAGGCAATTTGTTAATCAGATCTGTCAGGCAGGCTGTCTAACTGCCCCCCCCCCCCCGCAGCAGGATTCCCCTGCATCTCGCTCGCCGCCCGCCGATTGATTAATTGTGCGCCGTGCAAAATGGAGAGCAGATCACCGGCATTTTTATTCCATATTCTGTCCGATCTTTTGGCCTCATTCATCAAAACTGAAAACAGCCCGTCCATTGCTTAGCTTTTCGATAAAGCATTTTTATTTTAGTTGCTGCCGGGTCTGCGTTATTTACCAAAAAGTATTAGGGATGTAAAAAACCATTTATTGACTGTTTTTTACGGTCTCCATGATGTTTCAAGCGTGAATCATGAGTTTTAAGCGTATTTTTAAAGTTGATCACTGCTGCAAAATTGTCAAATCGATCATTTTATCAGGGTTTGAGGTAAAAATGTCAGTAAATCATCAATTTCACGATTTTCCCGCGCTGTGAGACTCTTGCCACGCATTATTATTTTTATTTTATTTAACCACGGCCTCATTTTGAAATTACCTGGAGCTATACGCTCTCTTCCAGTGGTTGCTGTTCTAATATAATCCAGTGGATGGATTTCAGGACACTCGAATTCAATCATGGCATGTCATAAAAGGACAAAATCTTGCAATTTAATCTGTAACAAGTGGTCTATTGAATTTTTGGCTTGTATGTTTAAGCAAGAATTCTTCTCTGAAATGTGCAGCGAACAAATCAAGGCCATGCAATCCACAATTTTAAAATTTGCCATTTTTTTAAAATTAAACGGTTTCCTAATGATTTTCACTTGATTCTGATTCCTCTCGTTGCGATCTATCCAACCGTGTTCGAAATATGAGCTAAATTTCCCAATAATTTAAAGTAAATTGCAATAGCAGATCTCACCGCTTTAGCATTCAAACTTTTGAGTCGATTTTCTCAACAATTTAAATTGCAACAGCTCTCTCCCAATTTTCAGAGAAATTTTTAAAAAAAATCAGCACATATCCATTTAAAAACATTAAAAAGATAAATCCAGCAATGTCGAAGGACCAAAACCAAAAGCCAAAAAAGCAAGCCGTTTCCAAAGTGAGACAACAACAATAACGCCCACAGCCCACTCTTGAACTCGACGGGCTGAAAATAAATTAAATAGGAAACTTTTGCGGTTGACCTGCGGATAGAGAGCATCCGTCAGGTCGAACGCCGGCCTAACCTTAATCTGCGTGATGAGGGGCCTGGCGAATCGCGTGTCAGGAGCAAAAGTTTGGCGAGCGCAGAGCAAATCAGCTGGAACGAGAGGCAGGCCAGGCGGCAGCGGGGCGAAGTAAAATTTGGCAAAGCACCGGCATGCCGCACTACAAACTGCTGGAGACGTTTTTATGCGGCGGCTCCTTAGGTTTTAGCACCTCGCACGCGGCCAGAGGCGGAATCGTGCGCAAAGTGATGGCCTACATTATCTGCAGATCGGCGCCGTTTTTCATTTGCTGCAAATGCGTTTCGGTGAAAAAAAAAGCGAAAGAGAATATCGAACCGCACACACGGCGAGCGAGCGAGCAAGCGAGATATTGGCCAGTGCTCCGCCGCCGCTGCCGCCGGTCGCAGTTGTGCCGCAGCCGGGGCAGTGAGCGATGAAAAACGAGCCTGCATGGCTTTGCGCCCGACGCCAATTTCCACCGTGAATGAGTCGAGCCGCGCGCTATTCACTTTTCGCCATTTCGCTGCCCATCGTGACACCGAGAGCGACACACGTTGATCGATGATTTCAAATCAACCGACTGTTGCAATGAACTCGACACTTGAAGCCCCAAGCAGGAAAACCTTGCAGTAACTTTTAGCCAGCTTATCGCTCGGATATTATTGTTTTTTTATTTATTTATTTAATAAGATTTAAAGTTTGACAACAATTATCAGTAAATTTAATACAATTAGGACCGAAATTAAATATATAAGAGGAACAGTTACTGTACAGGAGCTTTTTACTAAGTGCTTTATTTTATTTTTTTCTCATTTCAGAATATTTTTTCAATTTTTTCCTTCGTCTTTTTTTAATATGGGATATTTAAAAATATGGATGGCTAAACATAGACTGCTTTTAACATGGTTTACTCGTATTTCAAGCTATGGAAGCTATAAAAATTGCATTTCTTCAGGAAATAATTTTTTCACCACTTTCTAAAAATAAGGTGATTTGATTTCTTTTAGAATTTTTTTCGTTTGACTGCTTATCCCTTTAGTGAATCATGGGACGTGAAGACAAATCGAACGGTATGCAGTTTTTGTATTTGTGACTCTTAGAACCCGAGATTTAGTTGACGCACTGATTTTTTAATACAACGGCCTCCAAAAACGCGTTTTTCACCAAATCTCAGCTTCTAATCGCCAGATTTACCGTCTTAGGATGCTACCCTCTTTCCCACCCCATCTATAATGGTAATTAACATTTATTCGCAGGTTGGAAACAATTAACGTGACTAATTGGGTGTGTAAACAAGTCATAATCGCTAAAAATCAAATTGGATAATCTCACCCCTAGAATTGCTTAGACTTTTTAATGTTTTAATTATACAATTTAGTTTATTTTTCTGCGTGATTTAGCAACTTCTTTTCAGCTTTTGACACGTTTAAATGGTTTTGTCAGTTTTGTAGGAATAAAATGCCCAATTTATTTTTTCGAGTTATATCAACCCCTGCTCTACATAGTGAAATGCACTGATAACTCGGTTTTGCGGTTTTCCATAGGAAATCAGGTCGTCAAAGCAGCGGCAGTGACCGCTGCAAGTAAAAAAGCGACGTTGGCGGTGGTAGACAAGTTGTAGCAAAAGCAGGAGAGGCTCGTCATCTTTGTGGTTCTCCGAGTACACAATGGGAACAAAGCAGCAAGGGGTGGGGGAGCGGCTTCATACTACTTTTTCTCGTGCTTGCTTGCTCTGTGTGGCTGGCGACGGCCGACGGGCCTGCAGGCGATTCATTTTCACTGCTGCTTATGTGCTGAGGTGTGTCCGCAGACGGCAATGAAAACCACACGAAGCACATAAAAAGGCCCGGCTGTGTTGTCTCGAGCTTTTTCAATTTCGCCCTGGGCTGGGCCGAGCCGAGCCGAGCCGGCGACAAGCCCCTCGCCGACGGACTGACAAATTAAATTTCGGTTTCACTGCGGATTTGCGCGCCACGGCCACCCACTTCAAAAGTTAATAAAAAGCAGCAAGATGCACCGTGCAATGTTTATCTCCTTGTCTTCTCAGATCATAATTCGCGCGCTTATTTCACGACCGCGTCTTTGTTTTTGACTGTCTTTAAAGTGTATCAATTATTGAAAAGAGATAGGAATTTCCTGGAAAAACGATCTTGACTGCATTTTATTTTATTCAAAACGAAATACAATTTGAAATACAACACACCAGGTTAAATATATTTAAAAAAAAAAAAAAAAAATTAATAAAATGCACTTTTGAGCGTTCCAAAAGCATATTCCCAAGGCTGGCAAACTCCGGTATTTGTTAAGAAAGATAAAAATTAAGAAAGCAATTTAATATAAAGGGTCTTGTAGATTTATTTTTACAAACAAGAGATTTTTAATGTTTGTATTTTTTTCTAAAATTTACGACAATAATCATCGAGAAACATCTTTCCAATTTCACCAAAATAATAATTTTTCTATTTCTAGACTAAAAATGACTCGTTGTGGAATTTTAAAAATAAATATATTTATTGTCATATATGACAGTTGAATTTTAAAATGAGACTCTATTTACAAAATTAATTCAAATTTCCTATTTAGCTAACAAAAAATAATGAGTTGGAAAGCCCCGGAAAAATAAATTACTCCTAAAAACACCATTTCTCAATGTCTATAATAGATATAAAAACAGAACCACATGAAAAATAAAAATAAATATCAGTTTAAATATTTTGGAGTGTTATTTTGCTTCTCATTTGAAACACAGGATGCTAAAAATATCTTACAAATTACAAGGGTTCACTTTCTTAATAATTTATAAATGAAACGGATTTCCTATTTTCTAAAAAAGTTCTTCAAAAAGGCGGTAACTTTGATTTTTTAAAAAAAAACAGTTTTTCGTCAATTATCTTTTATTTGTCAAACCCTGAAAATTAGAGTGTAAAAAATTCAGTATTTAATTTTTATTACCCGTTATTAGCGTCGTGGAAAGAGCTTGCGAACCCAAAGTAAAAAAAAAGTTTTGATATTTGCTCTCGAGGTGAACTACAAATGCCAGAAACCACGCACCGGATTCAGCAAAGCGACCTCTACCCTTTGAAATTAACGCTGGCAGCCTGTTTGTCCGTGCGAACGTTAACATAAACCACGAGGGCGGTTCTTTCGCCGCGTTTGCCATTAGCAGAAATTTATCAGCAATAGCTAGGTGGGTGGTGCAGCACAGCGTGAGACCGACGCACGCCATAAAGGCTACGCAGCAATTAAAAACTGCTGCCTCGCCATTTCGCAACTTAATCACTATTCAACGTACGGAAAAAGCTGTTTGAAATTAGTGCAGAATTGTATTCATTGGCCTGAAAGAAATTTACTATTGAGAGCATAGATCGGAAGATAAAAATACCATCTTGTTGTTGATCTACTAGTATATTTAGTATTTTATTTTTAAGAAGAAAAAACGCAGGAAACTACAAAACAATGTTCTGTTAAGGATTTTTGGTATGGTTTCTTCAGGTAGCCGCCAAAAGTATGAAATTGCTATGTAAAGTCAGATTTCTTGTTTTAAATTTAATTTTTCTTGATTGAATTTTAATTATGGTTTATAACTATTAGGTTCAATGATATTTTTAATAGTTCCAATCGATTACTGTGGGACAAAATCGGGTGGAGCGGCCCAGTTTCTCGGTCGAAAATTGGACCCAACGTGTTTTAAGAGTCTGAAGTCAGTGAAAAGTGCCTAAAGAACGACGCCAACCAATCGGAAACGGGAGTGGTCCTCTGATTACATGAAGCGTTGGCCTCAGACCAAACCGCAGCGCCACAGCGACAGCCAGCGCAAGTAACAAGCAGGTCAGCCAGCAGTTAGACTCGCTTCCGCTGGCTGTCACTGTGCCGCTGCTGTCTGGCTCTTAGACCATAGCTACGTCAAACAACCGATAAGAGAACCGCTCCTTCCTCTGATTGGTTGCCGGCGTTCTTGTGGCAATTCTTGCTAGATCCAGACCAAAAAGCGCTAAAGCAATGGTTTTTTACGTTCCCTCCAATGTGGCACGAATTTCCGACCGCGTATAATTTGACTCTAAGGAATCGATTGACACTATCAAAAATTAAAATCCATCGCTACTTTAAACATTAAAAACCATTAAAATAGAAACTCGTACAAGAGAGGGGTCTTAGAGAGTGGTATAGTTTGATTTAAAAGAAAAAAATATTTCACAATATTTAACAAACTAATGAAATACGATATACACATTTCGCTCTTATTTTGTTTTATTTGTAACTACAGGGAATTTTTAAGTATCAAGAAAGAGGTCCAAGTCTTTTCTAGGAGGAGCTGAACAATTTTTTAAATCCTTGTTGAAAAATAAAATGTTTCTCTCCGCATAAACGCTGTTCGTACAGCACAGATGCCTTGATAAATACTGTGTGGAAGTGATTGTTGCTCTATGAGAAACGTGAACGCGAAATAATTGATTCGACACTGGAGCAGATTGGCTAGAAGTGCTCATAACCGTGTCGGATTTCAATCTTGATAGGGAAACAATTTAAACTGCGATAACTCCATCATGCCTGCTGCGACGGTGCATCCTCGTCTCATAATTTAAATCCGTGTCGCGCGCGCTGATTGGAATCGATAATTTGGCTGACGGCGCAGAGCACAGCAGGCGAGAGCGTGCTCTTGGCAGAGAGAAGAGGCAGCAAGAGGAAGCAGTCGATTAATATTATTTTCGCGGAACGTGGGTCCCTTTCCATAAATTACCGCGACACTCGGGCAGAGCAAACTCGTGTGCTCTATAACTTATTCTTAAAAGCCATATTCCAGCTTGTAGGCCGTTAAATTTATGGCCGCGCAAACCTGCTTTCTTCTCGGGGGTGCGCGCCCGCCGCGTCTCTCTTCTTCTTTTACCTTAAATTAAATTCCTTTTGTGCGCGCGCGTTATGCGATAACAGCGCTGCGCCGCCGCCGCCGGATACATCTATAAATTATCAATTTTCGGACCGACAACTTCATTTCAATTTGCGGAATATTGGCAGGGGACCAGAGTCAAGCCCCCAGCAAATTTTGTTTCGATCGGTTTTGTTTTTCAGCGCAAGTCCCGCAAAACAACATACAAAAGAGCGCGAGTCAATACCACGTTTGGCACTACACAAAAGCGAGACGTTTATGTTCCGGGATGTTGTTGCAAACATATAAACATCGACTTTGTGCCAATAGATTCCTCTCTTTCCTCAGTAATTAAGTCAGCGCTGTAGGCGCTCTGCCGAGACTGCTTGTTTCCTCTGAAAATGAGAAACAAATCTCATTGAAAATGACCGGATGGGGAAATCTGTGCGTGGTCTAACCTTTTAGAATAAATTATGTGACGCATGTTTGATGAAATTTAATTTTTGGCATTACAAAAACACGGAATGAATGGGATTATTTTTTTTTGTGAAACTTGAGTGAGTTGAATTCAAAACGCATCATATTTTTTAGATGATTGAAAAAGATTCTGAAATTTCCTATCAAAACCTGTTAATTTGCAGACTTGGAAGTTTACGTCCAAGCATTCTGACGCATTACAAAGATAAATTATTTCTAAGAAACTAACTTTTTGCTCCATACTTTCTTTATTTAAAACCACTAGATCGATAATTTTGATAATTTGATCAAAATTTTGACTGAAAATCTTGATAAAAACGTAAAAGTATGCTATGATCCTGTGATTTACGACCCGTGCCACTATTTACTTTTTTAATTTTCCTGGTAACCATGTCTCCATTTCAAAATTCTAGCTAGTTCTTAATATCAACAGCAAAATTTACAATTTCTCGCAATTTGAGACTCCTGCCATGTCTTTCCTTATTGATTCCGAGTAGTCATGCCCAGAATATAAAATTCCACGATTTTTCAGAAGCCACGACAAGTTTTTCCCGCTGTTTGTGGCACGTGCAACGCCTTCTTTTTAATATTCCGATGAAACACGACCCTATTTTAAAATTCTTCTTCCCGTGGTCGCTTTTTACAGATAATTAAAACAGTAAAAATTTTTTTGATAGTAGGAAATTATCAAATTTTCAAAAAAAAATCAGCTATTTTTCCAACAGTTGACACGTGGAAATCGATTATTTACCGTTTAATATCGAATAGAATCAATCTATGGTGTTAACTTAAAGCACTTAGCAAAATGAGTAATATGTAATAGAACGTTTAAGATTCAAATACATAGAATTTACTGATTTCCCCCCATTTTTTAATAAAAATAAAAGAGCACTTTATACAGGGCAGTTTAGCCATATTAGCAAAAAGGTTGAGCACATCCTTTAAGTAACTATAATTCAATTTTCATTATTTCTGGAGTGATCTGCAGTCTTTTTAACCAGATAAACGTCAAAGCACAATCGAAACTAATTTGATTCTTTGCAAGATATAGGCACGTGTTCCATATAATCTCAACCCGTCGAGTTTGACAGCAGAAGCGTCACGCTTTCCTCGTTTTTTTCCGAGCCCGCTGGAACTCCTCGTTCCGGAGCAGACCCTGGGACAACAGTTTGCTCGTTTTGCGCCAAAATTCTGCGGAATAGGACGGGCAGGAGTGGGCCGGGTTGAGCGGCGGAGCGGGAAGTGAGCAGCTGCAGTGCTAGTTTTAATTAGTTTCACACGTGCAGGCTCGTTTTATGACTCTGTGCTCTGCTCCCCGCCGCCGTAAACCACTTTGCATGCCGATTTATCAAATTACAAAGCCACAGAGCCGAAAGCGTCGCAATTTTAATCAAGAGAACGCGCGGCGCGTCTGACCGCTTTCTTTGTTTGCCGCCGGCTGTTGACTAATGTCACAGAATTATTTATCTGCCTGCGCCCCCCCCCCCAACCCTCACTCCCGGACAAACAAGTCCTTTGATCCCTGGCTCGTTTCGTAATTGTAATTTGAGAAGTTTCAGCCGGCCGCTTTGTTAATCCGCATCCCGCCGGCTTTTTCGCAATTCAAACGGAACATAGATCAAGAACCCAGAAAAACACCACTGTTTAACTATACTTGAATGGAGAATCTGATTTTTATTGATGAAGATTTGGTCAGTTGAAATAAACTACTAAATGATAGTTATTTGTGAAAATTTGAAAGAAACAATTATTTGAATATTATGCGACGAGTGTTGTTCCATTGTGGCCAACATCTTGGGTTCTAACAGCCAGAATTGCAAAAACTACACGCCATACGACTCGTCTTGACCTACCCTAAACAGCCAAAGGGTTTTAGGGTGAGGATTCCTCATCCCATGTCAGCCCCATGCATTGCAATATAACGATAAAAATCACGTCTTTGCTTTTAATTACTTATTCACTTATCGAAATTCTTTTAAATTAATAAAATACAACCCCGAAATGCCAACTTTTACCTTTTATAGAGATTGAGAAGGTGTAAAATAATCTAAAAAGCAGAGCTAGAAATTTAATCGCATTTTACTAATAAATTTTTACTTCGGGGGACACAAAAGAGCTTATTGGGGTTGGTGGGTTATCACCTCCGAATTCAAAACCCGTCGGCTAGAGGAGGTCGAGATGAATCGAACGGTGTGCAGTTTTTGTAATTCTGATTGCTCAAACTTGAAATTTGGCGATGACAATCATGGCAAAAATCGAAAGTTTAAATTGCGTGAACACGTTTCCTAAAAAATAGCGTTTGAAATATTCTTCCCATCAAAAAATAAATTTTATTGTATATTAATTAAGCACATTCAAAAATAAAAAAATCTAAAATTGCCTAATTGTAAATTGACTTAAAAGACGGTCTAAAACCTAGGTAAATCTAATTGTACACCTAAAAACAGAGTAGACAAATTATTGCGAGACTTTTTTCCAAAACTCTATATCTATCCTGTTAGCTGAACCATATAACGCAAATTTTAATTTCATAAAATTATTTGCGTGAGTACCCCTTTCCTTCCTTTTTTAAAAAAAAATGATTAAATCCCCGTTTAAAGTTTCAAATTTGCATAAAGTGCTATCATGACTTGCAATTTATCATGATGCGTGAAAGACGCATGAATAATAAAATGGCTATCATTCATTTTGGAAACGCAAATTTCATCCCGAAACATATGAGAGTATTACACCCCAAGCCCTATAATTTTTTTAAAATTATTTTCCCTTTTTGGCACGCAGTGAAACTTGCTCCAGGAGTGATTTGATCCGGTTTTAATTTCCTCGGAGGTTCAATTACCAGCGATTATCGCCAGGATGAGAACGAGGCAAAATTTTCGGTCAAAGATATCCCTTGGAGGATTCCGGGAAGCGCAATTTCGAGTGTCGTCTCGCGTCGGCGACACTCAGTCTTCGTTATTTCCATTACTCAAGTCAGCAGAGAGCGTCGAGGGCGATTCCTTTTGCCCAATTTGCAGCAAATTAAGTCAAACAAGCGCTCGCTCGCTTTCTCTCTCTCTCGTACAAGTAACTAGTGTAGCCTCGTTTTCACGCCGCCAGCTTTCATTTCCAACCGGCGGACACAGTGGGGAATTTCGCGCGCCAATGGAAATGTTCGGCGTGGAATGAGAGAAAATTTTATGTTTCCCCGGCAACCTTGACAAATTCCTACGAATTTTACGACCTGGCTCGAGCATCGTCCCCCATGTCTGGTTTTTAGTGGATCTGAACTGCAAAATATTATGAAAAATAGTATTTATAAACAAAACGAAAATTTGGTAGAAAATAAAAATTTCCAAGATTTTGTTTCTGAAAAAATTGTCTTAAGTTTTGCAATGTTATCAAGCGATGAGCTCCGTCTCCCTATTGTAAAATATCGATTTATCTCCCAATCTCAGGGAAAATAAGCTCATAAATTGAACACAATTGGATAGACATCGAAACCAAGTAAAAATCACTGACAAACCGTTTAATTTTTCGATAAATTTGGCAACTCCTGAAATGAAACAACTATATACTGTTTTTGGTCCCCTTGGTCCTAAATAAGGATGATAGACACAGAACACAACAATTTACTTGGATCCTTGTTAATCGTCATTTACGAAAAAATGCCAAAGTAACTTGTCGAGTGTAGTGTCCTGTTCCTGTGTCTACCATTCTTAGTTCTCATTTGAGACTGACAATTATTTGTTAACAATTCAAATTTAATTCACTTGTTATCCTGAATCATCCACGTCTTGAAACATTTCTGTTTTTTATTGATTTAAAATTTAGATTTTTAAGATTTGCAAATTAAATTCATGAAGAAGAGTTTGTCTCAATTCCTGGAAAATGAAAGGGAAAGAAAGTCTGTCCAATATTTGAATTTTTAATCTTACACAGCAGCACAGTTCAGTGATTTCAAAACGTGTTGCATTATGTATCGTTCTTGGCACTGCTCGACGGCTTCTCCGTTGCAGTGTAAAGGGGAAATTAATTTCTGGAACGCGAAGAAAAGTGAGAGAATGAAGGTTGGGCGCTGAGTTAAATGAAGATTAAAGGCTAATCCGCATCTGGAGACTTGTAAGGAGATCCTTACACGCCTGGATGAGCTGGACCGCTTCTTTTATCCATTTGAGATTCATGGAACGCACTTTTTAAAATTGTATGAACTCATTTCCTTTGGTCACCCATAAAATCGTGGCATCAACCGGGATGCGATGATTTTGAATCTACGGTGAGGTAGAGAAAATCAGGCAATAACTCAAAAGTCTGGATTTGAAATCTATGCGAGGCGGAATGTGGTGCGAAGTCGCGAGTGATTGGAAAATCGCGCGAGCCGGGGCCAAAATGGCTGGGGGAGAAAGAGCACTCACCAGAGAGAAGAGAGGAGGAGGAGTGACCTGCTGCAAGCCGCGCGACACACTGACTGACTGTGCTGAACGCCGAGGCTGGCTGGCAGGCTGGCTGGCTGGCCTCGTCGCTGCTGCTCAATGCCCCGCGGTTTGTACCCAAACCCACCCCCGCAATTCTAGCCGGGGTTGCTCGGAGGCGGAGCGGCCCGAGCCGCCCCCGAGCGCCTCCGAGCGCCTCTGCCTCTGTGTGTCTATCTCGCACCTCATTTGAAATATTCGCGTGCTGCTGGCTTATCTCCGCCGACTTTTTCACCCTTTTTTCGCTCTCTCGCTACAAAAGACCGACTTCCTGTGCGCCCCCAGATGAAGCAAGCGGATCTGTGCCATTTTTCCGCCCCCGAACGCGCGCGGCCGCCGCCTAAACACGCGCGCTCCACGCATTGCATCAAACTGGCGCTTTAAGCTTCGCTGCGTCTGACACGGGGCAGTGCCGCAATTATTGATGGCCCGCAGATATGCGAGTCGGCACTCCTTCACTCGAAAGAGCACTTCCCGTTCCCAGGGAAAGAGCACTTTTCCGTTATGATAGTTTTTTGCATCAAAATTTGCACCAGGAAATTTTTATTTCTATACCTAAAGTTTTAGTTTATAGCTAAAGCCGCCAACATTTGCATAAATTTCACCCTAAAATTTTCTATATTTATTTAAAGCTTGGTTTTAACTTACAAATTTTTTTCAAAATACAATTTCTAGTCTTGATTTTATAGATCCGGCTCATTGTTAGTGTGGCTTGTGATTTTTTATGGAATAGCTTCCTAGACAACCTTTTAAAACAAAACAAAAAAATAAAGAAATTCACACACAGGAAATTTTTTAAATCACAGATAAACGTGTCTGCCGTATTTTCTGTGAACAGCGACCACCGGAAAAGGGCGTATTTCGCGGGAATTTAAAATGGGGGCGTAGTTCCCCAGTATATAACAAAGAAGGCGTTGCACGTACCGTAAAAACGTAAATTTTACCTTCTTAATTCCAATTTATGCAAATAAACGCCAGAATGCTTAAAATCATTTGATTTTCAAAACATCAGAGCGATCACAGTCGCAGTTTAGCACGTCCCTAGCTATAATAAAAAAATCTTGTTTCACATTTAAAATAATAAGTGGGTATAGCATGTGCAACGGCTGATTCATTGAATTAATTGTGTCACTGCCCCACCACTGGTGCAGCTAAGCGAGCATCAGCACTATAATTCTCTGTCGCGTTTGTTTTCTTATCGCGACAACTGCTGGAATGAACGTTTCACTAGCTGCATGGTGATAATTTTAACGTTCTCCCCCTTTTCTCATTAAACATTCAATGGCCGCCGCCGTAAAATGTAATCAAAACCTCCTTAAACCGAGATAAAATTTCACTCCTCTGCGGGCGCGCGCGCGCCTTACTTCCCGCGAAGACAAAGCAGCTTATGCTTTCCGGGTTTCGTCGCCTTTTTTCTCTCTATTAAATAAGGCACAAGATTTGATCTGTTGCGACACAAAATGCATAGCGACAAGACGAAATTGGTAAAAAGGCTCGAGAGTGCCGCATAACAGGTATACACCACGTAACCGTTGGTTCCGCAACTCATTTTGCCAAATGTTTTCAGCAATTCAGACTCTATTGTCCTAGGTTAGATTGTTCTCAACAACCACCCATGTGAATGGCAATTTGAATTGTGAGGTAGCTGCGTTGTTTATTTTAATTACTTCTCTTATGCCAAAATGTTTCCTCCTCGATTAAATATGGCCCTATTTAGAAACAAACAAATTAGGGTCCTAAAAATTAAATTAAATTTTTTAAATTATAACTTTACACTCTAGGGGAGGAGTTTTTAGCAACTCTGACCATTTTGGCAGGATAAAATAAAATTTAGAAGATATGTGCTATTTACAAAAAAACATTAAAGTTAGGGAATTTGTTGTCACGGCCAGCAAACGGCGGAACTGGGTGATTCAAATATTATTTTTATATTATCTCACGCACTTCCGAAAATTTATGCGGCTATATTCCATATTTAAAAACGGCTCTAGTTGCTGGAAATACCTATCTCATACTTAAAAGTATTGCAAATATATCAATATTAATTTTTAAATAAAAATCAATATTTCTGCAATGAGGAAGGAAAAATAAAATTAAAAATACCCAATAAGAGCTATTTAATAATACGGGCAGAAAATTAATAAAATAGAGTAGAAAATTTTGTTTTACGCACCAAAGGCGTACAACATTAAGCATTAAAAATGTACAGGATTGACATTTTCAAGTGAAAGACTTAAATATTCGAAGAGAAAAATGCAGAGTTATTTGCAGAGTACTTTCCATCACCCACCAGTTCCATTTTGATTGTTCTAAGGAGCATTGTTTTCCTTTAAAAATTCAAAATTTGTGCTTGGAATTCGTCTAAAATCTATTACACTAGTAATTAAATTTACTTTAATTATTTTACTTCCAAACCACGTAAAAGATTGGAATATTTTCATGTATCATGCACAAAACTGCTCTACATGTTCTGAATGGAAATAAAAATGAATTGTGAAATAGGCTGTGGAAATTTCCACCCTTTGTTTCAAGCAAGTCAAACAAAGTCCCGGAGAGTATGAAAAGATTATATCGTCGTTCAACAGTGCACTCCATGCCATGCTGGAAGCCATAGATCTCTCATAATATTGTGTTCCTTTATTAATTCCGTTTCGCCGCGCAAATGAACGAGAACGAGTCTAATAAGATTTAGAGTCACGCAAATCCATGGCTGCGCGTGGCGTTAATTACAAAACACGTCGGGCGTAATCCGCAAATCGCCTCTCCAGTGGGCCGCAATCACATTGTTTATCTCCTTGCGCACACCTTATTCCGCCAAATCCCGGCGTGGGTCGCGAGAATTAGGCTTTTTGTCGGGCAGACCCGTTCGGCGGGTTGCATAGCAGCGCTCGATTTCAGGGGCTCGCTGCAAAAACTCACTCGCCCGCCCGCCGCCCGCTCCCCAGGGCCCGCACGAACACATAAAAAATAATAACTCTCGTCGGAATGAATGAAGGCGGCGTTGAAAGAACGGATGGGGAGGCTCTTTTGAAATGAAAAGCGTTTGCACATGCAGTTGGGAAAATAAAACACACACACGTACATGCGCAATTTACATTGAGGCTTTACTGGAAGCGCTCGCAAAACCGAAAACCGCACTTGCTGGCTGGAAACAAAAGGGACAGTCGACTCGAATCAAGTGCATCGTGTAGGCTTGAAAGCCGTGAATTTATTTCTCTCTGCTATAAAATTTTCCGCTGAAAAGAGAGAAAGAGAGCTCAATTATCCAGAAAAAAATCAATCATAAGCCTACATTGTCAGTGATGTTTTATGCGATGGAGAGTTTTCTCCAATCACTTTGCAGCATTTTTACAGCAATGCTGAAACTCACCTGAAATAATTCAGGGAATTCAATAAGGCCAAAAAGTCATTATAAAAATCGATATAATGAAATAGGTATTTGCAGTTGAAACTTGGTAAATAATCAGCATTTTCCTCAAAATTTTCAATTATTTTAATCGGTGTCTTATCACAAATAATCTGTTCATACGATTTTGAGGAGTAAAATCGGTAAATAATCAGTTTCTGAGCATATAAAGCATTATACTTATTTTGTCAAGAGCTATCAGTTTGATTATTTTATACTTAAAAACGATAAATAATTGAGTTCAACGAGTAAACCGTTGGAAAAATGACTGAATTTTTGACAAAATGCGTCCTCGGGAGCATGGTTTTGCGGCAATTTCAAGTCCTGATTAAATAATTGATTAATAAGTTTTGTAAGTTTTGCAGACTTGATCGATTTTCAATTTGCATCAGAATGATTTAAAACATAAAATAGCAAACACTAAAAATAATAGATAAATCGTGGCCTGAATTTATTGTTCCTGATCAAGATGATTATTTTCAAGAACACGAATTGTAGCGAAAAACAATTAAAATCGCAGACCCAAGTATGGCAACTGTTTATCAAATTCATTCCAAAAACAGCTCTTAGGTTTGTCCATTTCAATTTGAAGCCGTGTTTAGATTTTTCGCCTCGCTTAACCACAGCGGTGAGTGGTTAATCAAATTGTACAATCTATATTTTCCAGCCGTGCTACTCGGCGCAGGGGAAATTGCATTTGGCAAGCGAAATTAAATTCGTCATACTCTAGCGCAGCAATTCCGAGCATAATTTTATCGTGTTTCCCATGCAGAACTCTTGTGTTAGTGTGTGGTGGTTGAGCGAAACTCAACTGGTCGGGAATAACTCAGTTTGGAAACGGCCACCAAAACGCGAAACTCGTGCTCTCAGCGGAAATTATCTCGCCCTCACTCTCATCCGGCTCACTTGTTTTGTTTACCGTAGACAGATGCACTACGGGGCCAATTTGAGGCACGCGTTTAATTACCAGGCTAATACATAATACAGCCCCCTAGACGGCGTCGAACGAGAAACCCTTGCGCTCACAAATCATGGAATCAATACGGACGAGAGTGAGACTGACTTTCCACAGCAGCCAGAAACTAGTTTTCTGCTCCACAGGAAATTCTCGTTAGTATTAGCAACGAGATGCTTTATATCCGAAACACGAAATGCTGGGAGAACGCGTGGCTAATGGAGTAGTGGCTGCTGGCAATGTATACCTGCTGCTGCATGCTGGTGAAAGGTTGGAAATCAGATCGTGCAGGGATTATGCAGCACCGCCTTCTTTCCGCCAGCAGTGATCATTTTTAGATAGTGTACGTATTCCTGATCTTGAGCGTTGAGCATTTTTTACAGTATATAATGGCACAAAAATTTATGACAACAATGGTACTTTATTTATCAGTTGGCAAAGCCTTTTCATGAATTTTATTTTTGATAGTGTCAGCTAATTTCTAAGGGTTGAATTAGGTAAGGCAGCTAAGCCAATCGGAGAACCACTCCTATTTCTGGATGGTTGGCAGCGTTCTTTTCGCATTTTTTGATTCAGGCAAAAAACCACCAAAGCAACGGTTTTTACGTTTCTGCCGATTTTTGGCACATTGTGACGAATTATCGACCGAGTAATTTGGGTACCCAACCTAATTCGACCCTCAGGAATCGAATGACTTTGTCAAAAATTAAATTCTACTGGAGAGTTGTAAGTAAACGCGGTTGTGCCAACTATTGGCGCCTTCAAACACAAAAAAATGGGGCTTACGCAAATTAGCTAATTGCCAGATTTTTTCAGATTCAACTGACCCAGTTATAGATGAGGGTGAAAATAAGATCTCATAGCCTGTACAACCTAGAGATGGTATCAGCAGTACACATTTTGGGGCCTATTTTGCTGCAGGTGTCGAAATTTTGACCAAAATATGAAGCATGCTGTGCACCAAACGTGATTTTTCAGAAGTTTTCACAAAAAATTATTTTCTCCGGAAAAGAAATGGGTTTAATCATGTGTTTAGTAGATGCCCATAAAAAATATTTTAATCAAGTCTCTCAGTAAAAATAAAAATACTTCACAATCAAATATTTTTCTGTTTGCAAACAGTCCATAACTAGTTGGTGATTGGCGTGAAAATCAGATGAAGAATTTGCCAGCATTTAACAGGGTCTGGTTTTTGTCGCTCTTTCCACGCTCCACTTTATTTTGCATTTGCGAATATTGATGGTAATTTTGAAAAGCACCCCGTCGCCTCTCTCCGTCAAGCCTTGCTTCGTCGAGCGACCCACATATTTTGCGTTCCGGTGATCGGCTGCGCTCAATAACGGAGTGCGTTGTGAAAATAAACCGGCGACCGAGGATGTTATGCTCTCGCTGAGTGCCGAGGCGAAATCTGTCAATACGCGGCGAATAAATTTTATCAGCCGCGCGTAGAGAGGAAGAGTCGACTCTCTCTCAATTCTCTCGTGCCAACAAACAACCCCTTTCATCAATGCCCTTTTTGACCTACTTTCGTGCCAATTTGACTGCATTTCATGCCAGCGGACAATATTGCTTATAAAACTTTCTCTGCTTTAAGTTGCAAAGTGGAGAAGCTTCTGCTTACATAAATGGATTCGCGCAGAGCAGATTGCCGCTGAAATTTTCTTAGCATGAGATTAGACGTTGAAGCCAACTCCGTATAGTCAAAAATTTGGCGCAGAGTTCATAAAAGCATACTTTACTATTGCAGGAAAATGTGTTATTCTGCCAAGGAGATTTTCATTTTATTAAATGCTAAAAATTTTCCCTCAAGGTTGGTTGTATTCTTGACACAAAAATAAATAACTCAAGACTTCTGATCCTCTTTGGTTTCAGAGTTTTTTTTTATTTACTCGATAAGTCTACCCTAAACTTAGGGTTATGATTATTTTAGTTTCATAAAATTAGTAAAAAGAGAGAATGTAACGTTTAAATCAGTCCTGCATGAAGAGCTGCGCAGTACAAGCTGCAAAAAATGTACTGCACACAAAGAGGCGAAGATCAAACGGTGGCGTACTGCGAAAAATTGTCCGGTTCTCTAGCGCAATTTGCAAAATCGAGTGGATGGAGAGGGTGGCTGGAAAAAGGAGGCCAGCAGCGCGGCAAACAAGCGGGCCAACAATACGGGGCATGATCGAGGGATGCGAGTGCGGAGCGGCAACTACTGCCAGTCCCCCTGAGCGGAGAGTACGTCAGGCCCAATCAGTGGCACATCCCTTGGCCTTTCTGCAGCACCGGCTGCTTCTGCTGCTGCTGCTGCTCTCGTTCATTTTGCACGTATTAAATCAGACCGCCCCTTTCGCCCCCAACCTCAGGCACTGCCGGAGTAATTTGATTAGCACCGAGCGCTAATTACTGTCGGTCTGGCCGCATCATTTCAAAACCAGCCGCGCCCAAGGCATTTTTGCAATTCCAAGACGTTCCCGGTTATCTCACGAGTGGAGCGCACCTCTTAATACGAAAAATTGATTTATTTTTCATACTTAAATACTACACGGAGTTTGAAATTTTTGGAAAATTTTCCAAAGGAAAACTCGCAACAAAAATAAAGCAGCCAAAATCAAGCCATGTTTTGGTAAAAATTAAAACTGTAGCCGTTACATTTCTGCACGAAAGTTTACTATTGGAAAAATTACAACAGTTTCCAAAATACGAAATTTGTACATTGCTGAGCAGATTCGAAAAACGACAAGAGTTTATTTAAATCAGACCAATTTTCAATATAATTAATTTTAATTTACTGGATCTTGCAAATCTTTAAACAAATTCCTTTGGCAAATTGTAATCTTTTTATCAAATAATATCGAATAAAGCAGAAAAAACATCGTATTTTCCGATTTCCCTTGCCAAAATTTTTCCAAGAGTTTGTAAAATCAGTATGAGCTATTTGCATGCACATTCATTTTATCGGATAACGTATTCAGTTTAATTCTCTCGTGAAGAGAGCAACTAATGACTTGCACATTTCTACGAAGATGAATCGCAGAGAGACCAGCAGAGAGACAAACAGCAGAATATTTATGTTTCAGCAGCAAAGCCACGAGATAAAACTTTTTATGTATTATGTATGTGAGCTGCGCGGAAGAAAGTTTATTCAATATAGAGTGAGCCGCGAGTGCTGGCACAAAAGGATTCTTCTCTCAATATTTGACATTCCCCAGCTGTATTTAATAAAGTCGGTTAATGCTTTTAACGCAGGCCAGCCGAAACTAAATTATGCACCCGCATTTCGGTCTCTGGAAAATGTCGAATGAGCTCTGTGAGGGCATTTTAACTTTCATTCTAAAGGGGAAAATATAAAATATAAATAATTTTTTATTTTTACGCTTATTTCCAAATTTTCAACTAACTTGTTTGCAAATAAAAATGTGCAATAGGAAAACAGGTGAGTATCGACACGGTCATCCATTAAAAACTGACAAAGACACCCACAATAAGCATTCTTCTCAGAGACTGTCAAAAATTACCCAATCATTAAATATTTTCTCTAAACGGTATTTCATCTAAATTAAGCAAAACAATTTTTAAACCGATTTCGATTATCAGGACATTTGCTCCAAAGTCCCGTGATAAAATTATTGAATTGAAAACATTTCCACCTGCAGGAATCACATTGTCAACGGTTTCACCAAAAACCAAAAAGATTTCCTTGAGAGAATGGTAAAAATTCAAACGTGATCTATTAGAGTAGCAAGAGTTAAATTCCTTTGGAATTCGCACGTCGTTAGGAAGCATTGTGTGTGCGGAGGCGTCGATGAAACGCTCGAGTAGAGACAGTCAAAGCCCTTCTCGTCGCAAAGTTTGTCGGTCTCGAATTTCCAGTGCAATCCAAACTTTCCTTCCGCCCCCCAGCAGCCGCTTTCTGGGGTTTGTCTTTGCGAACAGAGTTATAGATGCAAATGGCAGCATTGCAGATAAAAGGCACATAATGTACATCTGCATTTCCACTTCAAATTCCCTCCCTTCGCCAAGCCCTCACATGTGAGTCGCACTTAAATTAGTCGCGAATGCATCACTGCGTAACGCCGCTCGGCTCATGTGCTTGCAAAAGTTCCCTTCAGGCTTTTTTTATTAGTTAGGCAGGAATAAATTTTATTCAGTGATGCTCAAACGACTGGACGGGATTTGCCATTTATCCTTTATGCTTTATTCAGTGAGTTTCTCGCGTTATGAAGCACTAAAGCAGAGGACCGATTGTTTGGACAAAAATGTTAAATTCTACCAGAAGTGTTGGACCTTTTAATTAAAAGTTTAAATTGTTTGGGAAATAAAGCGTATATTATAGCAAAGAGAGTTTACCTTTTTTCGTGTTTGATATAAAAAAATGACAATTTTGCCAACGGAATAGTTTCCCTTGTTTACGGTTCGCTAGATCGACGCGTTAATTTAAAAGACAGAATTAAAAAAAATTCAAACTGCTACAATTGCTTGAAGAGAGTTCGGATTTAAATAAACTTAACATTTTTGGAATATATACTCAGTGAGACATATCGATTGATGTGAAATTTACGTACTTTTGGAAACGTTCGGGATTTTCCATGAATTTTCCAACAGGAAATTTTAAAAACGGCTTTTCCGGGAAATTGGGGGCAAGATTTTTTTCGAGACAGGGATTTAAAACGACAGTAAACCTGGCACATTTTGTATCCAGTTTTCGACATTTCTTTGTAACAAGAACGTTTTTCTGATACTTTTTAAATCTTGCAAATTGGTCACGCGAATTACAATTTCCCAAGGGTCATTTTATTCAATTCAATTCGTTTTTATTTCTCCAAACAAGTCATATTATGTTACAAACATTTAAAGTCATGAAAATCACGAAAGGAGAAATAAGGCATTTGTAGTGCTAGCGAACAACCCGCTGAAACTCGTGAATAAAATAGTAGCAAAATTTACCACTACTTTAAACACTCGCCACACTACAGCCTATGCTACATTAAATCTACATCACATTTGACATCACATACAATTTACAATACTTGGGAAACTGGGAACTTGGACACAATTTAATTACGGACGGGAGGGAATTCCACTGCTGCGCGATTCGGAAAGAAAACGAGTTCAATCCAAGGTCAGTGCGCGAAATCTTTTATAGAATTTTATAGCCAGAAAATATGCTCCTAAACTCCCCAACAGCAAAACCGAAATAAACTCTTGAGCAGTTCAGTCTTCTTTTCATGTCAGAAATTCTAGTTCTTGGTATACACACGCTCCCTATTTAATTTCACATGCTGAGGGATTTCCGAGAAGCTGGTCGCTCTCATTTCCAGTTGCGCAAGGGCTCTGCGTTTTGAACACCGTGTCAGCCCGGGGTTACGGCCTCATTATCGACGAGCATGAATATGCGTGAGCATGCGGCGAGCGGACAGGCCGCAAAAGGTGGTTGTCTCGGCTCATTTTTCACTGGTTGGGCAAAATTTTCCAGGCCACTGGGTGCGGATCTTTCGCAACGCGCCGGGCGTCTGGCCGCGTGCACTAATGTTTGCATAATGTCGGCCAACCGTCAACAAATCCACGCTGATCCTTTCAGCCCGACCGTGAAAAGAATCCTGCGCCCAGCAGGCGAGTCGGTGAGCTCACTCGGAAGAATTCAACCGAGATTTCGTCAATTTCCTTTAAGAGCTTTGCTGTTTGGTAATGGATATTTTTTTCTCGTCTTCAAATTATAAAATTTTACCGTCCATAACGTCGAAAATATGCTCAAAAGGTAAAGATTTATTTCCAGCACAAAACATTATTTTTTGTATTTTTAACAATACTGTCGAAAATATTTCAAATGTTTAGGTATATATTTTGAACTGCAGTGATGAAAAAGACACAATAACCTATTATACTCTGTCATTAATTCTAGTTTTCCATAGAGATTTAAAAAACTAGCCCCTTCTTCATATTATAGAATGAACAAAAATTGAAAAAGATCTAAAAATATCTGACTCCAAGAGGAATTTCATCGATTTTAAAAAATTCCTAAATAAAGTATACTTTTTGAAAAATATTAAATGACAATTTGGTATTTAAATGAAGGTGTTGCGAGGTGGCCGGGTAGGAAAAGGAATGAACTGCTCAGTTTGGCTGCTAGAGATTGACTCACTTTATTTCACACTCCGCACTCTCTGCGTACACACATTCATTAAATACCTGAGTGAATACTTGGGATCAAACAAGTATAATAAAACAAAACGAATTGCTTAAGACACACCTGCGCTCAAAAGCAACATCTCTTATTTGAGTAAAAACGCACTCAATGTGTTATTTCACCACGATTTCTTTTACTCTACGAGCAAGACTGATGTAAATTTCTTTCAAATAAACGCTAATTTGCTTTTTGAGCAGAAAAGAGGCTTGAATGAATGAGGTGCTTGCCATTAGAGCTTGCTTTCATTCATATTTGTTACCTTCCATCCCTGAAAACGAGCATTTCTCTGATTTAGCTTGAATATGGCTGCGATATTTCTATTTAATTTCGTGTGGAATGGTTAGATGTGGTATAGCCAAGTTAAAATTACTTCAACTTCTACTTAAATGCAATGAATAAATCGTTATCCTCAAGTAGTTAGAATAACCTCTGACTTATTCAGCTGTGAACGCAAAAAATATGCATAGGGTAGGTGGTAATGGTTTATTTTATATTAAAAATGACATTTTTTTAGTATATCCTTGATCATCTAGTTTTTCCTATATACTCAGAAAATACTTTCATTTGAATTTTGAACCTTTATAACGACAGAAAATCTCCAAGAGAATTAGTGAAAAATGAAGACGTATTTCCGTATTTGTCTTCAAAAGGAAAAATGAAAAAAAGGGCTGTGAATTGTAAACGATAGATTATTTTTTTTCTTAACTTCCAATTGTCAAGGGACGATCAAATAAGCATGAATCATGCAATTTTAAACCATGTTAAGCTCATAAATAACCGTCTTAAACTGCCCAAATCTTCTAAACACCTACTGAAAATGTCATTTTATTGCAATTTCGGATAGGATTTTATTTTGAAAATTTGCCATTTTATTCGATGAATATATAAAAGTAGCTAAAATATGTGTCAAAACCCCTAAAGCGTCTAAAACCATATATTTTGCAACAAATAAAAAAGCGTTTGAAAATGGATTACTATTTTGCGAAAAAATACAGTGCAGAAACAATTAAAGAACAGCAGCAGCACTGCGAATTGCGATGGAAACTTTCATTGTAACATATAATTGTAACTGTGGCAAGCTTTTGGCGTAGAATAAAAATTCATTGTTATTTTTGCGATAAAACCGTTTGAAATTCAATGCCCTATATGGCACGTTAGGAGAATGAATGATACCATAAACGGTGCACGAAAAGAACGTCTAAATCGACAATTTTTGTTTTGAATAACAGTCTATAAATTATAAAACCACACAACATTCCTTTTGAAGTTGCAATACCAAAAGAAATGATATTTTTGCTCCGACGCGATGGTCTGACGAAGGTGCCGAGGGCAAAATCACTACAAAGGGTATAGGATGAATTGAAAATGCTCATCATTTGGGCCGGAAGGCAAAGATGCTGGGGCTGTGCGTCGATCTGGAGGGCTGTCGTGCCGCTTACATATCTGTTAATCGGATCGTCGATCGACTCGGGTTGGGGAAGTATTCCTGCCGCCTTTCTCTTGTGGCGGGTGATTACTTTTCCATTCGAGAAGGTTAAACGCAGTCCGGAAGTCGTCACGACTCTGCAGGGCACGCATAAAATGCATAGTGTTCACGCTCTGATCTCGCACTCCTTCCATTAAAATGATTACTTTCTCGGTCAATGTAAAACACTCTTGAAAATTGTTTTTGAAAGAAAAAAAATCACTGAAATCGAGACTTTATGTTGCCGCTCTTCATTGACAATTTTGGTCTATGCGACGAAAAAAATTGGTCATAAAAGTCAACAACCGGCAACTCTATGATTTTTTTATGTGCCATCGCGCGACGACGATATTACGGTCTCAAAATTTACTCGTCTGCCGACGGGAAATTTTAATTAAAGTCGCAACTAACGTCTGAAAGCAGATAAAGAGCTTAGGTCGTTTTTATTCGGGCGCGTAAAGTCAGGTCTAATAGGAAAAGGCGCGTTTTTGGAGACGCTCCAAGCCGAGGGGGAGACTCGCTTTGATTGGCCTTTAGTTAGTCGCATAATTACGCAGCCATTAGCGATTATTACGCGTTTCCATTCCGGCTGGCACTGGCAGAAACAAAAACAGCCGATTTGCTTGTGCCAGCGTTTGTTTGCTTGCTTGGCGCGCCCGATGGATTTTCCCTGGGGCAGTGCGAACATGCGTTTTTCTAGCGGCCGCGCTTTTTTGTCCCAAAGAGAAAGGAGCAGCAGGCACGCGTTTTCTTTGCCACAGAGAAGACGAAAGTGCTGGGCTGTCTGTTTTCACAAAGGAAACAACTCTAGAGCTGCCGGCGATATTTACTGCTCGGAGACACGCCTCAACGAGTTGCGAATTTTAGACTGGCAAAAACATTTTTCTTTTGCCTTCCTTTTTTTCGCATGATCGACTTGAATAAAGTCGTTTCAAGGGGCCGCTCGGTTTGGGAATAATTGTGGTGTAGACACTGCAAACTTTTTTTTAAGATCAGAATCAAAATTTTAATGAATCGCTAAAAAATTAGGCAGTACAACAAAATACTCTCCGTTTTTGTCAGTTTGAAACACGGTCTTTATGATTCCTTTCCCGAAATACATCTTTCAAATGAGAGAAATGGACGATTTCACTGTCAATTTGTTATATTTTCACTCACTTCCCTTTAATGTTGCAATTTCCACAAAAGGCACGGCACATTCTAATATCTTTCGGCCGTATTTGCAATTAGAGTTTTGCCTCCCTCCACTGAGAGAACTAGAGGAAACATATATAGGCGCGCTTCAGAGAATTCAGCCTCTCTTTATTGCTGCCTTTTGGCTCAAATTTGCCATTAGCATGATGTTGACGTTCTTTGGGGAAATTACTGACACAAAATTCGGTAGACTGAAAGTCTGGTGGTTGGTATTTAAGTAAAGCATTTAATTATTATTCAGGTTTTACTGGTTCATTTTGCAGCCCGTTATATAGAACTCGTTTTATTCACTTTTATTTTTGTCTCTTTTAGAAAAAAAACATTGTTTGCATGTCTTGGTGTAATCTACGCAATTAATTTTGAAATAAATTAAAATTCAGCTTAGTGTTTGCAACCACCAATAGAAGGCGCAAGTGGTTAATTTCGATTTTAAAGCACATCTGCGTTTTCAAACTCAATCCTGCCCCTTCACTTACATTGATTTTTTGTGATGTGATCAAACTAAAAATCGGTCCAGCCAATCCCCGAAGAATCGAAAAAAATTAAATATTTGTGGACGGTTCTACTCGCGGAGATTGGCTGGACTGGTTTTTTTTATTTCTACGCATCATGAGAAATCATGTTAATTGAAGATAGCGTAGTGACAGGATTGAGTCTGAAATCGCAGCGGAAGCTCCTTATGATTGATAATAACCGCTGGCACCATCTATTGGCTGCTTCGTACACTAATAAGGGCTTTGTATTGTTTGTTGGAAGGGTACAACACTCCTAAAATCATCCTATTTCTGCCAAATTCTTACAGCTTCCGAATTTTCTGGGAAAACACTCCATTCAAAAGTTTTTTTTTGAACAATCCCACTTATTATGAGTGGTTTGAACTGTCATATTTCTGATATATTATTTCGTGGCAAAATTAATGTAGGTCATTGAGAAATTGAGGTAATAATTGGTGACCAAATGCAAAGGGTCAAAAAAATTTGAACAACCAACGCCTGCGGATGAATGTCGAATTTTAAAAATGTATATGTATAGTACTCTCACACTTCTTCACTTCTCGGCCAGAGCATTTAAACCGTATTTTTTATTTATTTATTAATCGGGTTTTTAGGACAGTTCCGTTCATAAAGAGAAAATTTTCCAAATGTAAAACAAATATTTAAGGAGAGACCGAAATTTGTGAGTTTCAAAAACAAACGCATGCGGTGCTTCCCTCCCATATATATTCCGTAAATAACACGAGGGACAGAAGAAACAAAGAATATCCCTTACCTAAAGTCCAGAGGTGAAAATGCAACGGCCGAGCTAGAAATAAGCGCTACTCCCCAGGCGAATTTCCCACGCATTTTCCGGCAGTGCCGGCTTTTCCCGCGGCGCGGCAGCAGGGGGCGGTTGGGGGCCGTCGGGCGGCCGCGGTGGCGGCCAGATGGCGGGCGGGGCGCACCTGTTGGATCGCTGCTTGTTCGTGGTCCAGCGAGCGGAGGCGCGTAGTGATGGGAATCTTTGAGAAAGTACCTATCGAGAACCGATAGGTAGTTTTTTTTCACTACCGAAAAAATATCGATAGGTTAACCGAAAAACTATCGATAGTCAATTAATCGATAGTTTTTAAAAAACCTTTAAAAATGCGTGTTTTTAATCCCGGAAGTAAAAAAACCGGTTAAATTTGGGCGCACCGGTTGCAGCTGTTAAAATAGGCGCGCCGGTTGCAGCTGTTAAAATGGGTGTGCCGGTTGCAGCTGGTAAAATGGGCGTGCCGGTTGCAGCTGGTAAAATGGGCGTGCCGGTTGCAGCTGGTAAAATGGGCGTGCCGGTTGCAGCTGGTAAAATGGGCGTGCCGGTTGCAGTAAATTTAAAGTTCGCGCCTAAAATTGTGGAAAACTGTTTATTTCATTTATGTATTAAAGGTGGCAGCACTCGAGCACTCACGATTGCTCCCTCTACCCTTATTTAGAAAATAAACAAAACAACTATGACGTCATGCCATTTCTTTTGTCTTATTAATGATGACTTTTAATTGATAAATTACTTTCAATTTGTAATTATAGAGATAAATTGTTCAACAGGAAACTCATATAACAATATTAATCTATAGTATGTATAATTGATCAGGATTTTAAGTGCATGCAATTAGCCGCCTTTCCAGAGTTGGTTTGACTTGTTTACCGCATTAGTGTCAACCACCTGTCTCGGCTGTCTCTGTGTTGTGATTGAGTTTATTATTGCTTGTTTTGTTATTATTTATTTTGTTACTGTTGTGTTTGTTTTAAGTATGTGCAATGTGGGAGTGACAAGTGAGCGAACGACAGCTGTTAAAATGGGCGCACCGGTTCCAGCTGTTGAAATGGGCGCACCGGTAGCAGCTGGTAATATGGGCGGGCCAGTTCCAGCTGTTAAAATGGGCGGGCCAGTTCCAGCTGATAAAATGGGCGGGCCAGTTCCAGCTGATAAAATGGGCGGGCCAGTTCCACCTGTTAAAATGGGCGCGGCGGTTCCAGCTGATAAAATGGGCGCGCTGGTTTCAGCTGTTAAAATGGGTGTGGCGGCTCAAAAATCATGAGATATTTTTTCCGATAGGTTTTGACCAAAAATATCTAAAATCGATAGGTGATTGAGAAAAAATACCTATCGAACTATCGATATTTTCACCGAAAAATATCGATAGTTCAAACTATCGATAGGAAAATTCCCATCACTAGGAGGCGGTCTAGTCTTGGCAGAGCGCAGACGGAGGCAGGACGGCCCCCTGCCCCCGCTGGCCGCCCCGGCTGACTGAAGTACAGCGATGCACCAGGCAGCGGCCGTCGCGGTCAAAAAAGGCCGCGGCCGCCCGCAGCAGCAGCAGCAACAGCAACAGCAGCAGCAGCAGCAGCAGCGGCCGCACGAGTTCCGCGGCGACTGGAACGTGCAGGTGGTCAAGGGAAAGGTGACGTCCAAGTGCTTGTGGAACGCGTGCAAGGCGCTCTCGCTCGGCATCCTGCTCATGGTGCTCGGCGCCTCGATGGCCATCCTCGGTCAGTCTTCACTACAATTGTTTTTACCTTTTTATTTTTGGAACAGTGTCCGCGACACTGATTTTATTTCATCTTTTAATCAGGAAATTGTTTGCAAACTTGGCTACAATTTTAATGATTAGCAACTTTTCTGAATTGGGAACTTCTTGCATTTGATGTTTTAAACTTTAAATATTGGGGATAAATCAATACATACGATATTTTGTTTTGATAAAATGTCACGAGTTGGAGGACATAATTGGCATGAATAAACAATTGAATATGCATGTGAACATACAGTAATAATATTAGTTCTTTCTCTGGGGTCGGAGTTATTTGGATCTTTATATTGCTTCTTGGGCTTGAATCAGAAATTCAAAATGGAATTGATTGAATTTTAAATAATTCAAATATAATTTAAAATGACGTGTCAAGGAATGATAATTGTAATAGTTGGATTAGTTCAAAGTTCAAATTAATACAACATTCATACTTAACAAGAATACATTCAAATTTCATCGTGACTATACGATTTTCAAATGGGTATCTTCAGCTTCACGTTCAAATCCGTCAGCTCGAGACATCCATATCTCAAATTGTAGTAGACGCTCAGGAGCCATCCGGTCAAATTCCAAAATTTGATGGCTGACACAATAATTCATTTTGGAAAATTTTGAGACCTCATTATTTCCTTTCCCCGTAGTGCGATTTAAAAAAATAATGCGTGCTTTCCTTCTGACTGACGAGCCAAATGAATATATTACCAAATTTGTTGTCCCAGGTCAAGTTAAAAGGTCATTACTGGAAATTTTTGATTGTAAATAAAATTTTGGAAAAGAAGTTCAGAATTTTGGATTTGCTCAAGAGTTGTGCCACGACATTTGTGAGCATTTGAGAAAAGTTCGGAGTGGTATTTTATTTTGTTTTTACCTCAAAACTAAAAAAACAAGATTTTTTCGACTTTTTCGCATTTTGAAAATATTGTAAACTCCAAATCTCAGGTTCTAACAATCAGAATTGCAAAATCTACACACCGTTAGACTCATCCTTACCTACCCTAACCAGCTGAAGGGTATAGGGCGGCTTCAACCCTTCTGCTACAATTCTTATCAAAAATGTTTGCCTCCAAATATTTTACATTATCCAAAACTCACTCTAAATTACCACCCCATGCCTTATATTAAAATTAATGCATTATTTATTTGAATTAAGTGCAAAGTAGCACAGCAAATAGCTTGAACTGGAAAGGAGCTGTAAAATTACGGGCCGCAGTTTTGGCCCCAAATCGACCTAACTCATGGCATCATAATTGGCCGCATCGCACCATAGGCAGGCTCTTATTAGCCACTTAAAGTTTCGCAACCCGGCTTTGCTGGGCGTCTAAGTTGTAATGGGTCCCAAGACGCTGCGGAGAGCTCTGGAGAGTGCAGAAAGGCGGGCGCTTTTTCACAATCCGACGAAAAGTTCAGCGAAACTCATTTATGAGACAATCTTGTTGGCACTGATGATGATTTACCGCCGCCAGAGAAAATCTCGCGCGCAAAACTGTTTCCACGAAAAACGTGCATTGAGGTGCCCATATTCCACAGAAACTTTATTATACACTCTGATGAACCCTACATCGCGTTCCTGAGCGCCCTGATGGCTGCCAAAGGGTTAAATCACACATATTCTGAAAGCTCTTGACTTGGTCGTTCCAACGGTGTGCGCAGATCTTGCAGATTTTACTAATACAGAGCTCGTCAGGCATCGTTAAAGTGGCTACTCATTTGATTTAATTTTATATCGAACTCTAAAATTACTGATATTTCAAAAATGTATTTGTAAATGTTGTTCACCGTAAAGTTGTATGTTCTGGCTTCATTAGAACTTGATGTATTCTCAATTTTTTATAGGCTTCACCAATTTCCCAGGTTTCATCCTGATATTCCAGAAAAATTGCCTCATATATTGTCCGTCACACTTAGTCATTCTATAGCGCCATAAAAACAACAACAATAAGTTGAAAACTCGCAGACGATATCAAATCTCTCGAGGAAACAACCCCAATTTATAAGTAAAGCTCAATCTGATCCAGACAAATAGCTGTTTTGAACTGGAGTCTAGAAAAAAAATAATTCACAGACGTAACAATAAGAAGTGTAGCCAACAAAGCCACATGCAATCCAATGGGAGACGGCTGGGAGCGAGATATTTTTTCTCTTCTCTCGCGCCGCGCATCTCCGTCGGCGGTGGTGAGGAAACGGGAGCGGAAAGTAAGCTAATAAAAAACTTATTCAGACAGTTCGTTACGAGTTCATTACAAGAGCGGCGGAAGGAGAAGTAAGAACGCGGCCGCAAAGGTCGCCACCTATTCTTCGGTAAGAAAGTCAATTTGCTTCGTTCTTTGTCGAAAGCTTGTTGAAAGCCCGCGTCTCTTTATAATTGTGAGGCCGCGATTCTCACCTGGAAAACAAAAGTATACTGTGTCGATAAATTTCGTGCCGTTCTATTTGCATCCGCAGACGCTTACGCCATGAGCGAAATAATTAAAAATAATTACTGCAATTTTGCTCGCGGCGGTAAGCGTCGTTGTTGCGACGCTGGAGCGTAATTATTTTAATGAGAAAGTAGCGCGCGTGGGGTGTTTCGCGCGACGAGCGAACGAAAAGAAGCCGCGGAATCGAGCGTATGCAACCCGCCGAACCAAACCTCTCAAAGCGAACGCGTATTTTTTTGTTCCCGCAGCCAGCTTGCGTCTCTTGAGCTTTCGGCATGAGCGACGAGGGCTCTTCTTGGTTTAGCAACAACAAAAGATCGAAAAAAGAGCGCTTCACGCGTATACACTGCCGAGACGTATATTTACTTTGTTATCACACACACTCACTTGGTTTACCCCCCAGAAAGCCTCAAATACGCGCACTCCTAATCTCCAAATTTTTGCAAATCCTAATAATTTTTATGCAATATAATCTAAGCAAGATTGTAAAATTGTAAAAATTTAATATAAAATTTTGGGAGCGCAAAAAGGAACAAGGAGAAATGGTTTATAAGAATGGAAATGAAGGGGTAAGTTAAACAAAAATAGGTTTTTGCTTGGATGATTTTAATCAGTTCCCAGCTCAAAATTAATTTTATTAAATCGAATTTGAATTCTTTCCATTAATTAAGTAGCCGCGCTATTCTTTTCCTTTCAAAACAATAATTTTATTTATAGATCTTTTCCGAGTTAACCGATGGAACAATGACTGAATTTTTGGAAATTTTAATTTTTTGCGGAAAATATTTATGTCCACTAGATTCTCTGGGAACAGCGCCCACTGGAAGAGGGTATAACTCTTGGAAATTTCGAAATAGAGTGCGGTTCCCTTCAAATTAAAAAATGGAGACTTGGCATGTTGCAAAGCGCGGGAAAATCATGAGATTTGGCGTTTTAATTTAAATTTTCAGATAAATCCAAATAAAATTATTGATTTATTGGTTTTGAAGAAATAACCGCTTTTCAAAGTTCATCAAAATGATCAAAAACTCATTGGTTATCATTTGATCAAACATCACAGCGGTCGGAGATAAAAAATTTTCAATAAACTTTTACATTTTCTATGTAGTAATTATTTATCCTCAACCAAAAAATCCTTTTAACGTCATCAATTATTTTGTAGTACAATCTCTTGAATAAGCGTCAAAGGATGACAGATTAAAAGAAACCCCTTTTTCAGATTCTCCCCGTCTGCGAAAATTGGAGTAAAAAGCCTTTTTGCTCTATTTCTGCAAATTATCATTTCGGGAAGTCAAAATATTTTGAAAACTGATTTTCCGTGATATTACATAACCGCATATTTTTTCCTCTTTCTCTGTTGGCAGGCTATTATGCAGATACGCTATCTGTGAATCAAGAGATCAGAGGCAACACCACAATCAAAGTGAAGAACGAGAGCAGAGGCTTCCACTTGAACAATTTCTCCTACGCCGGACCCATTGTGATGGGCGTCGGAGGTGAGTTGGCAAATAATGCGCGCATCTGCCTCATTTTCGACGTGAATGCGCTCTAGCAGCCCCACTGTGTGCGTGTGGTGAAAGCTTTGCTGCACGATTGTTATACACGCTGGCTTGAATCGGGTCGGTTGCTTCCGGTTTGTCGGCTGCGCGGGCGGGGGCGAGAGTGGAATGGAATCGTGCAGACAAAACTTTCCCTCCTGCCAGCAGAAACATAGAAATTGTGCTTTACCCATTACACAAGCTCTCAATATCTGTTGGATTGATTATATTATTTGATAAAATATAAATTTCTTCATTCTGAACTCTTCTGGAGAATTTATTCCGGAGATTTAGCACTGCTTTGGGTGGTTTCATTCCTTATGAACCTTATTAATAAAAAATTTTAAATTTAATTGAAGAAAATTTATATGGAAGGTGTTTGCTATATACCAAGCTTACTTGTATGAGGTAAAAGTTCTGTGAAAAATGCACAGTGGCATTGTTTTTAGTTTACTAGATTAGCGGGGAAACGACCAGTACGACCACTCCGAAGCTGGAGCGCAGTCACCAATAAAACGTTTTACTGCTAATCTCGAAAACTAAAAACGATGACAACGTGAATTTTTCACAGAGTAAACAGTAGCTTGCATAGAACTGGTATTGTTGTCATTTTTTTTTTTTTTTTAGAAACCCAAATGTGTAATAAAAGTTAAAACTCCCCAAGAACGCTCCAGAAGGCTCCAGAGTATGAAAAACTCATGTTTTTATTTTATTTCGTAAAGACTCATATTTTTTAAATCGATTAAACATTCAAAGATGGCGCTCTCAGATTTAAATTGTTTTTTCCAAAGCTTACAAGTTCAAACTTTTTTAATGTTGCAAATTGAAAAAAGCTTCAAGTATATTTAAAAAATATATTTGTGCCTCTCTGATATTCGATCTGCATTTTACTTACATTTGTCATTGATATAAGAGAAATTCCATTAAATATCTTTCGTCTGGAAAGAACTAGACATTTTCTTGTTCTTTCTTTCCTGCAAAAAAGACAGCCGTGGAAAAACGAACGGCAGCTGCTGTGTGATAGCAAACCCTGCTTTCATCAACAGGACTTTTAAAACGGATTTAACCACTTTTTTACATTATTAGTCCTCTCAATAAAAGCACCAAAAATATTGTTCCTAGATTTTCACAATAATTATGAATTCACAGAAAAAGCCTTGATTCACAAAATACGGGCCATAAATTAAGATCTAAATCCATCATATTCACGCACACACGCGGATATGAAAATTAGGCGGAACAAGGTCTGCGTGATTTACATTATTTTTCCCTTTCAGTCTTTCCATTTTCGGCCTCCATATATCGACTGCTGCCTCTTTATAAAGCAAAAGGACACTGAGTGAGCGGAGGGTGCATTATGTTCCACTCGCAGACAAAAAAACTCGATATCCGAGGGTTTTGTGTCGTTGTGCCGGTCGTAAGTGAAATGGATACGGGTTTGCTGTCGAATTTGGCGGAAAACGTCATTGCGGCTGCCACGCACACGCAGAGATGAGCCGTTCAGATAAAAGAAAAAGGTCCGCTGTCAAAGTAGCCCGGGCAATGCGATGGAAAAATGGCTTGGATGCTCCCGAAAACGGGAACGAATTGTGTAAAAAACTATTACACAACGTGCATAAAAAGATGGAAATGTTTTTCTTTCAAGGCTTTTCTTTGGGAAATTCAATGCAAATTTAAATCTCATTTTTGGGCTATTTTTACGGAATTTCTCTTGCAGTCTATATTTCAGCTTCTAATAGTTGGATTTTCAAAATCCGCACACCATTAGACTAGTCTTGACCTCCCTTAGATAGCCAAATCAGTTTAATGGTGTCACCGCTTTAGACCCTTTTTTCACCTTAAAAACTGCAATATTTGCACTTTTATGTTGTTAGCACATCCTTTTGCAACGGTGTTGAGTATTATCTCACTGAAACTATTTCAGTAAATCATCGGACGTGAAGACAAATCATACGATATTCAGTTTTTTGGTATTTTTGATGGTTAGAACCCGATATTAAGTTATCAATTTAAGTTTTTTTTATCAACATAAACTTAGCAAGAATATGTCATTTTTCACCAAATCTTGGCTTCTATATCAAGCGTTAGATTTGCATAATCTGCACACCATTCGGCTCGTCATGATCTCACCTGGATAGTAGTCTAAGGGTGCCACCCTCTTTAACCCCTCTGTTTCCACCCTCTATATCATGGAAAAAATGTTTTTCTCGCAGGTTGGAAGCTAATGATGCAACTAATTGAGCGTGTGGACAATTCAAAATCTGATCAATCATCCTTTAATCTCACCCCTATAGAATGTTAGCTATTTTTCAGCATAACTGAAAATGTTAAAATTTTCGTACGCGAGAGTTTTTGCTGCCAATTTGTGGCGTGTTGGATAAACTGGCACATGTTCCAGATTGCGAAATTATCCCGCCAAAAGCTTCAAAGAAGCCAATACACATTAAGAATTTGCACAGGGTGTCAAGAGCAGCTCCCCAAAGGCAACGGATGCTTTTTGAAGAGGCTGCGGATTATGCAAAAGCTGCCAGATAGCGTGGCCGCAAAATTACCCTACCACCGCACTCGCATGCAAAATTAATTTTTCACGGCCTCCCCGTCTCCATATATCAGACTCGGTGCAAGTGAAACGTCATTTTTGTTCAAATGTGCATGTATGCACATGCATCCTCTCCTGACAAGCACACTTTATTGATTTTTGTCTGAAACGGATGCAGAATGAGTTTGTTTTCTAGCAGTCTACCTGTTTTTCAATATTAGTTCACCGTTAGCAAAAAACACCGCCAAGCGGATAACATGGAGCCGCAGAGAAGCTTGGGCCCTATCTATGTGACCATCATTTCGTCTTGGTCTTTTATTGACATTTTCCCCTAAATAGCCGCTGGAAAGGTGTGGAAACCAGCAAGTAGTGGCAAGTCCCCAGCCCGTTCGAGCTTTTTGAGCATTTCGAGTATCTCAATTAAAAACCTTTTGGCCTTCTCTGACGTTGGGTAGGCAGTAAAAGATCTCAGAAATGCTCAAATATTTATCATTGCTTTTACACTGCGAAGAATGCCTTAACGATGCGAGCCAACGGACTGGTTGTTTCCATCTTGAAGTCTTAATGTAATTTATGAATGTCCTCCATCCTGAAAAGTGTGCTGCTCTAGAGTCAAGGATATCAAACAGAAACTAAAATTTTTCTCATTTCCCCATACTTTTTTCTGCGTGTTGTCAGAAATTTTAATAAAAAATCTCTTAAGCAGGAAGAATTCATAAAAGTTTTGCTTGCAATTTCAAGTAGTCGGCAAGCACGGACGGGAAATGGGAAACAGAATAGGAGCAACTTGTGCACTTGAGAAAAGTTATATTGCGAGGAGGGCAATAAAAAGCAGCTCGACGGGGACACTCGATTACATATAAATTTTATTGCTCCCGTTTTCCAGTGGCAAGCGTCTGTAATTTTGAGACCTTTTAACTTGCTTGGCTACCCCGCACCACCGTCGGACGTTAATGAAAACGTCTAAATCGCGGGAACAGCGGCAATTGAAGCCGATTTAATAAAGAAGAGAGACTTGGACCGGCTCCAAAGAGTTTCCATGTCGCGAAGGACAGTGCGGAATTTCGGTAATTGTGAATTTCTCCTTTAGGATACGGCGTTTTAGAATTTGGTAACAAGCCCAATGAATTTTTGTAGGCTTAGATGATGTGGATTTGGTAGAAATGATTTGATTTAATGCTTGAAGAAAATGACAAAAAAATTCAAAATCAATTTAAAATTACAGTTTGTGCAACATTTGAATGAAATTTATTTTCATTAATATAAAATATTTGATCAGTGGATCATTTTTGACATTCACATGTGTTTTTCATGAGCTTCATTGTAAGTTTTTAATGGCTAAACGTTTGTAACAAACAAAAAAACATATTGTTAACAGCTGATATAATTTACATGTTTTCCTGTCGTTTTAAATTATAACATAACCAAAAAAATGTCAATGCTATATTATGTTAATCTGAAAATAAAATAATTTAAATGTATAGTGAATCCATAACCATACAGCTGCACTGAAATACGAAATTGTATTAAAATTAAACAAACAAAATAGATTAAAATTCTTACGGAAAAATACGTTACTTTTTTAATTTAGATAGCACGCCATAGTTCAGTAAGATTTTTTGCAACTAGAGGTTCTGCATATATTTAAATTTCATTTTCTTTTCAAATATTTACAATTACGCAATAAGTTTTGACCCTCATAAGAACCGTAAAATTCCATACGCGTCTCCTTTCCTTGCACACTGTCCCTTGTCTCTTTGATCCGTCTTTATCGGCGATGGAGACTTCTCTCTCCGTCTCTCTCTCCCCATCCTTACAACTCCCAATATATATAATTGTTTCTGAAGTCATTTCCCGCTCCGCTGAGCTGGCTGAGTGAGGATGATTATATTCAGTTTGTATCTTTCTCATCTCGCGCCTGCTTCCAGATAGTGATTTGCAATCGCAAATTGCTTCTCAGTTGAATATAAAAACACGGCTTATCTGTGCAGGCGGAATTGAATTGCCGATCCATCGGAAATTGGCGCTCTCTTGAGTGGTGAATATTCGGATTCAGATAGAAAGACTCAAATGGAAAACCGATCGATGTGTCTGGCATTTTTGAGTCACAAATGGAATTTATTATCACTGTGTGTTGTATTAAAAATTAAAATTCGGTCTGGAAAATGGAGCACAAAACAATGGGTGGCATAAAAATATCAATTGTATACTTTTTTATAAAATTAAATATCTAACCATTTTTAGATGATCGTTTTTTTTATAACCACTTGTTTAAAAAATTTGGAAATGCTTTCTTTTTTTAGATATTTTGCTTTAAATAAGTTTAAAATTCGTTCGTGTCCGGGGCTCCGACTAACACAAGTAAATCTCAACTTCAGATTTTTTAAAACCACCTACCGTTAGACTCTTCTTGACCTCCCAAAGTTTATTAAAGGGGTCTCAGGATGTCATCGCTTATACCCCCATTGCCCACCCTGAAAAACTGCTCTTTGCACCTCACACGCGACGGAGTTGACTGTTCAAACCTATACCGCACATCATTGGACGCCAACACGAGTAAATTGGTCAGCATCAGTTTTTGTAAATGGGATAAATAGAGAACCAGTGATTTGGTATTTTTAATACGACGGCCTCCATCAGAGAAAGTTAGGCATTAGTTACCCAATCTCGACTTCTTAAAAAAATGCACATCGTTATGACCTCCCCTAGATATATCTGAGGAAGTTTAAGGGCACCACCCCCATTAATAATCCTTTCTCTACCCCATTTTTTTTCTTCGCCGAATCACCAAAATTGAAAGCACACTCGCTCTGTGTAGTCCTAAAAAATATATCACATTATGAGAACTCGTTTGATGGCTCTGCAACGATTGGAAGCGCAGAAAAAAAGTCGATGGTCTAAATATTACAGCCATGCTCGTCATTGATCTTTGATGGCGGAACTTGAGACTAGAACGTGAAAAACTTATTATTGACGAACGCACGTGTGGGCATGCGGCCATGTTGTTTTGAGTTCATCAAAAGATAAAGAGCTTTCTGCGAGATAAGCGGCGTACTAATCTGGCGGTAGGCGCTCGCTCTCGTCAGCTATTTATTTTGCATGCCACCTGTTCGTCTTGGGCATCACGCACCTGCCCTCATCCAGCCTGAGCTCCGGCGCTCTCTCGTGGAGCTGGCGCCGCCCCCAATCGATAACATTCCCTCCGCTCTTGACTCAAACAAGTCCGACGCACGTTTGTCATCCCAGCACGCTCCGGGAGCACGTCCCTTCCGTCAAAAGTGAAATTGCGCGCACGTCGTACCAAAATGAATGAATATTTTGACGCGAATTTCGTGACATCTCAACAGAGCAAATGCGCAGCTCTATTTCTCACTGGCTAACATATCATACAATTGTAAAACATTGATCAATTTCAACAAAATTGGTGTTAAACATATTGCAAATTTTTACACATTTTTTTCAAAAAGTAAGAAAATTTAATTAATTTCTGTGGGCACAAGTTACGCTAACTTGATTTTTGTTTAAAATTGACAGTTCTATTTTAACATTTTTCTATAAATATTTATTGATATTTTTGGCCTCTATGATGCCACCAGTAAAATAGCCGGCGTTTCTTTAATTTTCTACTTACAACAATAAACAATTTTTAGTTTGAAAATTTACTGATTTTTTTAAAATAAATTGTTCTTATTGATGTCAAAAAACGTGCAAGCCGGATTCTCTGTGAGCAGCGACCACTTGAGGAGGGCGTAACTCGCGGGGAATTTGAAATGTGGGCGTGGTTCCCAGGAAAATACAAAAAGAAGGTGTGGCATGTGTCTTAAAGCGCGGGAAAATCGTGAAATTCCTTACCAATAAAACCAGCCCGTTGGCTCGCATTGTTAAGGCACTCTCAGGAGTGTCAAAGCAATGTGAGGTATTTGAGCAGTTCGGAGATCTAATACTGGCTACCCAATGTCAGAAATGGCAAAAAGTGGTTAAGTGACTCCTCGAATTGCTCAAATTGCTCAACGGGCTGGGAGGCGCACCGGCGCCGACTCGCTACTTGCTGGTTTGCACCTTTCCAGCATGCGTGATTTGGCTTCACGGGACGAATGTCTAGCGTTTCAATGCAGTCCTCGGTGCGGAGGCAAGTGGCCCTTGAGTGGGCTGGGTCCCTGTGCGGCCTGGTGCGCCCATGTTATCCGTTCGCGGTGTTATTGGGACCCGGGTTTCAGCATTCGTGCTAGTGCAGTGCGCGCCCTTCCCGGTCCTCCGGTCCTTGGACAGGGATAAAATGAGCATAAAAAAGAGAGTCGAAATTTTAAATCAGATTTTTTGGTAGCTTCAGTTGAATTCACTAATTTAATTGATTATTCAACATTGATTGAATTGGGACCATTTCGTATAAACACACAGCCGCCAAAGCGAGACTGATTGCCAGCTCAAAAGCATAATAGGCAACGAAACAGGCAAGCCGTCAAAGTTTCGATTTGATTTCTCTGTGGAGTAGCACTCGGCTCTCTTCCGGGAGCAGTGCGTGTCTATTCAATTCATTGGTGGCGGCCAAATTTGCCTTGCTAGTCGAGATAAATCCCCCCAGCCCACCCACCCGCCCAGGGAAACTAATATAGTGCTGTTTGCGTGGTGTGACTGTCAGATGCATCCCCCAACTCGCTCTCGGGAAACTGCTTTCACGGTTCAACTCCAAAACTATCTGACGAATTTGGCCAATCAGCGTGCCACCAGGGGACTAAGAAAAAAGTGACTTTTGGTGCAAGAAATTGATTAGAAAAAATACAGACACTTTCGAGTAAGGGGAAAAATGACATCTCTCATTGCTTGGGGAGCTTTGTAACTCTAGAAAAATTGCTTTTTAAATTTTACTAAAATTTTACAAATTCCTTTCGTGACGTGAACAGAAAAATTCAATTTTAGCAAGATAAGAAGTAACGGGGCCCTTGTTCCGATTTTCAAAATGATTTGATTTAATTTTAATGCCCGGAAATTTTAATGAAATTCAGTTTAGCCCAAATTGAGCCTGGGCTGGGTAAACTTTGGCCAAACGAGAAGAAAATAGCAACGCAATTTGCGTGGGTTGAGAGCCGGCAGGGGCAATTTGACGTTTTGCGTGTTCCTTTGTGCGGCAGCGACGGAGGCCTCTGTGTGTGTCTCTCTCTGCTCTCGAGTTAATTATTAAGTGGGCCACTCATTCGACATGCATGCACATCTCGAAGGGCTCTTGCCGACTAATTAAATCCTCCCGAATATAATGGCGCCTGCATTAGCCTACCTGCAAAGTTAATGCACGAGTGCTCGAATTCTGCTGCCTCGGTGGTTTAATGAAGCGCCATTATTATTTCCTATTAAACACCCTTGTAGCACTTCACGGCCATCCGCAGCCATCAGGGAAATTAAATTTGCTCATATACGCTCTGAGTATGATTACGGTTTGTGGCTTGTGAACAAGCTGGAAATTGCGTTGGGTTGGACTTGGAGTTTGATTGTGATTTATCGATGGTAAGATTAGCAGCGAGGGACAAAATGTGAAATTAATGAACATAAAGTGCGCACAAATTTATACTTCAAGTTCAGGAATATCAATTTGACAGTAAAATTTTAGAATTTAAGTTTCGCTGTTTTTCGCTTAAGTCTATAGTAAAATCCTGAAATTGGAAGAATTTCCTTAAATAATAAATAAAAACAAAAAGCCATCAAATTGGGTGCAAAGCGAGCTAATCCAAGGACCAAAAAGACTGACAGTAAAGGGTTTTATTTTTTTTAACTGAACCACAAGAAAACTCTCAAGGTATCAAGAGTTAATATTTTAGTGTTTGCGGCGAAGTAATATCAAGTAAACAATAAATTTTGACCAAATATGTGCTAAAAAGGAATAAGTTTTTCAGATTTTGTATAATTTCCAATTCAAATTTTTTAAGTTTTTCCTGAGATTAAAAATATGAACCACTAATCAAAGACTGGCTTTGACCCAAATTTTGTTTAATTTGAGCTATATACAGTATTTTTAAATTGATATGGAAATTCTTATAGGCATTTTTAAATTTCTGTAAGAGGCTATAATGTTTGAATCGTTAAATTAAAACACAAAATTGATGTTTTTTTAAACTGTATTTCACAAAACTATGATGTGAAGGCGATTTTTATATAACATTCTGTAAAACAATTGAAATTATATCATATCTCTACTGCAAGTAGTGCCGTTTAGCAAAAAAAAAAAAAAAAAACCAGTCGCCGTCTTCATACCAAATGCGTAAAAAAATCTAATTTCATTGCCAGGAACCGAAAGTTAACTCGAGAGTAGCGTTTGTCTGCGACGCAAAATGGAATTGAGAAATGTTTGCACAGGTAGGGTAGGTGGAATACCCTCTTGTTCCATCAGCTGGAGAAAAGCTTGCGTTGCGCAACGCAAACACGGAATTTTCATCTCCTTCCTCGAATAAATATACATATTTTGGCACGCAAGGAAACGAGATCTGCGCGTGTTTTCAATCCTCCCGCGGCACTTGCCACTTTTTAATTATGAATGGAAATTAGCCGTTGGTTGGGTCAACATCTGTACTCTGGCGGCGATTGCAAATACCAACCACATGAGAGCGCGTTGATTTTCTGCGCCACTTGTTTCATATTGCTGATTGCGAACCCCGCGGTCATCTGCTTTCAGATTAAACGCGGAGTCACGCTGTGACCTTTTAACCTTCATGAACTCGACGCAACTGTCTGGCTCTTAGATAAAAAAACTTTAAACCATATAAATCTTTCCATATTATTCTTGTAACCCTTGCAGAGTGTGAAAAAAAGCAGGCAGTTTACAAAAAGAGTGGCCATCAGCTGTTATTTCTGGAAATAACCACCCTCTCTAGAATTGTAACCCTTATTTAAACTTATTAAAACTTATTTAAATTTTTTACATAAAAATGCCTGAAAACTAAATAAACGGCAAAATTAAATAAACGCTCCCTAATAATTGTAATCTATAGTGTTTGTTGTATTTTGCATAAAGTTTTTTTTCTGAAAATTATGACAACCTCGCGTGCTTCTGCGCTCATTTGCATCTATCATTTGCATCTCTATGTCTAGGGTGGTGTATAGCATGTTGGTTCTCGTTAGATCACTGAAGTTAAGCAACAATGTGTGCAGTCGGTAGTCGCCTGGAAAGCCTCCCTGCCAACTGCATAGCCTTAGATTACTTGCTGGTTTGCACCTTTCCAACAGGCGTGATTTGGCATTACGGGATGAATGTCTAGCGTTTCAAAAAAGTCCTCGATGCGGAGGCAAGTGGCCCTTCAGTGGGCTGGGTTCCTGCGCGACCTGGTGCGCCCATGTTATCCGTTCGCGGTGTTATTGGGACCCGGGTTTCAGCATTCGTGCTAGTACAGTGCATGCCTTTCCCGGTCCCCAGACAGGGATAAAAATTAAAAAATTCGACGATCTTAATTATTTTCTCATGTCCAAAATGAGGCATTTGCATTTCTAGAAACGGAATAAAAATTAATATTAAAGTTTTCTACCCCTCTGACCTACACTTTTCGGTAATTTATTTGAGATAAAAATAACATAATCGTTTTCTTTATTTTCGAGAAAAAGATAGCCGTGGAAGTAACCAAACGGATAATTGTGCGAACCCTGTCAAAAATGAATGTACATCTCGAAAGATGTTACACGTTTCTTTATCAAACTCTTCTACAAGTTTTTGCGAAATCCCCTTAGTGTTTAAAGCTACTAATATATGACGCCAGCGGTTACTTTCAATTCAAATGCACTTCCGCTGCGATTTAAGATTCAATCCTGCTGCTGTGATGATGATTTCTTTTGATGTGCTGAAAATACGAATCAATCCAGCCAATTTTTTTATCTCAGAAAAATTGTTTACTTACACGATTGGCTGAACAAATTTGGGTTTTCAGCACATCAAAAGAAATATTTTAAGTCCAGTATGCAGACCAGCAGGATTGAATCCTAAATCCCAACGGGAGTCCCTTAAAATCGGAAGAAGGACCATCTTTTTGCTGTCTTCAAGCATTAATGGCTTTCGCAAATGTTGGCTTTGGTTATGAAATTAAACCGCTTTAATAAACAAAATTTTCAGTCGAGCGTTTTTGATCTCCTTTCCCATACGAGCGAACATATGGTGCGTGGCGAGGAATCTCATTATCAAAACAAAAAGCGCTGCATGAAAACGGTGTCCGCGCGCGTTGTTTCGGCGGTTTAATTAGTCAACCACGGCGCGCATGGTTATCGCGAAAAACATAGCTCACCAGTGTTTTACTCAGCAACAATGTTGCCTCTTTCGCAGATGCGTGGTTCCAACCGCAAACGACGGGCGGGCAGGCAGTCATATTGCAAAAGATGGCTCTCTCCCGTAATCGATGGCGCAGCTTTGTGTCCCGGCAGCTACACGCTCGAATTCGCTCCCGGAAAAATGACTCGAGTGTGCATGTAGGTGTGTCCTTTGAATTTATATGCCCTTCACTGTAGGATCAACTGGATTCGTTTATTTGTGCCGACTCTTCTGAAAATACTGGAATAATTTTTTAAACGCAACAATCTCGGAAATGTTAAATTTTTCATTTTATCTGTGAATGAATGACTTTATCAATGACTCTTAGCTCAATTGACACGTTTTTACTGTTAAAATTTATTGTTGTTATGGAAGAGTCATTTTTTGTCAATTTTCTGTCATTTTCGAAAAGACAAGTGGGCCAAATGCCTAAACATAGGAACAAAAAAGGAGTGGGTTTTTTAATTTTTTAATATTCTTTCTTAAAAATACGTGAATTTTTCCATGTTGGGTATGTTAATATTTTTAAAAACTTACATTGGTATTAAAGCATTTTCTTTTTCTGGAATTTTACCCAAATGGAAATGAAAGCATTTTGAAATTTTTAACCAATACGAGGAAAGTTTCAACAGGTCTTAATATAGCAGTAAAACCTACTTTTGCTTGTGAAGAACTGTTGCATGTGCCCTAAAAATATGTGTTCCCGGGAATTGAAACCGTGGTGCTGAACTTTACTGGAAGTACACGATGTAGAAATCTCTTTTCAGTGAAAATTTATTTCTTTCTACGATGCGAGGAATTAAAATGTAAGGTGTGAAAGAAGACTGATTCGCTTTTCAAGTCACGTTCTAAAGCTTATCTTTTTTCTAATCGTTAAATCCCAAAGGGTGGTGTGAGCTGACGGCAGCTGCTGTACTCATCGCATCTCCCACTGCCGCGAGGTTAGACGTTTTTTGCCTGATAAGCCTCTTTCCTTTCAACACTACCAATTTTTTAGCCTTCGGGAATCGTAAAATTAAATAGTGTAGTTTTTTGAGATAATATTCCATTTAAGTTATATTGATGAAAATAAAATAAGGACAACGCGGCAGACCGCATATTTTGACATTAACTATGTTAAGATTTTTTCTTTCAAACTTTTTCGTCAAATATGCAAGTGAGTGTAATTTTGTCAGATCGTTCTTCAGAAAAACGTGCCTTATTAATCATTTTAAATTTGTTTTGTAGTAAAGAAGGTTTGGAATGAGGTGATTTTTAACCATCGTGCATAAGCCATTAAAGAGGATTACTCTGCAAAATGTATAAACATCATTTTTGCTCATTATGTTCTAAAAATTTGGAAAGAGCTTCAGTTTCCCAAGTTGCCGTCCAGATTTCTGAGAAGATCGTCTGCAAGGTTTAATCAAGCGGCGAGCATTGTCTCCACATTGAAAATCATGATTTATATTACCAAAAGGAAAATTTGATTAATAATTCGCACACCGTTTGATAGATGGCTACGAGTGCAATCGGAATGGAGCAAAAAGTCTTAAACGAACAGTTTAATTTTTTGATAATTTAGGCACATTATAAAATTTAATTATCATTTAATATGGCGCTTATTTGATTATTGCACATTGTAGAGATGAATTAATGCTAAATTTCCCAAACAGTAAATTCAATGGATCACTTGCTAGAGCAGAAATAAAATGTTAAAGATCCTTTTAGAATAAGCGGAGAGAAAATCTGGCATTTCATTTTTCGCAAGTAAAAACTCCTGCACTGGCAAGCATTTGACGCGATGCAAAGTTTCTTTCCAAATTAAAACGTGTTCAGCGCGACGCCGAGTCCATGTCGTAAACTACAGGCATCTCCGTTTCCATGTGTTCATCTCTTTTCTAAAAATAATGACTAGACCGTTCGTTGTGCGGCGAGGCAAAAAGAAAACGTGTTTCAAAGCGATTCCGTGTCGCGCTCTGCTTTTTCCTTTTAAAAGAGAGAGCGACCTGCATTATAAATAGATCGGAAGCTGCAAAGGTCGCAACGGGAGCTGCACAGCACCATTGCAGAGTGCAAAAGAGCAGAGCATCGGCTTTTGTATGTGATTTGGCACGGCGCGCCGAGTGTAATGCACGCCCCTTGCGAGCGCTAAGTCCTCTCCGAACGACAGATTTGCACTCGGGCCGCATTTTCAACGTTCTCCCACACAATGAAATGGCCTCCATTAATGCTGATGAGCGGCTGAAAAAAAATGTAAGCCCGACCTTCGGTGCTAACGCTCTCTTGCTTGTCGAACTGAATGTATAAATGGAAAATAATGAGACACTTAAATTTGTGAATTATACTATACAAATAAGGTAAATAATAACATTTAAATATTAGACTGCGAAATGAATATAATAACGAAATTGAAATGGCACCCATTCAAATCTTAAAGGATAAAATGCGTAGAATTTCTACTAGTGTATATTTATTTATTTACCTCTAAAATCCCTAAATTTAAAATAAATTATTACGAACTCACCGCAAACTTGTAAAAATTTATAGGGAAGCAAAATTATTAATCTTTTATTTAAAAAATATTGACAAAAAAGTTTTGATCATGAGAAGTTCTAATAAGACTCACAAAAAAGTGCTCTGGGAAATTTGCGTGCAGATGTAACAACTTGAGGATATTTGAGTATAATATCTAATATCAGTATAATATCAATATACTCTAAGATAGTTTAAATCTGTTCAAAATCATTGCTATCAAGACTGATACCTTTGAAACATTCTCTCATCTTCTGTTTCAAAGGCGACTTTTGTAAAAACATTTCAAGTGCTTGAAAGAATTTGAAAAAGTTGAATATCAGTCTTCATTTCCAGACTCTACTCTATACGTGACGCAAAAATTTGTAAACAATGGCTAATCCCTTTGAGTTGACTTAATTTGCATCTCTCTCTCTCCCTGAAGAAAAGTTTCGCTTAACAGCCCTTAAGCCCCATTTCAGAGCAATTTAACTGTATAATTACTTTGCGATGCTAATAGCGGCGCGTCACATGCAAATGGAACTTAAAAGTGTCTGTCAGGACTAATTATCTGCAACGGAACGCGAGCCTTGCTGATCGATAGAGCACAGAGCTTAAGAAAATCTCACCAAAAACGTTACTTGCGTAACTTCAGATTTGCACTTTATCCCGAGGGTAATTAAAATATTAAGCAGGACCGTGAAATCTAGGAATAAAAAAATATTCTATTTTTTTTTTTTCGAAAGAGCCAGATTTAATTAACCTTAAAATAATTGTTCGCTGATATTGTAAATTTATATGAGTTAATTTTTCAAATACAATCAGGACTGAATGACAATAAAAAAACTTTTCTTTAGAAAAATGTACCATAAAATCCCAGATCAACTCAAGGAGGAATAAAATCTGCAGCTATATCTGTTGAATAAAACTGGAAAAAGAGCATCGGTGGCTTCGGCTTTTACAACTTTCCCCTCCACTTGCTTACTTATTGCAAACATCCATACCATTATGAAGAGTTTTCATTAAGTGGAAAATGTGCACACAAATCTCAGCGGAGTAGATTTTAATCAAGAAGAGTGCGCACCGCACGAGACGCATATTTCAAGGTAAAGCATCTTTTTGGTATCGGAAGGAAACTGGCGCAGTATGTATTAGGAAATCATAAACTTCCGCAGCAAACTTCGCCAACTATAAACGAATTATATCTTGCGAGCCTACAACAGCAAACTCGGGAGGAAAGCGAGGAGATTAATTTTGTAACTTGGGAGCCTGATGTACGAAAGCCGGCGTGCCATTAAATCAGAGGAAAAGGAAAATTTATTCGTTAAAATCTTCAAAGGGTGAAAAAGTTCTTGCATTATGAAAATTCACATAAGCTTGGGGATTGGAGATACTTTGCAGGAAAACAGAATTTTAAACTCCCGGCCGTTAGTATGCGTGGTTGGTAATTATTTTCAATCTTTTTTCTCGTATACTCTAATTTAATCCTGGCCTGATTTGTGTTTTTTTTTTAAATATCCGTTTTTAAACCCTTGGAGTGAATGTTTCAGGTTTCATCGTGGTGGCCGCGTGCGTTATGACGTTCGAGGCGCGCGACAGTGCGGCCAAGGTGGTGCCGGCCAAGTTCAAGCCGAAGACCAGCCCGACGCACAGGTACCGCGGCGACGACGGCAGCGGCCGCCGCAGCACCAGCTGCCAGACGCGCTGGGACAACCTTGGCGTGTTCAGGGCCGTCGCTCAGGGTGCCACCACCTTGGGCCTGGCCACGCCGCTCGCCTCCGCCCTCCCTTCGCCGGCGGTCAGCATGCACAGGAGGGAACTCAAGCAATCGTTCATTAACTTTTCTAAGACTTTCCAGTCTTCTATCGACTCGGCGGGTGAGTCTTTCAATAATTTTTAAAAACCTTTTTTCAAATTATCAATATTTTGTAAATATTATTAATGTTTTTAAATACTAAGATTTGACGTTCCAGTTTTTGGAGATTACCTTATCAAATTTGCGAAGGCTTTCATAATTCATATAATGAGAATTTTGTGGAAATTTTCGATTCGACGATTTTAGCGATTGAAAAAAGGGAAAATTGGTTGCAATTTAAAAGTTGTAGGCTGTCCAAATTGTCATCTTTTGGCACAAGTCTGATGCTCTATTTATCATTACACATGTCGAGTTATTCACATTCTTTTGAACACCAAGAAGCGATTTTCCAGGAAAAGAGAGTTCTATTTTTCCGGAAAACTTGGTTATTTCGATACCGCGATGTATACCACATTAATAACATTCCAAAAAGTCAGGTTGATGTTCAAACAAAAATTTAAAAGTTGGAGATCAAATCAAATCTACCTGCTATCATGTTAAAATAACTTTTTACATAACATTACAACCAAACTAATCTTTCAGTTATGTACTGTACAAATTTAACTAAAATGAGCTTTGTTTCAATTGTTGATGGGCTATTTTTCTGAGACACATATCTTCACGTCCAATATCCTGTTCAGTTTCTGCGATAGGACGCGAAAATGTTTATCCAGAAATGGTTTAGTCGGACGTGAATTCCTAAGAAAAGGCAATTGCTTCGTATTCTTTTTTGCTCTTTGCGCTATTTGTTTACTTTCAACTGACAGGATTTATATGCTTTCCTTAGCTTGGCCATTTCCACGAGCAATTCATTCTTTTCATCCGTTATCTCCTAAGTCTGCTCTCTTGAGCCTTTCGTGAAACTTGGGGAAGGCAAAAAACTCTTAACTTTTATTGATTTTCCTTTCCAACTGCTTCTCAGGGACAAGAATTTTTCATTAGTTTGTAAGTTGGACATTTGCATTTTAACAAGAATGTTTGCCCTCATTAGCATAATCGATTTAGTCTTTGGGAAACGAATGTCATAGCTAAATGTGTGTTGAATTTCTTTCATCAATTCAAACCAAATTAACACCCTTCAAAATTGAAAACAAGTGTACTTTGACGTCAATCGCACCTTACCAACCCCGAAAACAACCCCCTTGCACCCCTTCAAACTCAAAATCTTCTTTCTCATAGCTTACAGCAAAGTTCCTCTCCAAAAAAACTTGAACACTTTATTTTAGAGGAAATATAAAACTCGTTCAAGAAAAATACCTTTATTCTATCATGCATATCAACTTCGTTAACGCATTCATCCCTTTCCCATCACCAATCATATCGAGAGGATTGAATAGAGAAAATTTCAAGAACAACGATTTATGTACAATATATTAAACACTATACGGGATGACATTTGTTATTAAGGTTTTCTCAGAACGTAAAAAATGACCCACGGATCTATTTGCCTCATCAAATATTTTCATTAAACCAAATTTTGTCTAACTTGAGCGAAACTTAATTTTTTTAATTCGATTTGGAAATCTTTTTTCATTTTCTTCAAAGCCCCATAAATCGCTAAAATCGACTAATTTCATTTTCCACCAAAAGCACACAAAAATGTGTTAAATTTTATCACATAATTAAACGTCAAATCCTTATAAAAGCGTTTTTATTGATTATGATTTTTTTGAACATCAATTTTTAGAATTCTTAATAAAAAAGGACCTACAGTCGTAATTATGCAATCAAACAAACGTGCCAGAAACCTGTTAGGAAAACACATACAAATTTATTTTATGTAAATATATTAAGTTTTACAAAATGCGTTTGTTTGTTTCAATTTATTGCTAAAATTTGAAATTCCAATGCGACCTGGCAGGTTACCAGACAGACGAGGCGAGGCCCAAGTCATCGACGACGCCGAGTAACAACGCCGGCAGACGCAACTCGCTGGCAAAGTGCCCATCAGCGCCCAACATCGCGGCGCTGGCGGAAAACGGAAGTCCGCTACTGGCCGCGTTGCCGCTGCTGGCGAAGCCGGTGCCGCCGGCCCTGATCGGCGCCGGGCACGCGGTTGCCGCCAGGGCGTCGACGGCCGCCGCCCGTCGCCAGAGCTCGTCCATCAAGCGTGGCTGTCCGCTGCTGTCACCGCATCCGCTGCAGAGACAGGCCCTCTCCGTCGACTACACCAACATCAACTACTCGCCGCTCATGTTCCAGCAGCGCCAGCCGCCGCCCCTGATTGCCGATTCCCCCAAGGGCAGCGTCGAAAGGGCAACTTCAGAGGTTAGTACCTGACGAAATGTCACGGGTCTGAGGACAAAATTGGCATGATTTAGAGCAAAATTGATTAAAAACAACACCGCAGAAGTAATATACTTTGTTTCGACCAAATTTCAATTTTTAATCATTTTGAAAATCTCCTACAAGACTTCACAATCTCATGATAAAAGAGGTGTGATTTGGATTCACCGAGTATAATCAAATTAACAACAAATTTAATGTCCACGGTCAAAGGTTAATTCGGGTTTTCTTTTAAATTTGAAAAAATGGAATTTGGAATTTTACAAAATTTGATTTGAAGTACGTTGCTTCATGAAATTTGCGAGATAAATTCTAAATTTCAGAGTGATGCTCTTCATTCTTTGTTTAAAAAATTTTACATGGAAAAATAATAAATTCACGCTAATTGTTGAATAGGTTGAAAAGGGGTTAACACCATTTAACTAATTCAGCTATCTAGGGGATTTCATACAGAATCTGATGGTCTATAGCTTTTTTACAACTGATGGTCAAGAAGAGTAGATTTGGTGAAAAATGTGTTTTCTTTCATTGTCAGAGCGACCAGCAAAATAAAAAACAGTTCGTCCAAGAGTCACATTTAAGAAAACTGCGTACCACTCGACTTGTATTCCTATTTCATTTTGTTCTAATGTAATTAAACACTAAATTCAATTGCGCAGTGAGGTTCAAATAACAGAAAACGGTATAATTTTACGTTTTTAGGGTGCATAAAGAGGTTTGAAGGGTTGGCACTCTTATAAACTAATTGGGCTTTCAAGAACAGGTTGAGACTAGTCTAGCAGTGTGCGGTTTTCGAAAATCTGACCATTAGAAGCTTGTATTTGGGCGTGTAAATATTTTTGAAACCCCGAAAAAGCACCAATTTACATAATTTTCATTTTTAATGAAAATTAAATAAATCAAAATTCAATTTCAGATTACATATCTATATTCTAAATGTTTTTTGCGCTCTACAAGCTGGAAAAAAATAATTATAAAAATATCAAGATCAGGAGATCAGCCAGAACTATTTATGTAACTTTCCTGGAAAAGGCTGAAAACATACCCAAGAAACGGACCTAAAAGGTCTGACGCAGTTGACATAGCGAGAACACCAGTTAGCTTTTATCTCGTTCCAAAAATACCCGTTCTAAATTTGCAAAATTTCAGACCAGGCATCAGATAGCATCACAGAAATAACACCATATAGCATTATATATAGCATCTGAATTCACGCGTAACAGGTTGGAAAAGCACTTCTTAGACGTGCTTTATGTTTTTTTAGGGTCATTTATCATTCAAATATGATGTGCAGAGCTGCAGTGGAACCGATAAAACAAATTTTCGCGAGCCAAATGTGAAAGAGAAAAAACAGTATGATCGGCGGATTGCTATCTTTGCGTACATCATTTTTTCGCCATTAATTCCAACTCACGCGATGCGATGCTGCGCGGGAGAACGAGTTCCGTGCGCTGCATAGATAAATCCCAAAAGCTTTTTCCGTGCCATTTTTTCGCTCTCGAGTGCAAAAAATGCCGTAGTCTTTCCACTCTTTCGTTTACTTTGTTGAAATTGCTGCGAGCGAAATGAAAACCCTCGCCGAGCCGACCGAGCCCTCCACTCCACTCCGCTCGCTCAACAGCTCCCCGCCGGGATCCACTCTTGATGTATGCCTTTTCGCTAATGCACAATTCATTAATTGCCCGAGCCTGGTGAAAATTCCACGCGTTGTGGGTTTACTCTTTTCCCTTTTGGTCATATATTTGTTAGTAAAGAGGTTAAGCGATTTCAACAGTTTAAAGTGGATTGATACGGGGTAACAACTGTTGAAATTAATTTGGATTGGTGAAACTTTCAATAACCTGTTGATCTCCAATGTACCATAATTAAATTCCAGATGTTACCAAATTACTCGGTTTGCTGATGATTTTTGCTTGATTCGATTGCGATCTATTTAACAGTGTGCAAATCATGCGTAAAATTTCCCTTCTGGCGAAATAAATCATGATTGTGCTCTCCGCTTGATTAGTATGCAAACTTTATAAAATTTATAAAATAAAACAGAAAAATTCAGCTCTTTCACAAAGAGTGGTACACATTTGTTTGCAGGCCTCTATGGCGATGGACCTGCATTTGCCGGATGACTGCCAAGTGACCCTGAAGGTTCGGGACCAGTCGAGGGCAATGCCCCCGCGGCTGCACCAGCGGTCAGAAACTGCCAGGCGGCACCAGCTCACCAGACAAAAGCAAGTGGACATTGAGTCGTCAGTGAACGACATACAAATCCAAGGTAAATATTTAATGTGTGTAGAGGAAACACGAATTTCTGTGTCGCGATATAGGACATTCATGTCGCGTGACAATGACAAATCTAATTTTCCATCAAAGCTGCCAGAAATAATCATAATTTGGTGCTTAATGAGTTTAAAAACTCAGCCGTAAATAAAATTGATAATTTTTTTCTTTCGTGCGTAGTGCCTGAGGTCAAAGTGCGGCGTCACCACTCGTCCAAGAGGGACGGCAGCAAAAGGCATCACAGACACCGGGTCAGGAGGTCAAACACCTGCGCCAATCCGCAGGACACTTCGACCAGGCATCTGCAAGGAGAAGCCGCGTCCGCAGTCTGCATCAGTCTCACCCCCAGCCCTGAAAGGTCACAAACGTCTTGCGGCTTACAGGTTAGTGTCTCCATAAATATCTCCATAACAGAAAAATCCTACTCGACGAAATTTTTCTGTTCAAATAAATATTACGTTGAGAAGATTTGTATGTATATTTCATTGGTAAAATTTTGGTCTTGCGATGTTTGGTTGTGAGTTTTAATATTTCTACAAAATTTGACCTTTGACATATGATCTTTCACCTTTTTTGACGATCTATTTTCACTTTAATTAGCTTTCAAATGGCGTTGAGTTGGCCCCTTTTGCACTTCCGGGAGCCAAGATGATTTAATATGAAACAAATTGGTGTTTTTACTTTTTAAAACCCCGAAAATTTGCGCCCTTGTAGTTTAGACAATTTTTGGATTTTAAAAATTATTTTTGTTTCCAATTTGGAACAATTTTTCTTTCTTTTTTCGCTTTGAGTTTCCGCAACTTTTTTCATTCCTAAATTGGCGCATTTATCGGCAGGTGCAGGTGGAAAATTCGAGCAACCCGCCGAGCTCAAACCAGAGTTTCGAACTCAGCACGATGGGTTCGGACCTGGAGGCAGGGCCGTCCTGTTCTTACGCAGCGCCCGTTGTGGAGGAGTCGTCGCCGTCGGTAGCCGAGACCACGATCAACATAGAAGAAAGCCAGTAAACGCTACGGAGAAAAGTAAATAAACGTAGGTAAAGGGTGCCGCGCGTCGACCGAGATGTGGTGGTTGTTTTCGGTCCGGCGAATGACACTGCATGTCGGAGTGTGCGGGGGCAATCAATAATCGCGCTGCCCTCGTGCTCGGCTGGCTCGGCGCTGCACATCCTGTTGCGCGCCCCATTATTCGCACCCGTACAGGAATAATGCACGCGCCCAATGATCCGCACAACGCGCAACCAATCCAATTTCTTGTTCACCCACTTCTTCCGCCTTTTTTCCTCGGATTTCCGTGAGTGACGCGCGCTGACAGGTTCGCCGCTCGCTTTTCCTGACTCTTCCACCCCCTTTGCCCCTCAAGTTCGTCCGGGTCTTGAAAGGCTGAGGCTCTATTTTTCCCACAATTTGTAGACAGCAGTTTTTTTTTATTTTATCACTTTTTTCATAAAAATTCATTAAGATCTGGAATGGATTTGTTATTTTTTAAGTTTTACTTACGCAAAACCATTCGAAAATTCCCACTCAAATTGGCGGTCTAATTTTTGTTTTAAGTTAATATATTCAGCAAAAATCTGTAAATATAAATATTTGAATTTATTTCATAAACTACAAACAGGTAAACTTTTAATAAAAATTAGGGATGCAATAGAGACTGGTCAACCTGTTTTATAAATTTAAACTTTATTTAACCTAAAATTTAAATTACAACACGGTTAACATATTAATCATTATTTTGGCTCATTCTCACTATACTAAAACCTGTCGATGGAAGCGCGTATTTTATCCAAAATGAGTGACTCGGACTTTGACCGAACGGTACGTCTTGGAAATTATCCGAAAAGAATTTATCCAAAGGGATGCTGTCCGAATACTAAAAATAACGGAAAATGTTTTAGGCTCTCGTGTTTCATGTGTCCTCTTTAGAAATTCCCTTACCGAGATGTCTCCATTATCAAGCTTTTTTGGTCGACCGCACGATGGAATCGTCTTGGTTGAGCCTTTCGATATTTTTGTCACCTCTAAAACTCCTCAGATTAAGGGCATTGGTGTTGAGAGATTCTAATGAAATACAACATGAGTTTACGGCTTTTTGTAAAACATACTAACAAATTGCGAGCAGTTTGGGTGAGAAATTTGAATTAGATTCACGAATTTACTATGAAAATAATTCAATTGAACTATCGGTCCGGTGCTTCTGGTTTTAGACACAGGGCTATATCTTTGAGGAGCCATTGTTTTAACAAATATTTTTCATGTTGCGCCCAGCTTTCAAGACTTTCTTTTCCCTTGCAAAAGCTCGACGACAGCGAGCAAATTCACAATTTCGGATCAATACCTATTTTGGTTTTCGAACAATGTCCTGACCGTTCAGACTAATTCCGAAACACCCATTTCGTACAAAGTATATACACACCGTGCGTTGATTTCATTTTTTTTAAATACAGTCTATAGCTTTTAGAGTAATTTAAATAATGTAATAAATGTTATCTAAATTAGCTGCTTACATACGGAAGCTTTTTTATTTATTGTTAGATCTCAAGCAATTTAAACCTCTGCATTTAAAAATATTGACGTCTTTGTTAACTTTGAAATAATAACTTTGTGGCTAAAATACTAAATGTTGAACACTAAAAATATAAAAAAATACACAACCTTTTGAAAAACTGTGATATGTGTCGGTGTACATGTGTTTGTATAAAAGCAGGAAAGTATTTTTTATAAAATATTGTCACCCACAAGAGAAAAATTTGTCAGTGTGACGACACGACGGCCCCCAAAAAGAGAGTCGTGTTGCCACAAAAAATGAAAAATATATTATGCTAGTTGTTTTTTATCTCGTCGTTCAAATGCGAGTGAATCGAATTGTCTGTGTAGAATCACAAGCACTGACTGCCGGTTGAAATGTTGAAAATCGATGTGTGGTCGAGCTATTTCAACAGAGGGCAGCCGAGCGGTGCGTATATACACATACAGCCCGCCCGTTCCAGCGTAAACAAACTAATTATGCATAAAATGTTGAACACACTGCCTTAAGGAACGTCAAAGGCAACGGCAGCTTTTCGAAAACGGAATTCAATGCGCTTTTCAACAGTAACCGAGTTTCGCGGCTCAAGTTCATGCGCCCGGCCGGAACTGGACACACATTTTTAGCAAGAATAAATGCGAGATTTCTAATCTGGGACACGAGTATAAAAGGAAATTTATCACCCAAATGTGTTTTTATTTAAATGTTAACCAGCAAGACTGTGGCGATCATTGTTGTTGCATATTGATGTGGTTCATTATTAATGTTGTTGTTGTTAGCTTGTCCAAAATGCAGGGTTCAGACATGTATATATAGGAGCTCAATGTTGCGTTTTTTCCAAATAAATCGGTGTTGCTGTAAGCAGAGTTTCATTCCTTTTCGATCCTCTCGTCCTCCTCCTGCTCCTGCGAGTCCGCTCGAATTTTCACCACCGGCGGACACGAAATGGTGTTCACGGCTGGCGAGAGTATTGTAATTATGTCCTTGAAGAAAACATAATCAAATATAGGATAGAGTAATTAATTAAAAAGTAAGTCAATTTGAGCAAAAAGCAATAAAATCAATGACCGAAAAGATCAGTTTACAATAGAGGTCAGACAGCCGCCGTGAATCTGGCAGGGAAAAAAGGGTCAAAATTTAAAAAGTGCAGGAGAAAAAATGTTTTCCGGCTCTTTGGGCCGTAAAGCACTATCAAACTTCTCACGTTTAAAATATTGTCAGCCGCGCCAGCAGCCGTTGAAAATAGCTAGCCAACCACCTTAAATTTCGCGGCTGACAATGAGACTTCTAATTTACAATAAATGGATGTTTCCAGATGAATTTATTGAAGATTTTCTCAACGATCTGAGGTAACCAAAAATTTTTTTACATTGATTTAATTTCTCTTTTTTAACGTTTAAAATTTGCAAAACAAGTAGCAAATGTGACAATGTGAAAATATGAATGAACACAAAAATAAATATTAAATTGACTGAAATGCGTTTCGCACCTTTGATGCCAGCTGAAGTGCCGAGTGACCCAAGGAGTCGGCCGGCGCGTGCACATCAGCCCCTGCCTCGCGGAGAAGGCGCAAAACGGCGTGGTCGGGTGCAAACGCAAACACGGCGGCAGCCAAGCAACTCAATCCGTTGACGTCGCGGTGATTGACGTGCGCCCCGTGATTAATTAACAGCCGCACCACTTGTGGCTCGCACCCGAGCAGCACTAGAAAAACAGTAGACTGAGATCGATATCGAACGTGATTTGCGAAGTTGAAACAAGCAAATCGCATCATCTGCTTGTTAAAAGTTAAATTGAGAAGTCTTATCAGCATAAAGTTGAATAGGGGTGTCGAGCGAAAATATAATGAGGAAGACAAGGCTAATCTACATCATCCGGTGGCAAGCTCGCTTTCGAATCAAATTTTGAAACAAAGGAGTTGCGCTGCATTTGTGGAAGACAAAACCGTTCATATTTTTGGTCAAAGGGAGTTTTGGGCAATTTTCTTGAAAATTATTTAATAAATCGTAATAATCTGAGCACCATTTGGAGATTTTGGAAATTTTCGAGTGTATACTCAGGTGTCGAAATAACCTATGGTTTAAGGGCTTTATTTCAACGGCCCTAAGAGACAAGAGAAAAGCAACAAATCCCTGACAAGCAGCTCCCACATTATCCCATAAATAAACAACAAGAATTGATAATACCTGGCTTGCAGCTACAAACCAAATCTATTTTCTTGAGTGACTCAAAGCTGAAAGCAAATGCACATCTCACATCATCTCAGCATACATGCAGACAGCTGAAACCTACTCTCCGCGGCGCATGAATAATTAATCAATTTGCAGAAGAGAAGAGACGAGATTGCTGTTCAAACACTCGACAGCCGTCGCCTGTGTTTCTCCGACTGGCTGAGCAAATACACACTGCGCGCTATATATGAGACGCCGGCCGGCCGGCCGGCTACCAATGGCTGTATTATTCAAATCAAATTACCGGCTCTCATCAGCGGCGTCCAACCGCACGAGTCGGCAGCATCCACCGCTGCACCCGCATCCAAAATCAATTTGACCATCCTTGCATGCAAGAGCGAGTGGTGAAGCGCGGTCATTCCGATCCTGCGAGAGTAAATGCGTTACCAGGGTCAACACGTTCCCTTATTTATACAGACCCATGAATTAATGGAAACCTTTAATCGATATAGAGTTTATTTAAAAAAAAGAGAATTTCGTTTAGAATTTATTTTGGAGACAAAACTGTCAGACTCTCGTAAAACTAACAACTTAACTCCAAAAAATCAATGAAACTTATCTTTTCGCCTGAAAAAGAAACACCAATTGGCATTTTTACTGATTAAATCAAATATCTTTTGCTCAAATAGGAAGAAAAGATTTTTCGCGGATGTGCTGACTGAGCAAGAAATACCTGTCCTGCTTTTCAATATTTGCTCCATTTTCAAGCAAATACTCAGCAACGTCGGCTTTTCCTGCGGCACATGCCATCATGAGTGCCGTTCTGCCGTTGCCAATGCTCTTGGCATCGATATCGCAGTGCTGCAGCAGCATTTTCACCATTTTCAGGTCAGAGCCGAGCACCGCCGTTTGCAGGCTCGTCAGTCCCGCGTCCGACGCACAACTGCTCGCTGCGATGGGTCTGCGAATAGATTTCCTTACATCTATATCAATTCCGTGAATGACACGTTTTTACATTATTTGAAGTATTCTGCTAACTTCCTGATGGTTTCCAAACTCAATTTCTTTGTGCAAGCTTTTAGCAGATGGTGGCTCGTCTATATGAAATTATTTTACATTTGTTGTACAGTGTTAATTGAAAATCAAAATAAATACCTCTCGTTTGGCCTGAAATGCACTCGCTCCACTTGATGTTGCTCTCTTGATCCTCGCTTTCGAAAACTTTCAGCCTGAAAAGGTAGACCGTCGACGGAGCGAGTTCCTCAACAGAACAATTGCATTCGTTTCCCCTGTTAAACATTCCAAGTTCCTGAACTAATCAGATTTTTTAATTTAGAAAATTATCAACTGTATATGAGGCTCGAGAGATGTGAATTTGGTGTGCATTTTTTCAAAATAATAATAGATGGAACTCAAAAATAAAACGACTAAAAATTTCAAAATCCATATATTCCCTATAATTGTTTCTTCAAAACCGTTCGATTTTATTGCTGTATTTTTATTAACAACTGAAAATTATTTTTCTAGTGGCCAAATTGGAGCTACATGACTAGGTATATTAATTTAATAAAATTCTTGACCAAAATAGGAGTTTTTTGAAATTTTTCACATTTTAAAGAATTTTTATACCAGAAGTTTTTTAACTCTACGCCCTGTTATTTTACAGTGGAGTTCAACTTGCCTATAAACAGGCTGCCAGTCCAACGTTTCGGGGTCGCACATCTCAAGGAGAGATGTGAACTTTGCCCCCTTTGTCTCTGCCAGTTTCCTTTGAGCTTCGTTCAGGTGCCAAGCTAGCTGCAACGAGTTGAGAGTGGTCGCGCTCGCCTCCACGTACGGCGTCAGCGGTTTTTTCTCGCCGCTCACGTGTTTTTGCAATTTAATTGCTCTCACGGCGAAGGCAATCCGGCGCATTTTGCTTTTTTAGTAGTGGCCTGGCCGGGCAATTACCTTTGGATTCGTGCCGCCATGATAACTAACAAGTTGCTATGGCTACGGTCAACGCCAGTCGAGAGCGGCTATTGCAACCCGCTGAGCACGTCCGACCAACTGGTTGCATAACCATGATGAAAATTCAATTTATAGTAGGTACTACACGTCCTCTCCTGGAAAATAATTTAAACTTTTATCCATTAACGAAAACCAGACTTTTTCATCCACCTCCACCACTGTCCTGATCGGACCATCGAATAAGCACGAATCATGAGTAATTTAAGAATTCTGAAGCAATTGAAACACATAGGCTATTTTCAAATATTTCTGGAATACCAGTAAATCTGGATTTTAGCTGAAAACTCTGTTAAACATAAACTATACAATTTTCTTGCGCTTAGCAACACGTTCAACGCCTTTTTTTAACTTTCTGGGGAATGGTACCCCCATTTCAAAATTCCAGCGTGCTACGACCTTTTTCCAGTGGTTGCTGTTCACAAATTTATGGTGAACGTGTTTTCCCGATGTAATAGAAATTGCAGATTCTTAAAAATAAAGCATTTTTAAACGGATTTGTCATGGAAATCGTTTTAAAATAAAAATATACATTTGGATATTTAACCGATGGCATAACTCTCTAAATTAAAAAATAATCAACGTTTAAAAACGGACTCTCGTCTTAAAAATAAATTTTACTAGACAGATATCACATATACATATTGTTCTGAGACACCGAATAAAATGGTCAACTATATTTAAAGCAATGTGTGTATTATCTACTCTAAAAGTGATTGGAAATAATATTACAGTAGTGGTTCAAAGTAATGAAAATATTTTGGCTCATAGGCATAGTTTTTATTGACCCAAAAATATTACAAGCCAATCATTTACACCAATAATGTCAAGCCAATCAGCAGTTTAGGCTTCTTTTGCGTTTACCTAATTTAAAATTTAAAAGTTAATACTGCACATATTAATACTTGTTTCTATTTTTCATTTCCGTACCTCTTTTGTGATAAATTCGGTCATTTTTTGGAGCAAATCAGGATTGACGATTTTACCGCAATTGTAAAGCTGATGTGCTGTTTCACAAGGATCGTCGAGCTCTATTCAAGATCAAAGAATGCGTGACGAACGGTTAGAAAAATTTTAAATTCGTTACTGATGTCTTTGCATTTGTTATAGGATTCTTTGAATTCTCCCATTATTTTCTCGTCAACATCAGGTAAACGGCTCAGATAATCTTCGACTTTTTCTTGGTTTAATGCGCCATCTTTCATCTGCAGTAATATTATTATTGCTACATAATTTTCATTACTATCGTTTTTTGACCAATTCAAAAGTTCTCGCGACGCAATGCATGTAGCACTGTAAAAATGCATGAAATCATATTAAATTAACTAAAAATTAATTAATGTTTACCTTATACTGGTATTGAAAGTCAGACGCTTTCAATTTTTCCGATTCAGCTGGAGGTCTTTAATTAGAATCAACCTTTCAAGAGGCGTTTTAAAAAATTAGTTACTTTGTGATCTGCCCAAGGTTTGTGCGCATTCTTTTTCAATTGTTGCCGTTCGTGACATATGGATGCCATCACCAAATGCCTAAATATGTAATTATCTAATAAGATGACGAGGAAAAATCAGTTTCAGTACCTGGTTGAACGTAAGAACGCAAAAAATAAAAGAGAAAAGTGGCAGACTTTTCATGATTGGAACGAAATTCAACCACAGTGGCGAAAAACTAAGCGAAAACTACAAAGCTTTGGAAACATCACATGAGCTACACAGGAAGTGCGCGTCAACTCAATGCCAGAGCCAGAGAGATATATTCTAGCATCGCTCGTGAATGGCCTCGTCAGCAGTGTTTTGAAAAATTTAAAAAATAGCATTTCTCGAAACATAATTCAAATAGAAAATTAACATATACAAACACGATATGAAAATATATAAAAAAGCCATTGTAAAAAATGAAAATCAAATATTTAGGTTTTTTCCTGCTCAGAATTATGTACTCATTTGGAATATCCCAATCAATTTCACCGATTGCTAATAATTTACAATTGAAATAGGTCATGCTTGGTTGTGCGGCTCAGGGCCGGATTTTTAAATTCAAACTTCGAAAGAGTCGCGCGGAATTGCTGCGAGTGCTCGTTCATGTGCAAAATTTCACTGGCTATATTTTGGCACTGAATCCTCTCGTCTCGCGAACAGCTGGCCCACATTCGGTTGAAAAAAACCACCCACGCTATTCTAAAAGCTTTGAAGCTGAATAAGTGCAAATATAGTACACACACGATCCTATATATTATTTATATTAATAGTTCCTATAGCCCTGCCAATTTATACATTTTTATTGGAATTAAGTATTGCCCATCAATTTGTCCCGTGATGAATTGAAACTTAGAAAAACAGCTGATCGTATAATTAAAATTTGCCAGGCAAATTAACAAAATGAGTGACGAGCGTAAATGGAAAGAAACAGAAGTGACACAAACACAAACACCAAAAGGTGCTGCGCGCGCTTTCCAGCAAGCAGGCACGACTGGCAGGAGCAGGTGTTTTCAGCCGCGCCCCCTTCGCGATCGAAATTGAAGGCGACGAACTGAACTGGCCGTCGGCGACCGTGTCCCGTGAACAGGCCGCCTTCGGGGCCGGAGTTGAATTGTCGACGGAGCAGCAATGCTTCGGGAATGGGCGCCGCTGACTGCGCTGCTGCAGCAAGTTCCGCAGAGGGTGCAGCGCGGCCTCTTCTTCGACGACCTGAGTCTCACCTGCGTCGATGCCCTGCCCGAGTTCATCGCCGTCGGCACCGACCACGGCTTCGTCCTCTGGTTCGACCGCGCCACGGGACACGTCCAGAGGCTCAAGTGCGAGGTAGACCCAAGAGATAATGGTATTGTTATGAGGAAAATTAATTGTTTAATTATGGCAGGATGCGTCGGACAGCATCACCAGTGTCCGCCTGGTGTCCACCGTGGACTTCTTGGTGGCCGCTGGCAGCTCTGCAGGGGTTGTCACCATCTTCAAGGTACCACGGCTGCCGTCTCAGAATAAACAGGTTGGTTTGTCACACCGGCAAATGAGGCGTTCTAAATAATGCATTTTTGATGTTTTGTTTTTACATTCAGATCGAGCGCTATCGTGTGTCTGGACTGCACAATAGCAAAATTTCTGCCCTGGAGTGGAGTCTCAATGGAATGAAATTGTTCAGTGGTGACGTGTCTGGAATGATCGTGTTGACCAAATTGGATTTTTACATGGTACTGATGATTTCCCTGTCCTTTGAATCATTTCACTTAAAAATATATGTATTTTTTATTTTAAGCATTTGAGCAAGTCAATGGAATTACTGGATGAAAAATTCTCAATTGTGCAACTGAGCTTCTGCCACCAGTTGCTACTAGTCTCGTCTCTGTTGAGGACAATTATCTGCAACCCTGACGATCCCCAAAATATTACGCAGGTTGGACAGCGAGAAAGAAAAAGGTATGTTTATTCAATCTCCAGGATTTAACAAGAAATTAACACATTATTAGGCTTGGTTATCTTGGCGCAACTTTCTGCGTCTCTCCGAACGGCCTTCCAAACCAAGAGATCATCTACACCAGCAGACCTGGCTTGAGGGTCTGGGTTGCTGACCGGCAAGGAACAGTGCAGCAGACGCTCATTTTTAAAGTTGGTTTTTCCGAAGGCTTGTCACACTTAGGAACTAATTTTCTCTTTGAAGGACGCCTTGTTAAATCCTCAACTGCGAGTTCAACTCGTCAACCCGGCACCTCCACATATTTTGCGCTCTCGTAGCCTTTCCTTTCCAGAAGGAACGTCCAGTGATCAGGTCAGTGAGGTCATCAATGAACAAAACGTAAAAAATCCTGAAAAATGAATTTGAAATATAAAGCAAAAATATATTGCAAGTTTTGTTTTCTGCAGGAAATTTCCTCTTAAAACAATTTCTTTTCCAGGAGGTGACGCATCCTCTAGTGCAGCAACTTGGCCGCTTGGTAGTATTCAAAGAGCACATGCTGGTCACGTGCTCAGGCAACGATTTATTTGTCCTCGACCCTGACTCGATCTCGGTTGTCGCCGTTGCTGATGAGCTGCGTGGCATCCTAGACTTCGCGGTGACCAAAGACGAGATTTTTGTGCTGGAAGGCAAAAGGTCTTTAGTGAGGCTGGCTTGCCAACCAGAGGCGTCCATCGTGGGCCTGCCGAAGGGCGGCAGCGAGCAGTCAGTATTGTCGCCGTCAGAGGCGCCACTTGCCGCTACAGCGGTCTCGTCCATCAAGGACCTGACCAACAAGATTCCCTTTCACAAGATAATGAGCAGCTTATCGGCACCTTTCCAGCGACAGAAGGAAGAGCCAGTGTTGGCCACTGAGGCGGTGGAGCTGCCGCCTGTGGTCAAGCTCGAATCAACTGTTGGCTTAACCCTCCTTGAAAGCACTCCCAGCAAGCTGGACACCATCGGCCAGCAGGAGTTCGAGGAGGTCCTGTTCAAAGGCCGCAGGAAGAAGAAGAAAATCAGACACGTTCTGGCCCCCTCGGACACTGAGTCTGGGTCTGAGAGTTTTGGGGAGGAGCAGGATGACCTGGCGAGCCGCGTCCTCAAGCTGTCGCCGGACGACATTTTGACTGGGATGCCGTGCCGGCCTCTGCCTCTGCCAGACCTTCGCAGTCCCGACTCGATTGAACGTGATGTGGCTGACAAAGAGTCCAAACTTGCCGAGGTATCATCTAGATTCTTTTTTAATTTTTGATCCTTCACAAACACTGGAAACATTAAGATTTTTTTTTAAAGGATGAATGAAATAAAATATTAAAACTAAAATATCTGGACAGATATTTTCACCAAATATCTCAGTAACAATTTTTTTTTCTTCAAACTACCACTGCGCCGTGCGCTGTCACCCAATTGAGCTTCGCATGACTGCCGCCCCCAGTCTCCGCGCGAAATTTAGAATATGACTTGATATGGTTAAAATCACTCAAAAACCATACCAGCAGATTAAACTTTTTATCAAAAAATGAAGATAAGGAAAGGGTCACTGCCCTTCGCAACCATGCATATTGTTTTCATATGATATTCACAAATTTGCCACCATAGGGGTACACTTTAGGCACTGGTCGATAAATTGCATATCGCTCAAATACCAAATTTTCACTGTCGAATTTGCAACAATGAAAGCACGTAGTATGTTTGATAAGTAATGATTCTGACACCTGACCTACCTCAACATCTCAAGACTCTAGGAGCGGCCATGTTTGAGTAGGTTTTATGACTTTTGCGCAGAGAACACAAGCCCATGATTGAATTTTCAAAATTAGTAAGAGGGAAAACAAATAATCACATTAATTATGATGGATAATATTTTGAACTTATTGTTCAAGGGTTCTATTTAAATTTCAACAGCTCAAAATAAAGTCCCAAATTAAAAAGAGCTGAATAAATTTCATTTTTTTATCTGAAAATACAATGGAATATTTGAATTATCTAATTTAATTGATGAAAAAATGAAAGAAAAAATAGAGGTTTCAGCCAGGCTGCAAATTTAGGGTCACGTGGTAAGCCGCCAGCCACCACTGGTCAAAAAAAAAATTCAAAGGCTCTCAGCCGCCAAGGCTGAAGCCAATTCATCCAGCCCCCCATAAATTTATGTGACTGAGACCTCAAGAGTAAATAAATTATCAGAAAAGGAACATATGTCCGCCAAATTTTGTGCCGATTGAGATTATCTAGCTCTCGCCATAACTTCTTGCAGGTGATGCCGGTGCTTCGAGATCTGCTAAACCCTGGCGGCCAGCTTTCTCCACCTGCCGTTGCAGAAGAGCAGAAGGAGACCACACCCGTGAGACCCACCGTTCTGCCTTTGGCAAAGAAGGAGCGGTCAATGTCGACCAGCTCGAAGCAAATGAGTCTGGACTCGACAACTTCGACTCTGCTGCCTGTGACCGGCATCCACCCTCTTCAGCAGTCGACGGCCACTGAGACCACAGACCATTGGGTGCAGTTCAGCCTTCTGGAACCAGTAGCCAACCTGTTGGTCAGCAAGTGGTTTGTGTGCTGCATCGGGCCGCACGGCTCCATCAAGTTCAGCACCAGCGTGGAGAGCGAGCTCAAGTGGCGCGAAAGTGAGTGGCGCGCCCAGGAGGTGCAGACAACCCCTGACGGCAAGGTGGTGTGGAGGGTGCACCGCGGGGTGGCTTTCCGGGCCAACTGCAGCCACGAGAACCCCTTTGTTGAGCAAAATTGGACACAGGAGGTGCGTGGAGTCAGGGCCTTGGCCGTCACAGAGACTGGAACTGCCTGGATTGTCACTGCAGACTGTTCACTGCAGTACCATGGTAAGAATTACGTTGTTTTTATTGTTTGTAACGCTTGCAAATTGGTTCAAAATATTTATCTTTTGTTAAGGCCTTTTAGTAATTAAATATCTGGGTTTTTTTCAGGAGAAAATGGGGTGATCAGCATTCCGAGCGACTTTCCCGTCGCCAAGGTTACATGCTCAGGATTCTCAATATGGGTTGTGTCCGCGGGAAGTGGGCAGCTATGGCAGCGGGCGTGCGTCTCTGAGGCGCAGCCGTCGGGCACGCACTGGCTGCGAATCGCCACACCCAACGGCGAGCCTATGGTGGACGCGGCGCTCAGCATGAAAACGGTGCCCATGGGTTTCTACACCATTGGTTGGGTCCTGGACAGACGCAATGCGCTATATTTTTCCTTTGACGCGCTCGTCCATTCCGGTGAGCTGCCGAAACAGGCGCCTTCTTGGTGGCAGGTCCTCGTCAATGGTGGCATACCGAGGCCTCTGGCTGAAGAAAACATCAATATCACCGTAATTATTTTTACTTTACTAAATCAGAAGAATGGTTAAAATACTGTTTTAGTACTTAACAGCTTTTTTCTACTATTTTTTACACGATTTCACAATTGGTAATATTATCAATGAAATGTATTTATGTACTTCCCAGAAAAACCCCATTGAAACGTTACTCTTATCCAATTTAATTTTATCTAAATAAGAAGTTCATTTATTGGAGGGTGCAACGGAATTGTTTGGGAATTTAGAGACATAATATTCAATATTAGGGCTGCCACGTTGGACGTCGCGCTGGTCTTTTCGGAAAAAAATAGCGGCATCATTAATAATTCGAATTTGAGAAATGGCGTTCTCGGATTAAATTTACTGCACTGTTTGGTAATCTGTTCAAAAAAACTTTTCTTTTTTTCTGAAATTTCCTTTGAATAATAAATGAATAAAATAACATTAGTACAAAGAATCATTGAAAAATATAAGAAATGAAATCCTTTTTCCATAAGTAAAACTATTAATTTTTAAAATTATCTTTGTACACTGATTTGCTATTTAAGTTGTCACTTGATTGGGATTTTCAGTTATCTTTTTAAATTTTAAATAGCATTAAACCCAAAAATGTTATTTGATTTTGCAGGGTGAGTTGCTTGTGGCAGCCACCGATTCGTCCATATGGGTTGCAACCAAAAACTCCTCCTTGATCCACATGAATAACTCAGAGTTCATAGGTAGGTTTTTTTCCATTTATATCATACATTTAACAGAATCAATTTTTGATCTATCAGGTCACAAATGGGACGTTGTCCACCCGATCGAGCTGTCTGTCCGCTGGCATGAAATATCGGCAGAAGGCTCCTCTGACGGAGCTGGTCAGCTGTGGTACCTCAGCTCCCAAGGGGAGCTCTACTGTTCCAGGCCTGACTCGCAGCTTTTTTATGTAAAATTAAAATACAATAAAAAATATATCTCATTTTCTTTTCACCCGCAGGCCGTGCCTCCTGCTAGCAGCAGCAAGATAGTGTGTCTTTCATCCTTGATTAACTCCCTCTGGGTCCTGGACGCAGAAGGCCGAGTTCTCATCCGACAGGGTTTAAGTGAACAGAATACGGCGGGAAGCGGCTGGAAGGAGCTTGATTTGGCTCAAATTAGTGCGTGATTATAATCGAAATTTAAGAAAAAATTTCTGAATACGTGCGTTTTCCAGAGTCAACGGCACATTTTGATTACATTTCCTGTGGAATTGATACGATTTGGGCATGTGATACGACTGGATCAATTTATATGGCTGTTGGATCAGCGCATGATCTTAAAGCTTGCGATTTTTCTCCTTGCTGGATTCAAGTTGAGGACGATGTGATGAAAGAGGAGGATGTCCACTTTCTGAAAGTAACTAAGACATTCTGAATTTTCAATGATAGTTTTAATTTTTTATCTTGTCCTTTTTACTGGAAGCAACATTTCGTTTTTAATAAGGAAGAGTTAATCGAGGGTGTGAAATCTTATAAATCACTACTTTGAGTATATTTGCGTTATAATTAAGAATTTTACTTTGAAACAAAGTGTGTAAAATATAAGTTTTTCTAGGAAACAAAATTCATAGCCACAGTATTATCTGATAAGAATTTTTTAATAATAAGGGATCTTTCAAAACGTCTGCCTACACTCCTTTCATAGTCTAAACAAAAAGAGAAACGAGCAACGAAGTCGAAAACAACCTCCCAAATCTGACAACTCAAATCTCACTGTGATATTAAATCCTCTTACGACAGTTCAAATATAAGCCAAATAAATCCATCCTTTCCTATTTGGGTTATTTTGTCAAAGAGTGAAAAATCTGCTCCTAACATCAAGAAATTTTTTTTAGAATGGAAATTAAATCAAACAAACCACCAAGAGGATTTTGATGGCCGAAACAGTCGCTCTTCTGAGAGCGGAAGAAATTTATTTAATTTTTTTGACTCTTGGACCAAAGACTTGAATTGAAAGTGATTGGGAGCTAGTATAATATTAATTTAATGTGACATTTTTTTAAAACAACTATAGAGAATGAATACTCATAATTTATTATTTGATAAACATTTTGACGGTGGTTTATTAAAATTTTTAGAAGTATTTAATTTTTTTACTAATCATACCCGGTTTTTCTTGAAGGTAGTGGCTGGCTGCATGGCCTACATGGTGTGGGCGCTGGACAACAAGAATAACGTATACGTCCGAGAAGCCGTGTTCCCTGACTTTCCTCTGGGGACAGGCTGGGTGATCGTGCCTGGAGTGGAGGCCGTGAATCTCACAATCAGCGCCACTGGCGTCTGGGTCCTGACGCCAAACGGCGAAATCTACCGCAGGTGCGGTATCAGCGATGTCAATTTCATCGGCGACTTTTGGAAAAAGTTGCCCGGAAGTGCAACTTATCTGACTGGTGGGTATTTTGGCTAACATTGGTTTCAAATTATATTTATATGGGAATTGCATTTTTAGTGTCCGCCGACGACAAGGTGTCTGCTGTTGATCAGGAAAGCAGGATAATCGTGCACAATCAAAAAGTATTTTCATTTCACCACGAACCAAAGACTTGTATTGAAAGTGATTGGGAGCTAGTATGATATTAATTTGAGATCTTATATTTATGTATATTGCTAGATTTTATATATTTGCATTCTACACGATTTTATCGCCTTGACTGTGCCACATTCCAGTATTTACTACATTGATGTTTTATTGAAACTGCTTGATTAGTCGAGATCTCGTCATGTTTTATTTTATTTGCTTAATCTAATTACATCAATCAGAAGCACCAAGTCGTTTTCTTAAATCTTCCATGACACCGAGTTGATTTTTCGATTCAACTCTGCCAATTCTATGGCACACTGCTGAAGCCTTTCATTTGACAAGCTTATCATAGGATCCTCCTCATCCTCCTGAACCTTCTTCAGGACTCTCCTTTTCTTGTTCTTCGGGTCTGAATCTTCCTCTTCTTCATCCTTTTCCTCCTCATAAACGGGTTGAGTTATTTTTGTTTTTCTTCTCTGTGAATAAACCAATCCCTAATTTATTTCGTGTGTCCAAAATTTAAAGGGTGGACAGTTTTTTTGGACATTTCCGGTAATAATCGCATTTTAACAATTGATTTTAAGACTTACAAAATATTACGTTTGGTAATATTTTTTCAAATTTTCCTCTAACTACCCAAGGAAACTAAACCTTTATCCATTTTTAATTACATTGAGAAGCAATAAAAAAGTTGTTTGTTTTTGCGATATTTTGCTAGCTGTATGCCATAACTTGCATTATTTAAATATATATTGACATCAAGAATATACAAATATTAAAAATTACAAAACCAGAACCGCTCAAAAGTATTCTTGACTAATTAGTAGTCTGATCTAATTTTTTCAGAGCTTCAACTGCTTCCAAGCTCAAGAATTTACAAGAAAAAAGTTAAATTAATCTAAAATTCAAACTACCATTAATTTTTACATAATATGTACTTAACAAGTCAATACAAAAAATTTTAGATAAAAAATTTAGAACCTATCTATATTCTCGTCTGCAAAACAAACCCGGTCAATTGTGCGAAACTCCGTACCTTTTTCAGTTTGTTTTCGTACTGCAATGAGTCGTAGAACTTAGGCTTCTCACGCTTGACCCTCTCTGTTCTCCTCTGTCCCTGATTTTCACCAGCATTGCTTGATGATGGCACGATCAAGCTGTCCAAGGTGCGTGCTCTGTTGCGAGCGGTGAAGAAGATGTGACCGCAGGGGCACGCTTTGCAAGCGACAGCCACCTTTACGTTAGGAAAATTTACCATAATTAATGAATAATGAATTATTTTTGTTAAAAATTTGTTACCTGGTTCTTGCATTTCGGGCACCCTTTAGAGATCATCTCTTACATCTTGATGGGACGCTCTTGTCGGAGAAATATTAACTGAAGAGACGCTAGAAGGAATTTCTTAATTTTAAGTCTGAATCTAGTAATTTAAGCATATTAAACGTACCATGGAGTTTTACACGACAACCTGAGTTTGAACGAGGGAAACTTATTATTATTTAGTCAGTATCTATTATTTCTTTTCAACTATCTATGTATTATTTTATTCAATCAATGTTGCTTTTTGCCTCTGTAATTCAACAAAACATATAAACAAGTCTGATGATCAAAGGGGAATCAGGGGAATGAAATTTTCTATGAGCACTCATGAACCGGATGTAATGCCATCTTGGATTTTGCGTTGTTTTCGAAAATAGCTAAGAATGTCAGGAGGTTTAAATCTACCGCTCTTTAAGGAGTCAAACATGGCGAACTGTTTTCTCTTCTTGTATTTAAGTGAGAACATCACGTATTACGTTTGGCTTTAAGTATTAAGTACATACGATAGATGGCACTAGAAGAGAACTTGAGTGGATGAGACCTACATTATTTATCCTCAATGAGTCCCGACCGTCCCGACCAAGTATAAACACAAACAAAACTCGATGGCACAACATTTAGGTGCGGACCCATCTAAATTAGAAAATTTGAAGACAAATAAAAATGTCATGGACCAACAGATCAACGTTGCTAGATGTGAACTGAAAAATTTAAGGTTTGTATTTTTTATTACTTATTAAATTATGTTTTACATATTAACAAAAAAAATCATTTAATTTTACATTAATATAATTTAAAAAACATTTTATTTTAAACTAGGCAGCAAATTCAGTCACTTGGGCATGTGCACAAGAAGGAAATGGAGAAGATCAAAGATATACTGAAAGCTCCAGAGGCCTTTCTTCTGCAGGAACCACCAAATCTCTTAGAAGGGAAGTCAAGATCTGAACCGCAGCAGCCGTCATCGTCTTTGTCACAAACTCCACACACAGTGGACTTTCAAATAATTGGTTATATCTCATCTTGGTTCGCTGAGAAAAAAGGAACTCCGCGTCAACCAGGCATTTGCAAAGAGAGCACAGCCAAGTTGACTTTGAGAAAGGAACTGTTCACCAACCCTGAGCACACCCTTGAAGGCCTTGGAAACTTCTCACATCTATGGTGTGTATTATTAATTTTTTTGGTTCCACGTGAGCTTAAGTTTTTTCATTTTCTCAGGTTAATATTTCATTTTCATAAAAATGAAAAGGGTCACGTCAAAGCCAAGGTGGCTCCTCCGAGGCTGAATGGTGAAAGAGTTGGTGTTTTTGGCACCAGAAGCCCTCACAGGCCATCCCCCATAGGCCTTTCTCTAGTGAAGATTGAAAAAGTCCAAGGTATATGTTTCCTGGCGAGATTGTGGGCACATCACGGCTCCCAAAGGGTTGAATTAAAGATATTTCGAAAGTTCTTAACTTAGATCTAGCAGATTATCTCCTCGGCGTCAGTAAAAATTGGAATTGAATAATATACCGATTGCTCCAGGGCTACCCTGACGCCAGGATTCGATTTATTACCTGTTCTGATGGTATTTTCTGACCTCATGGGTGATCCACAACATGCTCTGCAGGTCAAAATCAGACTCACCAGACTAAAAAATATACCTTTTTTATCCTTTGACACTACATATCTCTAATTAGGTGGAAAATAATCTTCAAATTTTCTATGTATGCTAGAAACACTTCAGGCAACATTTTATTCCATACTAAATAAAAATATTTCGTTTTTTATTAATTAAAAAATTAAAGTAAAAAGTTACTCAAGTTTCAAAAATTCCTAAAAATGCTGGTTAAAATTTAGAAGTGGTAGTCTGTCTAAATGAGCATATTTTGGCAAGGTAAATGATTTAGCATGATTAGAATACGAGTTTTTCTCATTGTGAACGCTAATCTCCATATATTCCAGAAAAAATGCTCAAGAATTCCTCCACGACAAAAAGTTTAATTTTAAAAATAACAAATCTCATAATTTAAATTTTGCAGGTGCCTCAATTTATTTCTCCGGAGTGGACATGGTGGATGGCACTCCAGTGCTGGACATAAAACCGTACATACCACACTATGACAGCCCGTGGTGCATCAACCAAGAGGACGACGAAGACGAATCAACGCTGAACGCAGGCCTTTACCGAGAGGTGGCCACTGGTAGCTCCAGCGAAGACGAAGCCACATTTTCAGCTACCAGTTTTAGTCCAGCCCCCAACACACCAAACAGGTCCATCAGCTGCAGAGAGGAGCCGGACGGGGAGGAAGATTTGCCAGGTGCCGCGGCTGTTCGAAGCAAACCTGTCGCCTGTGCATTAGCACCTCAGTCGCCTTCAAAGAATGAAGCAGTGCAACCCACGGTGAAAGTACCTTCCTGGATTGATCAACCTCCTGTTGTCAGACTGAATGTCAGGTAATTACATCTGTTTTTTAATCAGATATAGTTTCCAGCAATAAAAATTCGATTTTATTGCAATTACCGCCCATTTCTTCATTAAAAAAGTAAATAATACATAAGATTATGTAAAAAGAGTGACACATCATTTCATTCACCTCAAAATATATTTTGGCAATATTATATTGTTTTTGATATCTGTTTCAATTTGGCTAATTTTTAAGTCATTTTTTTTCAGCAAAAAGTGGTGGGAATTGCAAGGGATGATTTTCGCCTTTAAAAATCAATTGAAGGGTTCATAAATAATCAGTTACAATCTTTTCGTAGAGTTTTAGCTTTAAAACCAGCCTGGGGTCTTCAGGTTCTCGACGCTAATAAATGAGAATTAAATCACCAAGCTAATCTCAATTATTATTTATGCTTCCAGATTTAGCGAAAGAGCCGTGATCCAACTTGTAGAAAATTCGCAGGACACCAAGCACATGATTTCCGCAATAAGCAGCGTGTTGCGAGAAGACCCAAGGTCCGTCTACCTGAGAGACCGGTGGGCCAACCACTTCTACTCGTTCCTCATCAAGGATCTCAGCATTAGTTGCAAGTTTGATGACAGAGCCAAGGTGGTCACGGTTTTTCAGGTTAAGCCGTCAAAAAAGTGTGATACTTGTGGAGAAATGGAATGGCAGTGTGCAATCAATGCTAAATGCGAGTCGAAAAAACACTGAAAATATCTCCCAAGAAATAAAAATAATAAAAACAGAAAAATCAAAGCAGCATAATAGTCTTACAAAAGCGCGGAAAATTGACAGACAGCCCAGTTTTTTCTGGATTTAATCTCATTTTGGGACATAAAAATAGGACAAAATTATCCTCATAGAAAAACTCCTTGGGAAATTACCATTCCAAATTGATTTGAGCGTCTTTTGTTCATTTTGAGTAGCCCTGACCCACGAAAGACGCAAAATCGGCGGCAACGGGCCCCACGCCCGCGCGGCTACCTTAATAATCGCACAAATAACAAAAAGAAAGATCCAAAATTGTTTTGCTTTGGAATTTTTCAGAACTAAGAAACTGCCTTTTTGTATTGGTAATTAATTCACTGCATGTGCTGTAATAATTGCTCCAAAAGGCTAGCAAGACCGGTTCCGAGTCTTAAAAGTAAGACTAAATTTACTTTTAAAATCTCACATCGAAATCTAACTTTCGCATAAATCTTTTAAAGAAACGATTCATTTTTATGTCCAGAGATTGAAATTAATATTTAAGTAAACTTGGAAAGATTTTTTCTCTTCTGAGCTTTTGACCCGCACTTTTTCGTTCATTTCACAAGCATTTTAGAAAAAATTAAGTCTGTAAAAAACGGGATGGATAACTGTGTAAACCCTGATTTAAAAACGCACAAATCTTGTAGAAAAATAATTCATTTATTGAACCAGATTACAAAAATAAAATCATTCTAAATTCACTAGCCCTCCTACTTGTGCCAATTTCAACATCACTAGATAAGCAGCGCTTTAACCAGTTCTCCTCTCTGCAGCGTTCCCTTTTCTTTTGTTCCTCCAGGCAGCTCAATCAGAACACTGCCACTCTGCAGGCTGAGCAGTCGGCTGCTCATTTGATTTCCAGTTAAATGGGCCACCGGCACGCTTTTTGTTGGCACCGGTGCCCTCTCGAGGACTGCTCGGCAGTATTCGGGCCTGGAGTCGAGGGTGATGGTTTCTGCGAGTTGGACAGTGATTTCTCTGGAATAACCACTGCTGAAGCCGGCCATGACCCTCAAGGCTGGCAGGGCGAACAGGTGGCAGGTGACAGTAGCGGAGACTGGGTTTCCTGGCAGGGCGAATACCAGTTTCTTCTGGCCTTTGAAGTCGCAGGTGGCGAATGTTGTTGGTTTGCCTGGCTTCATGTTAACTCTACCAAAGTGAATCTTGGCCAGGAATTTGGTGATTAAAATGTGTTTCAGGAAGTCCTTCTCGCCCATGGACACGCCTCCTGAGCTGACCACCACGTCGGCACTGGCGAAACCTTTTTTCAGGGTTTCGGCGATCGCGTCTGGGTCGTCTTTAGCGATTCCCAAATCTTCAACTTGGAATCCTTGCTGGGTTAATAAGGCGATCAGAGTGGGTCGGTTTGAGTCGTAAATGACAAATGGACCAGGCGAGGGAGATGAAATATCTTGAATTTCATTCCCTGTGGAGAGCACGGCAATCTTGGGCCGCTTGTAAGTCAATATTGTCTTCACGCCGGCTGAAGCGAGGGCGCCAACCTGCGCAGGTCCGATTTCGTTTCCCCTCTCAACCACAACCTGTCCGATTGCAAGGTCGCTTCCAACTGGCCTTATATCTTGGCCTTTTTGAGGCGCATCAATGATGTTTATTTTCAGCTCCTCTCTACCGTCAGGCGTGGACAGAAGCAGCTCTGTGTCTTCCACCTAATACAAGTAAATTGTTTTATAGAAAATTTGTCAATAAGGTTTAAAAAATATTTAGCTCATAATTTTTAGTCTGTGCCTTCTTCAATTTTTCTGTCTAGCTTTGTTTTGAGATGAAGGACTGACTTAAAAATATGCTAACTAGCTACATTTTTCTGTCTTAATTCCTAATTTATTTATTATTGAAAATCGAGATTTTACCTGAACAACAGCATCTGCTCCACCACAAACAGCTGCTCCCGTGGTAATTCTTAAACACTCGCCTGGTTGAAACAATTTCATCTGAAGATTGCCTCCTGCAAGCACATCACCAACCACTTGTCGCTCACCAGCCCCATCAGCGCTCAGGACAGCGTAGCCATCCTTGACTGACGCTGCATACGGAGGAATGTTGCAAAGAGAAACGGCATCTTCCGCCGCAATACAGCCCAGCGCTAAATGAATAGGCATCTTGTAAGCTTTTTGGAGAGACTCAACTTCGGTGTAAATTATTTTTAGAGCTGCGTTGACGCTTATCATTGGATACGGGGACTTGCGAGGTCGGTGTGCAACTTTGGTAATATCTCCAACATGTTCAGGCTCGTGACTGCAGCCACAGTGCAGCTTTTGGTGCACCTTAAATTAAACACATTAGAAATCAGAATCGAATTAACAATTATAATATTAATTAAAAAAATTCGCTTACAAGGAAAATAAATTAGTGTATTTTTTGCTGCAATTCAATAGTTTTTGATTGGTTTTTGATAAAAGATGACAATATGTCAAATGAATAGTTCCCCACTATTTATGGTTTGCTGAATCGTTGGAATTTATAAAAGTAAAAATTTAGACTAATTTCTAACGGACATAATTTCTTGAAAAGTGGTCGGCATTTAAAATTGGATTAAATATTAAATAAATGAAGCAATTTACCTTTTCAACATTCTTGATGTCTCCCTTAAGAAGTGCTACTGCATGCGGAATTGCTCTCAAGGCAGTTTCCGCATTTTCTGAGGCGCCTTTAGGACTTCCTGGCAGGTTAACGATCAGGGTTTGTCCCCTGACTCCTGCGACTGATCGAGAGAGCATGGCCATTGGAGTGATGCTGAGGCTGGCTGTCATCATGGCAATCACGATTCCAGGCGCCTCCGAGTCCAGCACGGACTTGGTGGCCTCTGGTGTAACATCACGAGGAGCAAATCCAGTGCCTCCAGTGGTTAAAACCAAATCAAGGTGTAAATCGTCCGACCAATGCTTGAGAACTGCTTCGATTTGACTCTTTTCGTCTGGGATAACTGTCGCCTGTTCGATTGTGTACTGGTGTTTCTTTTGACCTTCCAGCAGCTTGATTAAGGCCGGACCACTTTTGTCTTCAGCTCCCCCAGCAGAACACCGATCACTCACTGTCAGGACTCCACACCGAATCATTTTTCTGCAAAGTACAAATTATCAATTTTTGAGCCTGGTTTTAATTGAATAGAACGTACAAATTATCACCAATTAATTTTTCCTTTGGTTACTAGGAAAAATTAAAAAAAATCGTTTAACGGAATTATGTAGTAAAAACTACTAGAAAATTTCTTTAATTGCCAAAAGGAGAGTCAGCTTTCAGAATCAGTGAGAATCAGGTTCAGTATTCTTCTACTTTACGGTATAAATAATTAAAAAACTTCCTTTGTTTTGGCATAAAGACTCAAGAAAGAAAAACAAAATTTTCTCCGACTGCCAAAATTATCCTTCTATCTAAATTATTATGAAAAAATGTATTTTCAAATCGAGTTGAATTTTTTATCATAATCACGAAAATGAAAAATATTAAAAATTTGAAAGTAATTGCATTTTTAGCAGCAACACTTAATTTTAAAATTTTCATCACTTCCAAATAAGATCGCGTTTATTTAATGAAAGAGGTACATAATATAGCGGCACATTATTTATCAATGTTTGGATAATGCAGGTAAACTTGCAACAACATATGTATTATTTGCCAATTTATTGCCAACAGAATAGATGACGCTACCTCAAATTAAAATCGGCAAAATCGCTGTTTGGATTTAAGGACAAAGAAAAGACGCATTCAAAGCCGTGAAAAAGGTGTGGAATCATAAAACGTTCCAGAGTCGTATTTCGTTCCACAGTCAAAATCGACAAAATTCATACAATTATTCCGTCTTATTTTTTCATTTATTAATACTATGGCTCTACAGTTAAAACTGTTCGTTTTAGCTCCAAAAACATGTTCTGTGTCATGTGGTAATCTGTTGATTTTAGCCGAACAAATAACTGGGTTTAAAAGGAAAGATGTGATTATTAGAAATAAAAATCCCGATTTCATACTCACGTGATATTAATATTTTTGTGTGTTACATTAACATCTCTGTAAGTGTATTATCTGTGTTTAAATCGTTTAAAAAGAAAAAAGTAAGATTATGTAATGACAACAACACGGAAAGGGTTAAAGGGAGCTTGGTCCACGGTCCTCTTGATAGAATCGCCGGGTGGGAGCAGGTGGTGGGAGTAACCAGAGTGACAACGCCTCGTCACATGATTTTTGTTTACCTCCAGTCTCGAGTCGAATCTTCAACATCATTTCTGTGTCTTTGACACTTTCAAAGCTGTGTTAGCAAAAAGAAATCTCAAAACTTTGCTTTTATCTTATTATTTTGCACGTAGAAGAGATAGAAACATGCTGAACCTAGAGAGAATTCCAGACCAAGTAGGCTACTTGGTTTTGACCGAAGACGGAGCAGTCGTAGCTGTGAGTCTATTTATTTTTTGCTTTTTCATCACGTTCCGATAATATTTTCTATTGAACAGTCTGGGGGAGAGCTGGAAAATGACGAACATCTGGCCACCAACATCACCGAGCTGGTCTACACGAGTGAGGTTCTGGAGCAAGGCTCCTCACCCGAAAACAAATTTCAGAAAATAACAGGTTTGCACTATTTGTTCAAAATGTTATTAAAGGTTTTAATTACATCGCTCATCAGTTGTTTATGATGACTACACTCTTGGAATCTGTCTTTCGAACAAACGAATTCACGTGGTGAAACGGAGAACTCCCAATCAGCAGGTGACTGATGCCCCACTGGTTGACATGAACTGAAAGGTGGTGCAAGCTTATCAAGAATTTACATGTGATTGAAAAGTGTTAATCTTACATAACTTAGCTTACAATAATTGAGTTTAAGATAAAATTATTGGAAATAAAAGTACCAACTGATTTCTAATCTCAAATCAATTTTATTTTGCAAAATAAATGAGCTGATATGACATAGAACAGTGAAGGTTTACAAAATCCGTTACTGCGGAAGCATATTTATATCAAATAAATAATAGATTAACATCATTGACTTAACTTTAAATACGCTACAGTGTCAGTCATGCAATCAGGATGATCAACCTATGACTAGGTCCATTTAAAACTTTAATTTTGAACCAAAGTCAAGTTAGTGAATACACAAAAGCTATTTGGATTGATCTCTCTATACAGGTTACACATTCATGTGCGAGATAAAAATTACAGAACATGTGGTATAATCCAACGTACATTAATTTTTGTGCGGTCAAGATTTTGTCTGATGATTATGGCACATTCAACTGTTTCCCTGGGTGCATTCCATCTGTTTTAAATTTAAACTAAAAAAAAAACAATGCTTGTGGACACATTTGATAAATGGAAACACAACAAACCCATAGTTTCCTTTTTGTTACAAAAAAGACTATTCATTATCAACTGGCTCTTCCATTCCTAGAACTATAGCTTTCATGACACTAGCAGCGGCGAGGGCAGAGTACGGCTGCCAGTCGTTTCGTCGGGAGCCATCCCTGTAGTCTGAGATGCCTCTGATGGACATGAAGTTGTCTCTGCAATTTCCTTGCACACTTTGAACTGCGGCGTCCAGCTCAGGGTCGTAAGCAAGAATTTCGTTTTTGGAGGCGAATTGTTGCCTGCATGACTCGTCTTTGACGACATAGCGACCTGAAGCTACGCACCCTAGGTGCAAGCGTGGGCAACCTTCCAACCTGAAATTTTTGAAACGGAAATAATATTGTTCTGAGGCAAGATAGATTATTTTATTAATGAAAATCAAATTTTGCAATTTTGGAGATTTCAAAATGGATTTTAAAATACAGTTTTTGCTCAACTTAGCTGAAATTTGGTTTGAAGCCACTGTTCAATCTATTTGTGGACCAATAAATTTATTGATTTAATAATCTCTCCTCACCTTGGATTAGCTCCTTCCGATGGAACTGGGTGTGCAACCTCAATAACTTCACGCGGGCCAATGTTCATGTACAATTTGTCTGTTTCTTCTGATGGTCTTGTGAAGTCGATAGAACTCTCAGATTCATTGTTTCTTCCCAAGTGCACCTGGGCTGCAAGCAAATGCTTCAGCCACGCTGGCTCCTCACCCGCGTCAGCCTGGAGAAGTAAATTTTATTAAAATTCAATGAAATTACTTAGAAATTACCTCATCTTTCACTTTCTGCGCTAACGACTGCAGTTCCAAACTCTTGGGACACCACTTCTTCGTCTCAAACTGACAGTTTCCTTCTTGGTCCTGGTTCAGCGAGTCACAGTAGCAATACACATAGCTGAAAAATTAAATTAAATTTAGTTAACATTTCTTTTTTAATGTAGCGAGTGAAGATACCCTTTTGGAGGATTTCCAGGGTGGGAAACAACCACATCTCCCAAACGAACGTGTTTTGACTCATCAGTGTAGTGCGGAACTCCACCTCCAACACCGATCAGGAATACATATTCAACTTGCTGGAATGTGCCTACAAAAGAGTAAAAATATTATATAATAGTCTTTATAAACGGTCTATGCGTTTAAATCTGATGAAAATCCACTGTGGAATTTTTAAGGAATTTTTATCACGGTTTAATTTACAGTGATATTTTATGGCCCATGTATAAATTTTCCATAAAAAACACTAGTTTGTGTCACATGCGAAAAATAGGTTTTATTGCTATTTTGAGTCCTATTGAAAAACAGACCAAACTATTCCTGTCTTTCGTTCAAATAATCCCCATCTATTCTCGACTCGGAAATATTCACAGCCCTAAATGATTTTAAAGTATGATGATGTTATTAAAATCATACCAAGAAGTCTGGTGGTTGTATTTCCAGCTGCAGTCATGGCCTCTCTAGTGTGTCCTGAGGTTGGCAGTTTAGTTGTAACAACTCGATGGCATCCTAGAGTTCCAAGGGTGTAGACATTTGACTCCCCTAAATAAATTAAAGACTTCATTAGAATTCCTTCCAGGATTCAGAAAAACTGGCGCAAATTAAAAAAATGCAACGTGAAGAGTTGCACCGTAGTAAAAATCGGGATTTATTCCGCCAGCAGGGGAATTTTCCTATAGAGAAATTGAAATTGAGCGAAAACCATTTAACTTTTTGAGAATATCAGCACTGTGTCAACAGTCACGTACCTACAGTGGTGAATCTGACATAGGTTTCTGTATCGGACAGCATTGAATCAACAGCCAACTTCTCACAGTAGAGGGAAGTAACGACGGCAATAGTCGGTTGCTTTGAAGCGACTACCTTGGGCATGGCTTTCACCACCTAAGAAAGATTAATTAAATTATTTCCAAATTTTACATCAAACAAGTTTTTTTACCTGAACAACATCAGTCTGAGAGTGGGAGGCTCTTGTAAAGTGACCTGGTTGGTCAGCCAAGGCGTGCACCAAACCTCTGGTTTGAAGGTCAGCAAACATTTCAGACAGCTGGTCTTCATCCCAAAATCTTTCCTTGGCCAGATCTGTCAGGGTAACAGGATTGGGGTAGGCAGCTTCAATCACTTGCATCAGTCGCTCTTCCGTCAGCTCCACTCGTTTGCCCGTAGCGCCTTCGTCAGCCGACTCTGCAATAAAATTATTAGAATTCGCGTTTATGGACGGGTGAATATATTTTTATTACCGGGTCTTTCTGGAACTTCCTCTGTCTCGCCCAGCTGCCTCAGCTCAATTTCAATTTTGTCAAGGCCCTTGTAGCCATTCTGCATCAGTTTCATTATTTTCTTAATAAAGCCGACATAATCTGGAATGAATAAAAATATTTATTTAATTTTTATTTGGTTCCTTACAATTAAAAAATTGCAAAAACAAATTAAAAATAATAATAATAACTTCAACATTTCATTTTTTAAAGGCACAATTATAGAATTTTCATTTAAATGTGTGTTATACCTCTGGGGAAATCGTTTGGACTGACGAGATGTTTGAAAAAGTCCTGGGCAAGCGTCGCCTGCTGCTCCTCGGCACAGCTGCACCAAAATCGTAGAGTCCTGCTTTCTTTGACATGCTTGCCGGTTTGCGCTGAAACGAGGAACACTCGAAACTCAAGTGCCAGTTGAGCTGGCGTCAGTTCAGTAGCTCCTGCAACACATGATTAAAAAGTATTATTTTTAATTACAAGCTGTTTGAAAACAGCAATTACTTGCCTCCTTCGCGCTTGTTAATCACAAGTCCGTGGTGGGCGCCGCCTGCGACGTGCGTGTCGCCAGCGGCGCCGTTCTCCACGATCACCCTTTTCTGCCGCTCCACAAGCAGAGAAGTGCAGCCAGGGGCCTTTTTCAAAGGTGTCATGACGATTTGTTCTGGGAAATGGGAATTTTATGTAAAAAATAAACAACTAAGGAGATGAAGAGGAAAAATACCTTCTAGAGTTCCCATTTTGATGACGAGAGTATATGGATCAGGTACAAAAATGTGAAAATAGTCACTTGGTGATTGAGATTTTACTTCATCTGAAACATATATGGGGCAAAATAAGAAAATTGTTAATTTAGGACTGATGAAATTGAATTTAAATTGTTCATAATAATTGATTCACAGTCAATAGGTTTCAAAAATGTATATGTAAATTTCTATTAAACGTTTAAGAGGTCCTATTTTTTTTAAAGTCATGCAGTTTGTACCAATTTTTTCGTGTCGTTCCACACGACACATGTATGATGTATGAAACAAATGTGCAAATTGCGTAAAGCTCAACAAAACCTTTTTTTGTCAATGCGCAGTTAGTTAATTTTCCACAAGGTTTGCACAACAATTCAAACGTAATCTTGCAGTCATGGTTTAAAGCAAAAAAATTTAACAAATTATCGATTATCGATTTTGCACACGTCCCCTATTAATTTCACGTAATTGGAGCGATTTCCCCCGTCCCTATTCTACCGGAGCAAAGCACAAAAAGTGCTAGAGTTTGCTCGGATCAACCCTATCCAATTAATCAGTCCGTAATTAGCTGTGACACACGCTAATTTTACTGCCGGAAAAGAGCAATGAATCTTTGTTTGTGAAATAGGAGGAGCGCACCAGCTTAAGCTAACCCTTGTGCACATGCAAGTCGCCCTTTGAAGTGAGATGAGGGCGAAAACGGAATATTATTTCTGGCACACATCACAGTCGTGCTGGCCGCACGCTGACGGAAGTGACTGCGGGCAGGCGGAAGAGACAAAAGCATGCACGCTGTGTGGGTGAGGTATGAGTGTGCAATCAGAGGTGCAGGTCAGTGACTCTGGCAGGTTATTTTTACGCGTTCTCAATCACCGCACTGTGAATAAGGCACTTACGAGATAAAATTGTGGCATAATCTAAATGCACCAAAGGTCGAAAAGGAATGTTTCTTGAATTTGGCAGTGTATTTCTTGACTATAAATTAGGTTTAAATAAAAGTTCAATCTTGTTTCTGGACCAACAGACAATCAGAATTGTTCTGGAAATGATAATTTCTGTAACAATTTACTTAACTTGTTTATAGCATCCAGTTTTTACCTCTTTTTAACCTAAAAGACGGCTATTGGCCATGAAAAAAAAAACGAAATTTAGACTTGATTTAAGTTGATCTTTTGATATTTTCACGTAATTTTGCCTGCTATTTCTAAAATAAATTTAATATTATGAAGAATTTTATGAACATAATACATAGTACGAAAATATCTCGAGTTTTAGCTGTAAGGACTTATTGCTTTTAAAGATGGATAGTTTGCATTATAATGGCTAACTGAGAAAGAAATATATATTCATAGAAAGTAAGAAAATCAATATTCTGGTAGGGAATTATGATTAATTTTACCAGGAAGCCGGAAATTTTTTAATTTATTTGTTTTGAAGTTTTTACATCTTCACAGTAACTACAATCTATTCCAAACTCTTCAAGTGGAAAATTTCAGCCAACTTTCAACGCATTCAATAAGATCGTTTGCCGCTTTTTAATCTCAATGGGAGAGAGGAAGAAGCGTAGTAATGGAAAACAATAAAATTTGAAATCAGCCAAAGTGAAATGACCATACATCACGCTCTATTAATATCGACGTCGGATGGACGTGACGTGTATATATATGCGGTGCGGTTATAATACATCGCCTTGGCGTCCAATAAAGGAGATTGCTTTGATAAATATATACACAGTGTAAATAAAAGGGCTGTGAGAACCAATCGATAAGGCTGCTGAACTAATCAAGCCGAGCCTGCCAAGCATTGTTTGCAAAGTGCACCACTTCGTCAGATTATATACGCGAGGAGCAACCCATTAATGCTATTAATTTTTTTACCTCCATCGTTCACAACAGCGAGAACTGATGAAATGTATTTTTAGATCATTTCCTTCATTCAAATTCGCTATTGAAGATTATTTTCTCAAAAATACTAGATTCAATAAAAACATAATACTCAGGTAGTATGTCCGTTTTTCAAAGACAACGGATACTTTAAGAAATCTTTGCTAAAATTCACGGCAAATAACCGAAGGGATAAAATATTTGAGATTGAATTTGTCTGAGCGATGCCTATAGTAAGTAAATGAAACTATTAATTTAGGTAGTTAAAATGTGCAACATAAAAAATCTTAAACCAGATAATATGAGCTCTAAAATTCAATTCATAACTATCCAAAAACGCACTTTCTCGACGTAAAATTGATTTAAATAAAAAAACCTCTACGAAATTAAATCATACGTCAGTTATAATTGTTCTGGAGCATTTTTTTGGTAATTTTTCTTTTTATTGAATTTTCGAGCTACTCATAAAAACACAAAGGATGCTAAATTTTAATTTATTTATGTTACTAATTTTTTAATTCTTTTAAGCAAAATCCCTGGACACTCTTTTTGTCTAACCCTGTTTTCTCAAGACGCAATATATCAGAAGCATTTCATTCCTCGAATAGAAATCAAATAGGTGTATCACTAAAAAGATAATTTGATCGAATAACCATTACTAGGGCTGGTGCCATGAATAAAATTTGATTAGTAGAGCTAATATCCTGTGATTCTACTGAGTAAAATCTAGACACCGCCCTGAAATAAATGGCACACTCCTTGGATTTAATGCGGATATTGACGTGTACATAGAAAAATTAACTAGAGTCGCACGCAGCAGCACACGTCGGACGTCGGCGCCTCTGCGTGCAGCTCGGATATGAAAGGCTTCCCGTCTTTTAACTCACGCCTCTCGCGAATCGAACATGATGTGTCTTAAGCTGAACTACGTGCCCATCAAAAATTGAAACGTGCAGAGAATTTAAAATAATTTATGAACTTGTCCGAAGATAGGCGTCACGAACACTGCATTGCAATTTTCATGTTAGCAATTGTTCTCTCCAATAATTTACTGCAGTGTTTTGAAAAGAACAAAGACTGAAGATTTCGAAACGTTCTGTTGCAGCGATACAACTAACCAAGCAACGAAGCAACCGCATTTCAAAGTGCAATCATTGGTTAAAGGGGAAAACGAGCACATGTATTGAGCGAAAATAACTCAATGAAACTGTACACCTAGCCAGCGCGTACTGCGTATTGATTACACCGCTGATTGTGAGAGAAGAGTCAGTCGAAAGTGCATTCATTTGAGAGCGTTTTCAGGAAAGGATTTATCATTCCAGAATAATCTTGATCTAAATTGCCTTGTTCTTGAATGAAAATTTTGGATTTTTCGAAGCACACGTCGTGAGTAGTAGAGCCAAAACTTCATTCAAACGGGTGAAATCGTGATAATCAATTTCAAATTCACCTTCACATAGCTTTCAAACTCATAAACAGATTTAAGAAATATTTTTAAAATAGAAATTGGAGAAATTGAAATAATAAAAAGATATTTGATAAACTTTAGGTTTGGAAAACTTTCCTTTATCATCCTATTTCTGAAAAATATTTGTTGTCTTGCTGGAAAAAGCAGGAATTCTAGTTTTCAGATTGTGTGAACTATCTTGGAATGCGCTCTAATTCCTATTTATCCGCCTCAAATTAAAAAAACAAGCCGCGAGTGAAATGATAATTGCTATGCAATCATGTGTGCAGCCTTTATGCTGATTGCGAGCAAAGCCTGCTGCTAAGTGTCAAAAGTAGCGTAAACACAATTTGCCGAGGGTAACACATCAGTTTTGAAAATAACAGGGCCCGTTACAGTCACGTCTGCAGCGGCTGTTGAGTCAGTTTACACACGGGGAAATCGACGTCATTGAATAGGCCTACGTCATCAGATAAGGAATCATCGCCGCGTTTGCAGAGGCTGTTTGTTAGTCATGTTATTGAAAGGCGAGAGCAGGTGAAGTTCGCGACGCAGCATAATATGAACATACCGAGCATCGTGCACACGTGTTGCACAGTTAAAAATAAGCATTTGCGTTGAATTTAATTCGAGAATGCAGAGATCAAGTTCCTTTACGGGTCTCAGATGATCAGACATCAGACCATCTAATGAGTATCTAATTAAAGCATTTTGACGCATTTAGAAAATTATTCCTGCAAAACCAGTAACCAGTAATCAATAATATATAATAAGGATTTTATATGAAGTCAGAGGGTCAAATTTTACGGATTCTACGCTACATTTTTTTATTATTTTCTTGAGGAACCACAGCCTCATTTAAACATTCAACTGAATCACACTCTCTTTCAGTGGTCGCTGTTCACAATCCGGAGAACAATTTTTTGTACATATAAAAATTGCAAAATTCCCCAATAAATCAATCATTTTTCCACATGGGAATCGATTATTTATCGTTTTAAGAGAAAAAAGAAACACGCGAATTTTACCGAAGACACTATAGGCAACATATTATAAATAAAATGTTAAACGCTTAGAAACCAATTATTCTTCTAGAAATAAACTAAAATTGCGTATTTCTTATAGATTCGTGTGTCGTGTATATTTTAATTTAAAACTAAAGGAATTTAGTAGTTTATTTCTGCTACAAAGTACGGTTGTCTGACAGTTAGAGCGCAGAAAAGAATGAAAAGTATGCAACTTATTATTCCACGGGAATGCAAGCGCGCTACACATCATAAGAATTGAAAAACGTGCGGAATAAAGTAGGGTACGATCTTCCAGATGAGCAGCTTGAATTGAGAGGCGCACGGGAGCTAAAAATAAGAAAAGCAGCCGCGGAATAAAGTTTTTTTCCCTCCCACTGGAGCGCTAGAAGGACTTATTTCGCGGACGCACTTATAGAAAACGCAGCAGCACCCCTCCTAAATAAGCTCTGTTTACGTCTGCTGCTGAATAATATCCGCTCACATGCGTCTTACTTGAGAGCGCAGCTGAATTGTGTCTCTCAGGAAACGTTCAATTTGGCCCTGGCACGGTCAACAAAATGCTCTCGAAAGTAGTTGAGGCTGAGATTATAATTTGACCAGAGCCACACGGACGCGGCCGCACGAGCAAAGGGGCTGCACAATATTAATCTGATACACCAGCATAAATTCAAATGAGAAAATGACACTTGATCTGCGTGCGCAGTGTTAAGTATCTTACTCTGAAGGTGAGTCGAGTTCACACTGCGCACTTTGTACTAACATTTCGACTAAAGTGGTTCTTCACAGGCCAGCTACAGCAATAAAAGAAAATTTAACATTTTCAGCTCCAGAATTTTCTATTGTTTTTTTGTTAGCAAAAAAATGTGCATAGTCCAATCAGGAGTGAGTTATAGTTGAATATCAGAATTTACCAAATTTCTCGAAATATTTGACAATTGTTCGATGATTTTTGACTTGATATCAAGTCCTCTCGTCGCAATCTATCAAACACAGTAAGATTTTTGAAGTAAGCTAAGATTTAAATGGTGTTTCACAAATTTTCAGTTCAGACCCACTTTAAGTTTCGTGGAACTAAATATCGTGCGTCACTTCTTTGCAGACTTATCATTGAGGGGTCTGCCACTATCGCAATTAATGAGGTGGGACAGCCAGTGCTTGTGCTGGTGATAACATCGCCGCATTTGAGAGGAACAAATAACATTCATTACTGTATTGAGGAGAACAAAATTCCAGACATTAAAAAACCAATGTACTGCTTGAAGGAAATTATTGCAATTTTTATAAAGCTGTAGAATGTTTTCCATCTACAATCTCAAATTTTGGCTTTTTGTTTAGAAAAATAAAAATATCTGTTTCTTGCGATAGAAATTGGTATTAAAATTGACTGCTGTATAATAAACGATAAAATATACCAATAGTTAAAAATTTAGTCCTGTTTGTGAATAAATTAAATTTTAATTGTAAATATGAAAGCGTTCAGTAGTTGTTGTTGCCGATTTATTCTAGGAAAAGTGAATAATTAACCAACAAATTCTGAAGCTCTTATTTAACTAATTACCAATAACAAAATCAACTTGGAGTTGATTACTACGATCCTTATGAGCTCATTGTGTTGACAGAGGTATTTCAAAAATTTGAATAATACCATAAATGAAGGAAACACTCGACAGAATTGCTCTACAAACGGATCTTTCGTTGCTTCTGACGGTAATGAACAAAAAATTATCAAAAAGAAAATAAAAAATTAAATTCAACTAATTAATTTAAATTATGAAAACTAACTACTTAAACTATTAAAATATACAAATATTTGCCAGCAACAAATAGAGAGCCGAAATTTTTCTGGCAAAAAAAATTGAAAATCATATCAAAGCTCGAAATAATGCTTCACGTTCGGACATCAGCTGACTGACCTCAAAGAAAAATATCCATTTATTTAATGCATCTCTACCAAATCCACGCGACCCGTCTACTCACGATTTGCAATTTTTTACCGAATGTGATGGAAATTGGGGGCACGATTCGAGAAGCAAGTGTCAAACGAGTCGGTAATGAGTCCCAATTTTGCGCTCGCAGCACGACAAAAAGCACCGTAATTCCGTGAAAGAGCCAATAATAATTGGCGGTCGAGGAAAACGAAGGGACCATACTCACACGTGCTTCGCCGGCACCGTCCGCCGCTCGACTCACTCGGCTGTCTGCCTTGCCAGCGTATTTGATATTATTTTGCTCGGTGTTGCAGCCGCAGCCGCGCCTCTCCCACTCTATCGATCTGGACAGCAGTTCGGTGTGTGCGTAGAGCGCGTACAGAAAATAGCTACACACCGCATGGACAACCCTTGGAAAGTTGGGGACGAAGAAAGAAAGCGGGCAGGCAGGCACTGAGTCATCGCCGCCGGAAAATTGGATACCCCCGGAAAAGGGGGGATGAAAGTAATTCAATATGTTTATTGCCGCACTTGCTAACAGCTAGCGAAGCCAATCAAAACGAAAATTCACTTGCTTGTCTAATGGCAGATTGCGTGCGTTGTGCCATTGCCGGCGACAATTTGTCGTTTGCTGTTATTTTTTGACTAGAGAAACGCGAACTCAATTTTCAAGACACAGTGTGCGTGAGGTTGGTGGCAAAAGTTTTTGTAAAGTATTTTCTGCTTTTATTGGTACCATAACAATAAGAGTTTTAGGTCAGAATTTCCATTTTTTTAAACATAAAATTTTTAGCTGGTTTACTTTGAAATTTGAGGGAGCCTGCTTCCATAAGTTTAAAAATGAGGAAAATAAAGTTGGTTGTGTAAATTTTCTAACAGAACCAATTGCCCATTTGTTATTCATCTCTTTGCACGATGCATATTTAGAAAATGTTCACCTCCTACAAATGATTTTATCTCTATTTTTTATATCAGTCTAGGAGCATCATTCCATAATTCTATTTAGCTTTAATTTTACATGCTACAATGAGTCATAATGTTTATTCTAAAATATCTCATCCATTTAATTTGACTACCAACATGAAAATGTAAATTAAATAAAAAAAATCAACAGCTACATAAATAAACAAATTACAAATCAATGAAGATTTAAATTAAGTTAGAGGAATTCACTGGCCTTTCTCCGATATTCAGTGCAGTCATGCATAATGATGGCATCACTATTTGAAACAAGAGAAGCTCATTCGTCTCGGCTGCAACTGGAGCGATCAATGCACCAAGAGAGCCGTCTGAAAATGCGACCTCAAGACATCGATTGAGTTTCAATCAATTATTGGCAGCTCCAAGATCCAAGATGCGCGACTTTGAGCAGGAGGCGTTGCAATAAAATTTCAATCCATTTTGTATGATTTTTTTGCTTAGACGCATGGTACGTCGAAAGGATTGCTTCAATTTTTAATTACTCTAATAGCGCTGAAATGGGCGGCGGCCACTAAAAATAAGTGACCAATATCGCTAGAGTGGCAATTAGTGCAGCGTTTTAGTGCGAGCTAAAAGGGAGAGAACAAGCAGTGCAACAACGTCGTGAATTTTATCAACAACACACCGCTCCATATGGTTCCCAAGAGCGCTCTAAAATAAACTGTTGCAAAACACACATGACAAAATGTTTAGTTAAAGACGTGGAAATTTTCAGGGCCACAATGATTAAAATTTTGCTGTAGCAAGAGGTCCGTTGAATTTAGAAAAATATTTATTATCAAATCAGGACCGAGAAAAAGAAAATTTTAATGGATTTTTCAATAAGATTACTCTTTTTCGATTCAGCTGTGCAAAAATTATGAGTTAAATTTTACTCTTTACGAAAATTTTCACGAATTTCAAAAAGGCGACGGTGCTCGCCGCATGATTAGCACGAAAACTTTTAATTTTAATTTTAAGAAAACATTTTGGATAAATTCCATTCCAGTGCCGCTTAATATCTATGCAGCATTAAATTTGCAATAACATAGCATCAAGGACTTTAATCGATTTGCATGTTCTTCAACAACTCCCATTGCGCGTATTTGCTCAATCTCAGACAACGGCAATCAGAGTGCAATCATCAGCATGCAAATTTCAAATTAGCATGGCGCCATTCCGCAGACAAACGATTCTTTATAGTTTTCAATACCACTGAATTATAAACAGAGGCACATGTGGGGGCGGAAAAGCGTCTAAAAAAGTTAATTGGCACCATGTGTGGCACATATTTATATTTTAAATAAACGAAAGTAGTATCAAAAAACTCTCGTAATCTTTGCAGCGGAAAGAATAAATCATAATAGCTACCATTATATTTTGACCCACCACCCACCTAGTCGGTATAGTTAATCTTTTGTAAACAAGATCAGAACGATGCTATTTTTTTCTCAATTTTAAACAATTATTTCAATTTGTCAAGAGGCAACCTGAATATTTAAAAGGAACGATGAACCTATGAGCGAGAGTTTAAATCAGGAGGTGAATAATTTATAAAAGCGCATGACGTCATTCAGCCTTTGCGTGCTGCAAAGCAACCTTTCCTGAAGGTGAGCGAGTGAATCACTTTATTTTAATGCAATCATTATTTTGTGCAATTGATGGCGAAATTTGGTTTTTTAATCAAAGTAGTTTTTATTTTGAAATTTAAGCAATTTCTATGCAGATAATGTAATGTTGTATAAATCGATAACTCTATAAAATTATGTTTAAAAATACTGCAATTTAAAAGTAAAAATAATTTAAAAGGTTAGCTTTAAATTTATTTCATCAGGAAACATTCTAAGTTAATTGACAAAAATGCTTTCTCTTTTGTTAAAACCAGTTTAGGTTTTTACTTATTACTTAAGTTTTGCCTTTTTGTGCAACTCATTTACGCTCATTTAGAAAAAATGATGTTGACTTGCGTTTTGAAAGTTATGTACAGTAATTTACGTAATTTAAATTTATAACCAAAATTATGTGTTGATATTTTTTAGAAAATATTTGTTAGCCTTTAAATTATTATATTTTCAGTGGCAGATTTTTCTTTTTAAGAGGGTCCATGAGAAATTTTCAAGGGGCTTTAGTGTGTTAATTCGATTATTGAATGAATAACGCGCACCCAATATAAAATGAATGCGAGAAGTACAGCGTTTTTTGTCGTGTGTATACATACAATTCATTCACTAAATTACTCCCGAAATGTGTGTAAATATGAAAACTTAACTCTATTTTTAAAGGAAGTTTAGTTGTTTTATGAATATCATTCACATGCAAAACGCAGACTCTGAATTTTAGAAAAGATAAGTATGACACAAAAAATTAGAGTTTGAGCATTATTTTGATGTGACATTCAAGCGAATAGTTTGATTTTTGATAAAAACTCACCACTGGAGAATGAGATACCTTTTAAAGTCCGCTTTTCTTGTTAAATCACAAAGTCCATTGAGTTTACGCGACCGTTTGAAATTTTTTATGCATCAACTTCGAGGGTTGTGCTAATTTTCCGCGTAGGGAGCAGCACGTACGCAATAATGACTTCAAGACGGGAGTTTGACATAGGAGTAGAGGTTTTAACTTTAAACTATATTAGTATGGGTTATTTTTCCAAAATTTTGCTTAACAGCAGGAATAGATAATTAAATTTATGATTAAATTAAAAAAGGTACTCAAGAATAAATCAGCTTTGTAAGTTAAACTTGTTCACAGTGTTGGAACCAGGTTGTTCTCCTTAGTTAACTCCCCCCTTCATTTTCCAGCTGATTTATTAACACCAACACCCAACAGCCAACACCACGTTTGGCCTTGGCCGGTGAAAAATGGCAGTACGCAACGCATGGATTTCATTAAAGCATTGCTTTAATTCGTTTGAAGAGGTTCTTAGTGTTTCCCTAGGCTTGCGATATCCTTACAGTGAGTTAATAATTCTTTCAGCTAAAAATTAAGTGAGCTCTGTGTTAATTTTCCTTCTCTTGCAGAGCCGACTTACCAGGCCGTTTTACTCGGTGAAAATAATCAACAAACGACTGCACTTGCACCCCAAAACTCTGATCCTTTTGGACTTGGTGATGGATTTTTGTGGGCAGTTCCCAAGCACAGGCGAACGATTGAAAAACGCATGAGACGTAAATTTGGTCCCGCCAACTTGCTGAGAATTAGACCTAGAAATGATTTGATAGTCTGCACAAGATGTGGACATCACCATGAAATTGGCATCTTGTGTGGTAATATAGTAAAGATTTATGATAGTGTGAAGGTTAATACATATGTGTTTGAAATGTGTAGACTATTGTTACAAGAAGGTGCAAGAAGAGACGAAATTGGCGCAAGATCTTGTCCAGGAGAAATTAGGTCTGAGTGCCGTGGACAAAGAGGTTATTCTTCTCTACGAGAATGAAGCTGCTCCACAAGATGCTCAGGTATTTTCCCCATAATTTATACCCTTTCAACCTAATAACATGCTGTTCTAGAAAAAATTTATCGTGGAAGTTCCGAAACCACGTCCTCAGTGGTTCAGTCGCAACTTGCTGCAGAGGACTACAGAGGTGGAAACTCCAAAGGCAGTAGCAGAGACCAACCAGGTTGTGAAACCAGCTGACATGGGTTGAAAGCATTTGGAAGGTAGTGTTTAGTAGTTTAAAACAAATAAATAAATACGGTTGATATGTTTATTTCTCGGAATCTATAATTTTTAATTACAATGGCACTCATTGGGGCAGTATTTTTTCTAACTAGACTCTACTCTGATTTTTTAATTCTGTGGTAATGGTGGTGGAATCTCGTTCCATTTACAAGACGGTGAATATAAATCGTTCTGCCTGAAATAGGCTGCGGATGCCTAAAATTATCAACCATTGGCTCCTCCCCGAAGGACAGCTTCCGGAATAAGTCCATCTGAATTTTTCATTTATCAATAATTCTAATTTGAATGTAAATTCAATCTGACCTGTTCAAAAGACACATGCAGAGGGTGAGGAAAGAGGATCCAAGTAACGGCTTCGGAACAAGGCGGTGTCGTCAAAGAGCCTCTGTATGAGTAGAAAGTGTCGATGTCACGAGGCAGCATCCACGCTAGGGGCAGGGGTTGGTCAAGGGTAACTTTGTCATTCATATTTTTGACGTTGGGCAGACTTTGGATCAGGACGTCAAGCCGGGCATTTCCTCTCTCGCCGGCCTAATAGTAAATAATATTAATTTGCAAGTTCTGAACTAGAAATTTAAAAACAATTACGGAAAAAAAGAAAGCCAAGACAGAAAGTCCATCTCTGTGATTCAGTGCCTCTTCCAACGTTTTGTACTTCCGGTTTCTGTGAATGATGTGTAGCTCCATTGCAAACCTATAAAAAGTATAATTTACTATTTAGACGTGAAATAAGGCAAGCGCAAGAGAAGTTGTCACTCAGACATGGCGGCGGATGAGGGACGGTAAAACCTGCCTGCCTAGTATGCACAGAAGGATACAATTTTAATGCTCGCTTGCATTGTACCTTAATATAAGTTCGGAAAAAAATAAAACTCTAGAATGATAAAATTTTCCTGTTCTAAAATTTTCTCTTTGGGTTAGTTTTTATTCCATTAATCCCAGGTGAAATTGGAATTTAAACATTACCTTATTGAGTTAATGATATGCTCAGAGCCCCGGTTGTTTCTCCGACCCCAGTGAAAATGGAGTCCAACCATCTCGTATTCGCCTTTCAAGGGCCCTCCAAATATATAGGGGATCGGCTCGTCATCATCTTCATTCGGTTTTGCCGCACTCAGAGAAACTGAAAAATAGGTGTACAAATTGATAAAAATACATTCAGCCCTTTATACAGGGTTAAAAAACAAAGAAAAATCGATAAGAAATTTTTCCAATTGAAATAAAAAGATCCAGAGTACCTATATTTATTCAAATTTATTTTAATTTTGTCTGGTTTTTTATTTTTTATTAATTGTAGTTGAAAAATTGGCGTTTGCACGTATAAATTATATTTTACATTACTTTTTATTGCTGAGCATTCAAAGTGGCTAAAAAGGAAATACAATTACTTTAAAAGAGCTTAACTTAAATAAAAGTATAGCAGTATTTTTCCAAATGTCAAAAAGAGTAATTTTACTTTACTAAAAATTGAATTTTAATCTTGAAAAGATTTGTTCGCATCTCACGTTTCAGTATTTTCTAATAATGGACTAGTTTACAAATTTAAAATAAAAATAAGTTGAACCATCTGAAAATTAACGATAATTTGCTGGGTTTTTTCTTTTCAAGAAACAAATAAGCCGCCCTGAGTGAAACAGCATTTTTTAGATATTTATCAGCAATTACAAAAAGTTGCAGTGCTGTAAAAGATTTAATGGATAAAGGTACGTGGTTTTCCAATTAAAAAAGTGGACTGTCCAGATTTGTGCTTATTTCGAAGGATGTTCAACTTGTCTTTTGACAATCGACTTCCCATTACTTATCGGTAAACCAGTCACAAGATGTTCTGGCTGCTGCGTCTTGATTCTTATTGGAATGCCTCGGCTGTTCCATTAATATACTTTTAGCATCTCAAGTCAGAAACCGAGAATCGTGGGAATAATGTATTTAAAATAATGCACTTGCCGAGATGAATACAAAAATATCCACACGCGAGTTGCATTTTCAAATTACTTGGCAATTCTCCTGCTGCGGATACCTGAGTGTCCGTTGTTTGTAAGGGTGACCGGCGCCAAGAGGGGGTTGTGGTAGCCGACCATCTCAAGGGCTGGAAAAGGTGCGGGCACGGCGTGCTTGGTCGAAATCTTGATGGGCGACTGGCCTTCGCCACCGCAGTCGGAATGCTGGTGCTGCCAATTCTCTTGACCTTCCAAAATAAATCATGTTCTGCTTCACGCGTAGCTCAATTGTGATACTTTTACCGTAAAGGATTCGACAAAAAACTTCAATTTATTGTGTTTTAATCTCGAAATTACTGCCCGTTTTTTCGATTCTTTAAATGCTATTTAAAAGGGAATGATCGATTTTTTACAGTTATTGTTTTGAATTGAATAAATAAAAATTTATTTCCAATTTAAATGTTGCACCATGACAGGCCCAAAACCTTAATTAATGAGCGTCGAAATTGATGATTGATATAATTTATCTGAGAACTAGCTATATTTCTTAAATCAATTCAAATTTGATAAGTGGCGTTATCAGAGCTTTTGGCCTGCGATTTTTCATTAATCCGCCATAATTATATTCTAATCAAACGTTTCAAAAAATTTCAACCGTCTGGAAAAAACGATTTTTTTTTTCAAATTAATACTCACCTTTTCGTGAATAGTCCCATTTGTGGTGATGGTGTTTGTGTTTGTGACTGTCTTCATTGTCCGTTTGCTCCTTTCCCCTTTCATCGACACTGCTTTCAATTTCTGCAATTTTTTCATTTTTTCGATTTAAATTGAAAAATAGGAAAAATGATGTATGCTGTCATTTTTTGTGATCGCGTTTGTGTGACGTCTGTTGCAACGTCGAGGTGTATGATGAAATATTTGATTTATAAGCTATTTAAGCAAATGGAAAAATTAACGTAGCGGAGGATGACGCTTTGCCAAACTCTGCATGTGACGTGAACAATGGACTGCTCTAGAATAAGAAGTGATAATTATTTGGAATCACTTTTTTGCTTTTGCAACACTTGACGTTTTTATTGCAGTCCTAATGAATAAGCTATTTCATCAAATGGAAAAGGACGCGAAACTTTGTTAATTTCTATAAACGTAGAAAAACATTTGAGTCGACTTGTTCAATTTTTCGTATTCTCTATATAAATCTTAAGAAAATTCCCAGCATCAATATATTTGAAAAAATAAAATAATATTTTAATATTTACCCTGTACCGATGAAAAGAGCAAAATCACAAGTAGAAAGTGAGTAGCTATTTTTAAACATTTCCAATTCATTTGGAACGGCGTGAAATACAATCCACCTGGACGATCTGAGCGCAGAGCTTGCACTGACCAGGCTCGCTCGGCGTGCTATCTGCGCGCAGGTGTCTACCCTTTCGACTTCGCAACACAGCCGTGTGAGAGACAGCAGATTAAAATTAGTTTTTTTTTGTTCATTCATCTTTCATCTTGCGAGTAGCGTGAATAATCACATTTTTTTATCATGCCGCATCTCCGGAATAAAGTTTTTTTGTGCTTTATTCAAGCTCGTCGCAGAGAACATTTTGGAGATAAATTTTAGATATACATTTTAGAAAATACTATAGTTTTAGTTGTGTGGAATGGTTCTGAGGCCGCGAGCGCAAAACATATACGCGCACACAGACACTACAGACAGTCAGGTTAACACGAATGCAAATCAAGTTGATCAAACAAGCGCATATGCAATATAAATAAATCAACGCTGCTGACAACGAGAGAAATAAAAGTTGTCAGAGATTGGTTCTTTCTGCAGGCTCTCATTTTTAAAATTATATAGCACACAGCTCAAGTCATAGCGTATTGAAAAGTTAAAAGCCGTTGAGTAAAAGGGAGTGCTTTGTAAACGCTCGTAAATTGGTTGATCTTGAACATCTAGCAACCATTTTATTGCTTTTGCGCTTGCAGACTAAAATTATCAATCGGTGTGAACTAGTTATTCTTGACACAACTATTATAATGTGATCAATTCATTTCCGTGCGTACAATAAATTCCATGATGTCCTGTGCGCGTTTTTGTTGTTGTGCATTCACCTATAAAATAAAAAGAAATCCACCCTATGATCTATTTGATGACGTCTATAATATTAAAAGAGAGCTTTTTGCTGACTGATTTATAACAGGGAAAATCTTCTTGTTTGCAATTCGATGGAAATACCGCATAACCTGTCTTTAATTGAAAATTTTCCTTGTTTGTTGATAGCTCTTAAATTTCCTCTTCGTGTATTTAAATTGACAACCAATTTTTCAATTTTTTTATTACAATTTCTAAAATTGAATTTATGTATCAACCGTGATCTACAAAAAATCTAAAAAATTAAAATATGATATTTTATTTGTTTTTAGTTTAGGCTGAGATCACAGCACCATAACATAGTATCGTAGTTTAGTTCTATCGTAATTGCATCATTTTTTGATACAAATTGGAAACTTTGGTATACAATTAACTAACCGCAGGAAAATTGGGAGGTTATGTCTGCTACGTTGTTGATAGCACCTGATGCTTTTTACTGCTCCTGTTTGCGACATGAGCTTAAAATTGCCATCGTACAAAGAAGAGTGCTGTAAATTACACAACGCCTGTTTGCATTAGCATTAATGAACGTCAATTGCGTCCTTGATAAAGAACCTACAATGCTTTCCCATTTTAGCCTGTTTCTGGAAAAAATAACTCGCTCAGTTGGTTCCACTTAATCAGTACAAACCAGACACATGACTCTACGCTTATCAGTTGTCAAAAAGCTGCAGGGATTTCACTAATGCAGTCGTCAAAACAACACTAAACGTTAAGCAGAGGGAACTGTGTCAAGCATAGTCAGTGGCTTAATTGTAGCTTTTGTAAAGCGTATTCAGGAAAGGATTTTTAATTCCTAGCGTGTCTGGTTATGTCTACTAAAAAATTGATTTACAATTTTAACTCGATAGGAATAAGGCATTTCTAATGATGAAATAATCGAACTTGTCCCCGTTGGTTGAGAGCTGCGATTTTTTATATTTCTTGACATGATTTGGCTCCAACTTGCACCCAAGGTCACGAGGGGGTCCTAACACGAGGCTCTAGCTAAGGTATAATTTTAGGCGCCAGTTGGAGCCGAAACATGTTGAGCAAAATACAAATCTCATGTTTCAACCAACGCGGACGAGCCCGATTAATGAAATTTCAGGTTTTGTTCAGTTCCAGAAGCAATAAAAGTTTCCGTTTCTTTAACTGTGCCAATTTTACTCGTGGTGAAAATGGTAGTCACCGCTACTTGGGCGAAATTTGGGGTAGCTGATCGAGGAAATTACCCCTAAATATATCACTTTTTCGAGTAATTTTTGCGTAAGATTAATGACTTTATGCTGTGAATCAAACGCGCTAAAAATAATCTAGGAAACAAAGACTCCAGACTACATAGTAATAACATATTTTGAATTGCCACGAATTAATTTTAGTTGGAAAAATCGTGGAAATAATTATAACTAGATTCTCCTAAATTATCACTTACAAACTCATTGAAGAATGATTTAAAAAGTTGGCAGAAAGACTTACAAGAATTAAAACTTGCGAAATTTGGTCTGTGAAATTCAGTCTTGTCCTGATCTTGGTAAAATTTAATTTTTTACTGTCGTACAAATACAGGGAAGTTATCAAATCGGTTTACTGCCTTGGAAAATGCTCTTAGTGGTTTACATAAATTAAATAATTGAAGTGTATATATCGAACTTATTTACTGGACAAAGGACATTTGAAAATTGTCGGTCTTTCACGTTTGTACAGCAAAGATGTAAGAAAATGTAGTGGTACAGTTATTCACAAGTGAAGTCAAAAAGACAAATCTTCACTATGATGTTTTCCTCGGAAAACAGGAAAAATTGCAATATTAGTACTTCTTCTTTACCTGCTATAGTGATGAATAAAATGTACAAGCTACGAGTTTCACAGATGCATTGAGGTGAGCATGTTTAAATTTAATCAAGATTAATAACATCCTGATCATCTTTCTTGGCCAGAACAACAGGCACAGGATTAAAAGCCGAGGCAGGCCTTTGAGAGGGAATAGCTTGCCCCCTTGGCACTGAGAAGAGCAGGGACACGCGGCGTCCTTTCTTCGGCTCGCCGCCAGCAGGATTAGCAGAGTTGCTAGAAGTGGAGGGTTTGTTTAGTTCTGCAGTTTTGGCGAAAAAGGCTGACGAAGGACTGAATGGAGAAGTGGCTTCCTTCTTGGCGGCCATCTTCTCCTTATTTTCCTTGACCTTCAGCATTTCAGCCGCGATTTGCTTCTGCCGCTCGTCAGGGGTAAGGACCTTGGTGAATTTGGTGATTAGAGTTCCTTGGACGCTCTTTGGCGGCATTTCCGTGGCCGCTGGCTCGGGCGAAGACGCAGCACGATCTTCAACTGGAACAACCTGCTTTTTCACCTCTGGCTTTTGCAGCTTTGACCTTCTGGCAGCCGGTTTTAAATTGTAAACCCAGTTATTTGGCAAAGGCAAATCAGTGAGGTTGTGCTTGTCCCGCTCCTCCTGCAACACCCACCAACACATGCGTCCCTGGAACGCACCTTCTTCTGGACACGCCTGCCAGGTCGCGAGCTCTTTCATCTTCTTGCTCGCGTTCCCGATGGAAATGCGGACGCGGTCGTCAGTAATTTGTGCCTCCACGTCAATATCTGGGTGCAGCTTTTTGTCCCAGTAAGTGATGAATTCCTTGACAAGGTAGTGCCGGTTTTTGGTGTTGCCGTGCAGAAGTCGGATGAAATCTGGAACGGCTTCATCAGGCAGTTTCATCTTGTTTCGTTTGTTTTTCTTGGCTGAACATTCAGTCTTCAGTGTATCATCAAGCTCACTGCCCAGTTCGTCGTCCAAATTATCACTCTCTACTTTATCCGTGTTGTAGGATGTGGGAATTTTGTGAGCGACAACCACTGCAGCGAACTGGTTCAGAAGATGCAGAACTTGGTTGTGCACTATTAAAAGGATACGTTAATTACTAGGTGTTTTTCTGGAAAATATTTGATGATTTATATATTGTTTATAAGTGCAAATTAAAGACATTGTATTAGCCCATTAGACATGATTTGGTCTGTTAAAACGCTAACAGGAAATTTCTACGTTTAATCCAGATCAAATCTCAAAATTTTTGTCATTTTTAGTTCTGTCTGTTTTTCAACAGGTCTGAAAGTAGCAACAAATCCTACGGAAAATACACGCAGAAAAAACTTGAAAAAACAATAAAATAAAATTCCACTGCAACAGTGAGGAAAATTTACCACAACGAAATAAATAAGAATAAAATTCGATAAATTTTTTCTACCTTGAATCAATCATAAGAACGTATTATTATTTCTTATTTCTGACTCTTGATTTGAGTTGATCATTTTGTATTTATTGCGTCTATGATTATTTCATGGATTTGCAATCGATTTAAGACTGTTCAAAGTCGCTTTTTCAGCCGTATTAAATTATTCATATAAGGCTTTAATATGCACTGATCATGCTTTAATGTTTTCATGATGATTGGAAGTTGGAAGTTTAGGAATAGGAGTAAAATGTGCGTGAAATCCACACGCGCAATGCTTACCTGGATCATCTTTTTTGCTTGGGTCATTTGGATTGAAGCAGGTGACCATTCTGGGAAGAAGGTGCTTCACTTTCTTTTTCATGTCTTCTTTAAATTGAATATCCATCTGCTTGAGCCTCTCCTTCTGCTCCTCAGCAGGCTAAAAATGTACATAAATAATTACTGAGTTTTCACAAGAAGTCGGCTTTTTGCTCTTTCCTAACTAAAATTAACCATGAAACAGAATCAAAAATGAGCTATGGACGTCATTTTTCAAATTTTAAATTATAGCCCTGACCAAAAACCAAAATTAAAACAAAAAATAGGTTAATATTCAATAATCATGTTACTGGCGCGAATTAAGTTTTTAGGCTTTTCTGGCAGAGCACAGGACGCCAAATTTAAATTAAACGGACTCGCCAAGGACTTGTGTCAATGGAAATTATTCAATAATAACAATAGTAAAATACTAAATTTACTAACAATTAACTAATAACCACACAAAAAAAGGGTTGGTTATTGCTGCGAAAAAACCTATATGGAAAGTCGTTTGTCGATTAGCCAACCTTCTGTATTTGGATCACTCCTTAATAGCACAAGTATGCTAACTTACCAGTGCTTCATCTTCACTATTTCCCCTTTCTTCGTCACTCAAATAGCCGTGAGGTACAAAAACGTCATTGTCAACTTCATACTCTTCATCCTCGGATTCCTTGTCATCGTCAGAGCCGTGAAGAGACTCGCCAGGCTCCTCTTCTTCCCATTCTTCATCAGAGTCAACTTCATAGTCAAAAATCTATGCAGAAAAAAAATATTTGACAAACGTGTTTGATAATGTATTTAAATTAAATCACCTTATCTTGCGCGAAAGGTTTCTTTGGGGTGACGCAAGTGCTTTTCTTTGACCAAGTTCCCCAGTATGCTGGTCTTCGGTTCTCGACAAATTGAAGGAGCTTGACTCTTGCTGGTTTTATGTTCTTTTCAGGCGCATTGTTTGTAACCAACAGCTCTCCAACCTTCTCAACTTCTTCCTCTATGTCTTCTTTTTCTGGAGTTGAATTATTAATTATCACGCATTTTTGCAGAACGAGTTTTCAGTACCAATCACAATGACATCGTCATCAACTATGTTTTCACTAGCTGGGAATGTTTTGCCACTTTTCTTGGGAATGAAGTCCTTGGTTTTGAGCTGTTGCAGGTACAGCTGTTTTTCATCACATTGATGTTCAAAGGAATTCTCTAAATTGGTTCTGGCCTTATCATCAAGCGAGTGTCGAACAACTGGAGCCAGCTTCATGCCCTTTTTCAGCTGAAATTTACATTGTTAAGAAAAACAGATGGATATTAATAAATGACAGGGACTTACAGTGAAAGGCATAAAATTGTTTAGAAGATTTGCTTTCTCCTCCACTGGTTTGCACTGCTCAGTTGTTGCAGGAACCTTTTTAAAGAAACTAGCAAACGCAGCTGCTGACTTCTCCATCTTCTTCTTTTCCTCCTCTTCAGCTTTCTTCCTCTCCTCCTCTTTCTTTTCCTTTTTCAGCAACCTTTCTTCCTCTCGTTTCTGCTTTTCCTTCACTTTTTCCTCCTCCTTTTTCTTTTTCTCCTCCAGCTTCTTCTCCTCTTGTTTCCGTTTTTCCTCCTCTTTGGCCTTTTTCTCCTCAAGCTTTTGACTAAAAATTGAATTAGACATGCTCATTTTTTTGATGCTATTCTTAAGAGCTTTTAATTTAAAAGGGCGCCCTTGGTTTGATCTGCTTTAACAAACAAGTCACACATATAATATTTGAGATACAATTAAGGCAAAAGTCAATAACCTTGGGATTACCCAAATTTAGTTCAAGAAAACTCACTCTATTTCAGCCTGTTTCTTTTTCTGCCTCTCCAATCTTTCAAGATTTTTCTGAGCTTCTCTTTCCTCCTTCAATTTCTGCTTCATCTCCTTTTCCTGCTGCTTCTTCAGCTCCTTCTCCTCCCTTTCTTTCTCCTTGCGCTTCTGGTTCTCAAGCTGCTTTTCCAACTGCTTTGGGGTGAGTTTCCTAACTTTGGGAGTCGACTTCATGGGAGTGATGGGAATATCACTAATTGAGGTGATTGACTTGTCATCGACATCCATCAATAAACTGCTGTTTAGTCCAGTCGACGTAAAGCTAGCGTTTGCAGACCCATTCTCCTCTTCCTCCTCACTTTCGCTTTCAGTTTTGGAAGGGGATGATTTTTCTTCCAACATATTGTCTTCAGGTGCATCATTGACTGCTTCTGTCACCTCAGAACTCTCGTTGACACTGCTTACGACTGCTTTTGTTTGCTCCTTTTCCGGAACGACCGTCTTTTCATCTTCAACCTTTGGAGGCTCCACGTTTCCCTCATCGCAACGCACTTTTAGGACTGTCACTTCGTCATCATGCGGCTCACTCAATTTCCTCTTTCTTGCATTCTCGTTTCTAATTTTCGCTGCCTCAAAGAAGGACAGTACCGCTGCAATGTATAATAAAATAATGACATTAATATCATATGTGTATCGCATAATTTATGTAAGTATGTATAATGACTTACTTCCTTGCTTCAGCTTCTTTTGAGGCGGTGTAGATGAGCTGTTTCCACCTACCAATTAAAATGTGAGTGAATTAGCAGCAATAAATGTCACGAATAGGTAGCAAAAGTTGGAAATTCTTGCTAAGGCGAAATGACAACCCAGAAAATGCTCAAATCGTAAGGAAAAATTACATACATACATGCGGTCAGGTTTGATTGACACTGATTTTTACTTACCCTTGTTTTTCATTTTAAGACGAAACAATCGAACTAATCAATTTGAAATAAGAAATGAACGTTGAGGAATCACATATGAAAGATTTTGACCTTTTAAATCATAGATGCAAAGTTTCCTAAGTGAGTTAAAAACAGAAATTTGGTAGGTGAAGATAACAACGCGGGGGTGCCGACTGCCGACTATCACCTGCAATGGTCCCGCCAATTCAGAACACATTATCCAGCTGGTAAAATCGACAGCGCGGGAAAAATGGATGTTAGTGCACTAAGGAGATTAAGATTTTACTAGAACATTAGATAATTTTAATATTTGAACCATAGTCACCATAAACTAAACCTTTGAATATTTTTGATATATTTAAATATTTAAAATTTAAGAGTGATTTTGTCCTTTGCTGTGCTTTGATATTTAAGTTTTAAATAAAACATTTTTCTCCTTAGTAATACACCTATAGAGTTTGCTCTGAAGGAAACCCTCAAGAGCCGCAAGCCACCGCCATCTATGTGCATCAAAAATCACCAACGAAATCTGTGTTGCCTGCAGAGACAACTATCAATACCTAAGGGTACCAGCTGGATTCATTTCTGACGACAGAAACAAGAAACTAAAACAAACACACAAGCAGTGGTCCCTGCAGGTGAACTTCTCTGCCGGAGCTGCAATTTTCGCAAATTTCTCCGCACATTTGTGGGTCAGGTTTTCTAGCTTCTGGCTTAGGGAAAGCCGAAACTTTGGTCAACTCTAATTCCAGCGGATCTTCAAGGAAACTGATTTGGTATGTGCTAAAAGCTGATTTTCATCAATTCTATTCATCTGACAATCTTATTCCTCTCTTGTGAACTGTGTCAACTTACAATTTAGCAAAGATCCCTCTTGGCGTGTCGTTTTTATGGTTGTAACTATTAGTATAAAAATTTAATTTAATCATCTTTTTGTTGTTGAGTTTTTTTTAAATGCTCAGACAATCGAATTAAATAAATTATAAATACATTTATTTGCAGTTAATTTTTTAACGACTTTTTATTGCTTTGATAATAAGCCTTAACCACAAGATAAAATTTTCATTGCACCCTAAATAATATCGACACTTGACCTGCGTGGGGTTTTCTTCGATGCGCGGATCAAAATAGATTCGTCAGCGAAAATTCGCACCGAAGTGAATGGGGGAGGAAAACCACTTGATGAAGCCTATGGTGTGTATTTTCCTTCTTGTCCCTAGAGCCGGCTCTGGGCAGGGGCATGTAATTGATTTTCCGCCAAGCGTGCGCTAAATTTAAGCTTTCGTTATTTTTTCTCGCTAGCAGAGGAGAGGAGTTAAAGTGGAGGAGTTGTGAATGGATCTGCGTGGGGTGTATGTATCCTATTATTCGAGTGGGCGTCGTGGGCGTTAGTCAGGTCGCGGATGAAATGAGGGGGCGACTGCCCCTGGTGGCCGGCGTGTGCCGCAATGCAGCAGAAAGACCCGCCTTCTCGCGAAAAAAATGCATTTTGCTAATTGAAATTAGCAGACGGCGAACCAGAGAGTAAATTTTGTTTTTCGTGCTGAATGCGACAAGTTTTTACTTTAGTTTGTTGTTTTTAGTTGTCTCCCGTGACATGATGGAATTTACTTTTTTACTTTGTTTGTGTTTCTCAATATTATTAGGAAAGATTGATAGTTAAAGGAATTAACCTTGTTGTAAAATCGTGATATGTAATGGGTACATTTCAGTGCATTTAATGAATTTAATCCAACAGTGAAACAAAAAATTTCCAAATTATATACCCCTGACTTTTATCTTTGTCTGTTCAATTAAAGATAATTCTTTCGCCTCCAGTGTTTGAATTATACCAAATATTTCCAACAGACAGGTGTTCTGGGAAATCCGCTTGCGGAAACGTAACGACTTGAAGTAGTTTTATTTTTTCTAAAATGGTGGTTAACATAAAATCCAAGATCACTTTATTTTGGCAATTTAAATTTTTTGTAAGTCAATTTCGGGAAACTGGGAAGAGCAAAAGTTTTTTAGTATTCGATTAAAATTAAAACTGTAATCAGCTTTCTGAATTTGCCAAGATTTTTTTTCCTCAAGCATTCATAGCCAAACTCGTATCCCTTCGGTAGTTGCTAAAAGCAATTAAAAAAATTAGGTTTGAATTCATTTATAAAATTTACATTCTTGTGTTTATTTTTTTTAAATTTAATTGAGCTTTTTATATTTAATTTTTTAAATCTTATTTTAAAGTCACCAGGAAATAAGATAAGTATTTTACTGATAATCATCACGAAAGAGAAAATTTAGAATTAATGTCTGTTGTCAAACAACAACAACATTTCCCTTGGTCATCTAACAATAAGTTGATTTGAGCAGCTTCACAGCTCAAATTGAATTTGCGAGGTGGTTGTGGCGTCTGGGTAGCTCTTTCTGCTGCCAAAGCAAACCTCTCTTCGCCGCCAAAAATCACTCTCATTGCAAAAATTGAGTGTCACGCGCGCCTTGTGAGTCCAAACTGTTGCTATCTTCGTCGCACGCCTCAAGTTCATTCAGTCCTGAAAATCGAATCATGGTTGAAAAAGTAGCATTCTCTTCTGCGAAATCATTTTTTATATCGTGTACTATATTCAATGAGCTAAGAAATATATCTTCTCGGATTTAAAATTAATAGTCCTGAGCATTTTTTGAGATTCAAAATCGATTTATCAAAAACTAATTTTCTTTCTACCTCTCTACTTAATTTATCATTTTTCTGGACGGGTCACCTCATTTTCGAGTTTTTGCTGGGAAAATCGCAAACAATAATTTTATGGTTCCAGATAGCGTTTTCAATCGTTCAGAGCTGATTTCCATTTTGATAAAAAAAATCCTAAAAAGTTATATTTCACTCAATTTACAGATATTTATTTAACTTTTAAGAAAAAAGTACTGCAATAAGTTTTTGGCAGCTATTAGTAATTATGATGTTTAATCAGCTATCAGAATAAATTTTTATAGGTTTTTTCTCTACGGTTAACTATTAAATTCTTACAAAACTCAGATTGTTAGAATAAATTTTGGTTTTAGTCAGAATATAGTATAGGCCAATACCGGCTTTGCCCTCCTGGGTAAAGTTTTAACACAAGATGTTTGCCAGGTATTCTGCCTTTTCTCACATGTTTTATATAAATCTGACGACTTTTTAATAACATGAATGTATTTTGACTAAGTGTGAGAATAAACAAATAAACAAGAATATAAAAAATTAGCCACCGATCGATATTGGCTATGAACATAATTTAATATTTTAAATCGATTTTGGTAATTTTCTTTAAAGTCCCTTAAATTGCTAAAATCGTCGAATTGATGAATTTCCGCGTAGACCACAAACTAAAACGTTGAATCCTAGGAGTTTCCCCTATGAGTTGGATGTCAAAAAAGATCGTTGCTGTTTCTTTCTGTTATAGTAGACGATAAGCGGCATTTTCTCACGTCAACGCGTCACTCATTTCCACTGCCGCCACTTGGAGCAGTGAATTCGCCCAGCTTCTTTCGATATATTTCTTGGTTTGTCGCTGATGACATAATTGCAATGAACGACGTCAGTCAGTGTTCCTTTGCGTCTCCGCCGCCTTGACTATACCACTTCGAATTTAACCCAATTAAGGCGATCGCTAATCTCGCTGCCTTGCGCTCAGCGGCATGATTTTATTATGATTCTCCACTGGCATTATTCGGATACATCCTTTCTGGTTGTTAGATTTAATTTAATTTTTAAATTTTAACAATTAAATTATTTTGAAATTTAGTCTAAAATGAGTAACAATTTATAATTTGATAAATAATACCGACAAATTTAATTGTTATTGTCTATTGATTAATCGCTTCATTTATCCAACAGTGTAAAAATTGTGTGGTAAATTTCCCTTTTGATGAAATAAATCATGATTTGCAATAAAAAGACAGTGCTCGCTCGCCGTTTGAGTAGCAAGCAAATTTTATAGCCAATTTTCTCAGAAATTCAAACAGCAACATGAGAAACCTTTAGCTTTTTCTCAATTTACAGAGATTATTTAGGGTAACGTTAAAAATATGTTCAGAATTTGTCTGCACAGTTCCCCTTTTAAAGTCTTCTAAAAATATTGTGATCGTGCTTTCAATCTGTCGACTTGCATTGTGCGCGGGGCGGAACATTTGTATATGGAGCAAAAGTCATGCAGCGAAAAGTATTGATTTTGCGGCGGCACAAAAAGTGATACTAACTGTTAACTGATCAATGCTTCTCGCCCATTCCTTTTGCACAATCCTTCCACTCGCAGGCAGCGCAAACTCGTCGAGGCTTTTTCTCTCCGATTTGTCCTGACACGCGCAGCCTTTCAGTGAAAGAGGAAAAGTATAAGCGGTAAATTTTTATATTGGGAGTCTCAAGGGAGGCGCGTTGTTTGCAGATATATATTCTTCTTGTTGAATCGGAGTTTTAACTGTCAAAAAAGAGTTTTGCACAATTGCCTGTTTTTGTTTCAATCGATGTTTTATGATTTTTCAAATTACCGAAGATTGCATGTTTTATCTTAGAGGTGAAAAAAACATTTTCGAGATTAATTTTTGTTCCATGTCTCGAAATGAAAATGTGGCCTCGTTTAGGCCATTGCAGACGGAAAACTTCAGTTAAATTTAAACTGTTTAAAAGTCAGTTTTCCTATGTAGCTATTTTAAAAGTTCAAAATGATAGTGAAATCTGAGAAAAAACAATTTACAACTGATTTACAACGCCATTTCTCAAATTAAAGAAAAGAAAACGTTCTGCTGTAGGGGATTCAAACGAAGAACATCTTATTTAAATGAGGCTGGAGAATTGGGAGTTGGCACATAACTTCCATTCAAATATGCTTCGTTTGAATGAATGACATGAATTTTTTTTATACCTGTTTGGAAATCAAAGCACCTGCTTGCCTGGCTTACACCTATGTTGGTGTTTTATTTATTTGGCAAAATTTATAAATACACGTACCTCGTTGAAAGTGAAAACTAAAAGGAATAAAGCCGCTGTGTGGGAAGCCTGGTGGTTCAATAAGACACGCGCGTGTTTTATTTCCAGCAGCAGAGAATTCGTCGTGGGAGTCGGTGTGTCTCTCTGAATAACTCTCGGTGCGTCGAGCGGCCGGTTCAACGCGGGCGACGTTGTGGTCTAGAACCATTATTAAAAGTTAAGAGCTTTGCAAGCAGGGAGAGCGAGCGTATTATTCACAATTTATTCGTGAAACGCGTGATGAAAAGCGAAACTTTAGTATTTAATTAAAAAGCCTGTGAAACAGCAATGCGAAAATCCCTCGAGTTAAGTTTCTCTTCGTCCAAATTTCGCGATCCAGACCATTAACGGAGGTTGATGCTACACAGCAATAAAAAAATAGTTTAACAAAAGGGCAGATGATTGATAAAATATTGTATAGTATTTTTTCCGAAAATAAATCTATTCTAAATTCTAAAATACGTTTTATGCGACGCATTAACATATATAAAAACTGTTGCATGACAAATAAATGGTAATATATTATAAGTAATTTACCTCTGAAAAATGTAAAATTAATCTATAAATTCTATTTTATTTAGCACAGGACATTTAAAATTATAAAAACTGTTTCATAATATGTTAAACTGTCTGTTGGAAAAAACCAGACGTTTTTTTCAAGGAAAAATCTAAACGCAAATATTCAGTCCGGAAAATGTTGAGTCTTAATATCGACCCTCTGGTTTCATTCTCTGTCCAAAAAGTAGGCCAAAGCAGAATTGACCTATTTTTCGGAGGAATTTAAGCTCCGTTCTGCACCACGCCCTTATTCAGCTGGAAAAAAGATAACTAATTAATCTGCAGCACTGCAAACAAACAGTAAACGGCAACATTATAAATCAATTAGCGCCAAAAATGGCTACTGAATTTTATTAGGGCAGTCCGGAGGGTGGCTGTCTGACATTGGCGCTGCTTTTACGGGCGAGAACACGCGGGGGTTGTCATGCGCAGGGGTGGCTCTTCGATTCGGCTGCTGCCCCCTTGGCAGCGCGGCGCAAAGGGGGCAGCAGTTCGTTCCACTTGAGCCTCGCGAGCAGTACGTATAGGCAACCCGACTTTCGCCTCTGATCCGTCTCAAGCAGGTGAGCCACCCTCGATTGCTGCCCCATTTCCTGTTTTTTGTTTCGCTGGAATTCATAATTCATCAATCGATGACCTTTTGAAAGCCAACTTAAAGAGATGATTAGAGCAAATGAAGCGCTAAATGAGTTTGCAAACCAGGGTTGCATTTTCTTACCACCAGGTTTGTTCACAAATTTCCTGCGCAATTCAGTATAAAAAAGGTTTTTCATAGAAAAAGCCAATGGGCGAAGTTCTGAACCACTAACAAATTATTAGAAATTAAATTTCCTACAGGAATCGATAGAAAAAATCTAATTTTTTTCTTTCAAATCTTGTTGGAAGCGTCAGTTTGTTTTAATTAAATTAATTTGTAAGAGAGGTAAAAGTAGGAGAATATCGGGCTAACGAATTTAAAATTAAAGGAAATCTGTCGCGTGTTAAAGTGTTGCGTTTCTACTTGCTTATCATTTTTCACATCTCTCCATTATCTTCTAAGAGATGACGTGCGCCACTTGCGATTCAACTTTTATATTTTTGAATTACAAGCCATAGCGTGAGTAACAAAGAAGAGAGCGAATAATAATTCACTTTTCTTCTCGCGTTCCGCAAGCTGAGCAAATCGCCTCGGTGCTCACACTTCAGCTGATTTTGTGGTGTATTCGCTGAAATAGATGCATCGCTGTCTATATGCCATCTTCGACTGTGTGGATGCCTGTATTTGCCTTTGACAAAGTGGAAATTTATTCAGCAAAGAACGCCGCTGCGGCGGGCACAAATAGCGCTGCTGGTGATGCAAGTGGCACACATTCGCAGCGTTTTATAATGCGAACCGCAAACTGACTCCGACGTTCGAGTGCACAAAGATAAAAAAGCCTCTTTCATATAGCACCGGCCGTCCAAAAGTTATTGCTTCTAAAGTATCAAAAGATGCTGGAAGTGCTTTGGGGAATAAAAAAAAATAAGATCATTGTTGTCAGTAATTCAATTTTGTTTAAAAACGTGCTTGAAATTGCAAGTAAATGCAACATGGCTTTTTTCCAATTTTAAAATTATTTCAGGCCAAACGTTTTGGCTCGAGTGCGCAATGCAGAAAGGGAGTAAGCTTTTTTTGGCAAGTATAGTGCGAATGGATCTGCCGGCGGCTCGTGAATAAATGCACGGTGCCAAGCGTGGGTGGCTTCACTCGTTTGGGCGTTTCGATTCGACGGTGATAACGGGGATCAACTCGGCGACTCTTGTCGGTTCGCGTCACTAAATATTAATTAAAAGAGTGTATGATGAACTGTGCATTATGGACACCCAAAATATACCAAATATTTTTACGGTGTCTCGCAGCACAAAAATTCGTTTTATAAACGAATTGGAGAGAGGACAAATCTGGTTTTAAAAACGTTAAAATTTTCTTTATTTCGCAAAAGTACTGCACGTTTTCTGTATCAGTACAATACCTGAGTCAATATTCCACTCGTTCAGAAAGATATTCAGTTTCCACGAGTAAACCGTTAGAAAAATAACTGAATTTTTGTAAATTTTGCAATTTTATTTATATTGGAACGCACATCCACTGAAATGGGGGCATGGCTCTCCAGAAAATTAAAAAGCCGTGGCACGTTTTGCAAAGAGCGGGAAAATCGTAAAATTTGACGTTTTTATTTGACTTTCTGGTGAATCCCTAATTACAGTATGACCACTTATATTTTGAGACTCTTCCATGTTTTATTTAAAATGGCTGCTTAACAAAAACTACTTAAGTTAGGCGGACGTCTTTTACATCACAGCTTTATTACACGTTTGGTTACACATTTATTCGATATGGGCTCCATTTTTCTCAATCACGGCCTCCAGACGGGGTCGGACTCGGCTGAAAACCCTTTGAAGGTACTCTTCATCCATTGCACGCCATGCCTTCTTGATGGAAGTCTTCAGGGCTTCAATATTGGGGTGAGGCTTCTTGTAAGCATCCGCCTGGACTTTTGCCCAAACACTAAAGTCGAGGGGGTTCAGATCTGGTGAGCTAGCAGGCCACATCGTCTTGGACCAGAAGCCCGGCAGGTGCTGGTTTAGCCAATCTTGAGTCTTTTTGGACGTATGGGCCGGCGCACCATCTTGTTGGAATGTGATTTTTGTGTCCGACCCATATGTTGACTTCACCCAAGGCAGAACTTGCTTTTTCAAAATGTCTAAGTAGACCTCAGAGTTCACTTTAAGCCCTTGTTTTATGAACACTGGATTCATCTTCTTGCCATCAGATGCGACAAGTCCAAAGACCATAACACCAGCAGGATGCTTAGTTTTGAACGAAAATCGGATATTTTCTGGTACCTCAGATGCTGGTGACTTGCTCAGATACCTGTCAGTTCGGCTATTGGAAACTGCATCGACAGTGAACATCTTTACATCTGAGTACAAAATAACACGGCGTTTCGTGCCTTTCTTCAAATCGGATAGCAGCTTCCTACTTCTTTCCACTCTCGCTTCCTTCTGTTTGGTCGTAATCAAATGTCTCTTGGTCCTGGCCCTCGACACGTACTTCAGATCATTTTTCACTAATTTTCGGACCGTTTCGCGGCCCGCTGCGTACGAGCGTGCGATTTTTCTAATGGAAATCAGCGGATTTCGTTTAATCTTCATGCGAATGGCCCTCATCAATGCTGGAGTGCGGACGGGCGTTGATTTTGCATTTCGGGGCTTCCTTGGGGTCGGGGCAGTATCACCAATAGCTTTGATGCGGAAGACGGTTGCCCTGGAGCATTTGGTGAGGGCCATAATGTCCCGAATCGAGCGTTGGGCGCGGAGCAGCGAAAGGATTTTCTGCTTGTCGTGCATGTTGCATACCTACTAAGGGTCTGAGGTGATTTTCGCGCCATTATAGTAAAAGAGCATAAAGTGGGGAGTTGAATGATACAAATTTGGCGCGAAACGCATAAATAGTTCAAAAGTTATGCGCATGCAAAGTTAGTCTCAAAATATAAGTGGTCATACTGTATACACCATCGATTTTCTGATTTTACATTAATAATCAGTTTTCAAAGTGCGTTAGAGTGCCTAAAAAACTGATTTTAGCTCTAATTCCGTAGTAATGCCACGAAAGATATTCGATTTGTGCAATGCCGACGGTGATGTGGATTTTCACAAGCTGGCGAATGCAAACATCGATTTTCGCTTGCCTTCAGAATGAACTGGAACACCGCGCGTTGCCGCTTTAGATGTGAATGGAGTACGGGGTTGTTTTTTCCCCTCTCAGGCGCTGCCGTGATACCACTCATTGGTGAATTTTTTCGTACAATTTCCAGCTAGGGGTGATATGTGAAATTAGGACACTCGACCCATCATTACGGCTGTTGAGCATTCTCTTCGCTTTTATTGCGGAAAATATGACCCATTAAGAAGAGGAGCAGTCGTTTATTATATGTGTATTTCTTCTGCAAATAGCTCAAATATTTGTCCTCTATGTGAAAAATAGCTCCCTCAGAAAATTCCAGATGCATTTTTTTTTTGTAAATTTACTAAAAGAAATAAATTTATTCTTAATGAATTAAATATTAACAAGCTGTTGATTCGCATCGTAGTGCAATTGCAATGTGAGAATCTAACCGATGTTTGGGGCTGATGTGTACCTACAATCGACTCTTCTGCATTGCATTCGAATTTGGGATTATTGCGAAAGCCCTCCAACTCGCTACTTGCTGGTTTGCACTTTTCCGGCATGCGTGAATCAATTTCACGGGACGAAGGTCTATAGCGTTTCAATAAAAAAAGACCCCGGTGTGGGGGCAGTAACATGAGCTTGTCATTTTCTGGACCGGGTTTCCTCCCATGAGGCCCATGCGCCCAATGTTATTGGGACACTTCGCTATCAGGGGGTCGCCCATCCCAAAAGATGAAAAAAATTATAAAAAATACTTAGTTTTTCATATGAATATATATTCATCAACAAGATAAACTGCAATGCTTTTCAACTCAACTTTGTGTGTTTTAGATTGGTGCTGAGCACCCTTTGCCGGACACCAAAACCACTTGGAAATCAATCAATAAGTTAGTGGCGAGAGTAGTAAACAAGAAAAACCTCAACCATGGCGTTCGCCGGTCTAAAGAAGCAGATCAACAAAGCCAACCAGGTGAGTTAACCAAACACAACGATCGTCTTTCTTTCTTACCTTGCAGTTTTATGTGTTTGCGCTCGCTGTTGCCGATAACGAATAGCGCAATTAGTTAACACTCTCCCTCGGTAATTGTTATTCTCTAAACACTCGCGGAGCCATTACTTAATTGCACGGGCAAGAAGCGTAAATAACTTATTTGTATGCAAGAAGCCTGTGTTTCCGCCAGCTATAGACATGGTGAAAACACAAGCACATGCTTGTGTACAACGCCCGATAAATGAGAGACACAGATTATCTTCTGCAGAACGGAAACAGCACAGATATGAAACTAATTGTTCAATATTGCACTTCCTTTAAAGAATGATAAATTGCAATAAATTTGTGGGATTTTATTTAAAATATTTTTGCAGTTCCAAAATTATGTGAATATCTTTTTTTTTTTGGGACAAATATAATGCTTGGAAAATTCTATTTTTGAAGTTTTGCAACTACAATTCAAATGCACAAAGTTTTTCCATAGCAAATTTGGCACAATAGTGATTCCTTGTAAAAGTTGGTCTGCAACTTTTAATGCAATATCGCCGCAGACACAAAAGTAATCACATAACTGGAACCATAGCAGCCGCTATTTGAGCACAAAAGTGGTCGAGCCAAGTATCCAGCTCACTTTTTCGCAATTAAACGCACTAGCTTATTGTGTATGAGGTGCAGAGCGAGATGATATTTATTACTTTCAGACTGGCGTTACTCACAAACCAAATCGATTATATTGCAGTGGGATTGTCGCGCTGGGAGAGAAAGAGAGAGGCCTGGCGGCTTTTATTGGGCCATTTACAGATGTATCACTCAGCAGGACTTTAGGGCCACAATGGCTGCCCTTATTAATCCTATTTTGCTGAGCTAAAATTTTGCGCAGAATGTCGGTTAGTTCTTTTTGATAATTTCACATATTCATTAATTGCAATATATTAATGCTTCCAACATTTTTACGTAGCATTTCTTCTTTCTTAAATTTCCGAGTAACCACTCCCCATTTAAAATCCGGTGCACAAATCTTTCTATACAAAATGTTGTCAGCAAAAAAGCCATTTAACAACCATGATTCTTTTTCATTTTAAACGGAAAAGAAACACGCGTGTCTTTACTTTATGGTATGCTTGGCAAGATAAAAAATACAATTTTGAACGATTAGAAACCGTATATTTGCCGGTTATCAAACATGTTATTTTGATTAAAACAGTCGACTATTCAAAGCAATGTTGGATCTATTGCACATCCCAAGAATTAGACAAGCTTCATATTGAAAGGACTTCGTTAGGAGTTTTCAGTACAATTATGCAAGCATTGATGCTGCATTGCAGTATTTCTTGGCATACTCCTGGTGCAATGGCAAAAAAATATTCTTTCAGATGGAAGCTACCAACTAAAGTGCAATTTCCGCAAAACGGAATTAGATCTTCTCCGCAAATAGCGTTTAGATAAAAGGGTCTACTTTGTCGTGGGTGTGGTTCGCACTACGAAATACAAAGCAACCGCTTTGTGATGTTTCCTCTTGGCCACAAATTTATTTTTATACCTCTCACCCTGATAAAAAAAAGCTGGAACGATCGATGGTGCCACTGCTGAGGTTTCACGCTTGCCGCGCTACTGTGTACTTGCATGCATTTGGAACTCACCGGCTGCATGTTGGCCATTTTCAGCCTCCAAATGTGCATTGTCCGTGAGACAATGGAACGTTAATTGCACGTTTCGTGAGCCATTTATGTCAAAGCTGGTGGTACAAGCGAACATGCAATTAATATTGTTTAACAAACTGTTGATGACAGCACGAGGTTATTGAAGTTTGTTGAGCAGATCGCTCAATGAATATATTAATCGCAAAAAGCAGTAAAATTTCATGACGAATTTGAATGAAGTTGAGCGCTCGGTCTAGCAAATGATTACTCCGCATTTTATATGCGCACACCCAGAGCCGAAACAATTCATCTCGGCGGCAAATGCGTCACGCGGAATCTCGTTTACGGTTCTTATAGCGTCTGGCCGGGTTGCATTCTAAGCCTTTCAGGCGCCGTGCAGACGACTCCAGATAAATCTCCTCCCTCTCCGACGGCTCCATATTACTCCGAAGCAGCCAGGCCTCCAAGGTTTACGTCACATAAAAGGGAACGATTTAATTTACAAAATAATCTTTCACGAGGAAATCAGTGCTTTTTTAAATGATTCGTCTGTTAACGGAATTGGAATCTAAAAAATAAAATTTGATCCTATTTTTCAAAACAAATAAAAATTGATTCGTTACATTTCTCACGTTTGCAAATCTTCCTAAAAAATTACTCTGACATCTCAATGGTATCACAATTAGTTGCCCCTGTAGAGGCAAGTTGGGCAAATCACGATCCCCCGAGCCTAATTATTACTCAGTTAAAGATATTCGTGCTTCAAGGACAGACAATTCCTAGCTTGGAGGAGATTAAAATTTAACGGCTCATCCCGGTTGGTTTAAGCTATCGATCAGGCCAGTTAATGTGCTCGCTCGCACCACGCTCAGCATCGACCCAAGGACTCTTTTATTCTGTTTGTGCAGAGCCAAGAGGGGATGAGATTCTGCAAACACTGGCTCACACTTTGTTTAAAAGCGTCCACATTGTCTGCGCGCAATTGCCTGAAATTGAGTTCTTCAGGGCGCTCGCTAGCGAAATTCTCTTCGCATTCAACTGCAGCTGTACGTAGTTCAAAATTAGTTACACAGGCAACAGTTTCAAAAATTGCTCGCGAGCTTTTGAGCATTTTGGCACTTTGAACATCAATCATGCAAACAATAATTTATTTTTTTAATTCATGGCCATTTGACGGAACAAATATTAAATTTTTCAGAAGCAATGAACAATTTGCATTTGAATGCCGCGCACAATTGCTGTCAGCGTATGCCGTAGAATGGAGCAAGCCGTGCTCAATGGATTAAATGCCGACAACCTTGACAATATCGTCGGCCATTGAATCATTCATCGATCCCCAGCACTGTTCCAGTGATATTTGTGCAGTCCGTGTGCAGCAGTAATTTCAAAGGAGGCTGACCTCATTGTAGTAGTACCTGCACTGCTGATGCCATAAACACTGTGAAACTTGGCTCGCTCCTATAGAAATAAGATGCATAAGATTATTCAAGTTCACAGGGAATAAAAGCTGCAGAAAATTTGTCCAGCCCTTTTTACGCTTTACTCGCTTGCTTGTTCATGTCACAGCAGTGAAAACGAGATGTAAGGTCTTCTATTCGTTTTGAAAATACTTCAAAGTGAGCCAGCCAGCCTCATTGTCAGTTTCGTTTTAAAGCAGAACTGCTGGTCATCAGAAGGGATGTGTTGCTAAAAAAATTCGGTTTCTTAGATAAATAGTTGATTTTGAGGAGAATACGAGCAAATGAAAAGTAAAAAATCAAAGACCTTTTTACATGGCATTTCGTGAAGTGCACTAAATTAGGCGCATCCTGCTCTCTTCTCGCTCGCCCACCATTGAGCATTTCCATCCAGCATTCTGGCCACGCAGACTGCACGGCGCCTTGCATACTCACTCAGATTAAATATCACACATCGAGATTTGCATTCCTCGTTGCATTCTTGTCGCGTGTACATGGGCTCCTTCGTTATTTGCCATCGCACTGTAGGAAACACGAGGCTGCTTTCGTGACTGAACTTTCAAGCGCGAATCTGTTCAAGAAGCTTAATGTCAAAATACACGGTAGTCGGTGGTTGGCCGGGACGTGGCTGGACAAATTATAGAGCTCAGGAGGGGCACTTTAGCAGCAATAAACCCCGCGTTAAGGCATAATTGCCTCTCGCACCAACCAGCAGCAATCCAATTTTGTTCGCTGATCGATACAGCTTGGATCAGTTGATAATTTGTGAGCATGCTCTTGTGGTGGTAGTTTTTTTTTAATTTGATTTTATTAAGCACGGAATAAATCAGGGTTTGAAAGGATGGACAATTGGCAAATAGACCGTCCAGTGGATTTGTTCCCCTGAAATAACTGACTTTTTTGACAATCGTTTTAAGATTGAATTCACAATTGGTATTATTTACAATTTTCCTTCAACAAAAATCCTATAGGGAAGATTTGCTCGTCCCATTTCCTCTGCTCTTCGTTAAGAAGCCTGAAAATTTATCAAACGGCTTAAAAAGAGTTCTACTTTTTTATTCAATTCAAAATTGAGAACAGACGTTTTCAGATATAATTATTTTTTAGAGCTCTTTTTATTGTTGAGCATTTAAAGTAGCATAATAGGAAATTCAAATTGCTTTAAATAAGTTACCTTGCTATTTTTGGATACCAAAAGGTTAATCGCTCTCACTGAGTTCGCGCTGAAATGGAAAAGCGCTGAGAAAAGTTTCATCAGGTGGAATTGGCATGCAAAATCATGACCCAAATGTCAGACCAACTGGCAGCTCAAACTTTTACACTCGCGGCTGTCAGTGTCAATCATAGCTCAACCATCCTATTTGTATGTACATATCATTATAAAACTACCGAGTAGAATAGTTGCGGAGTATGAAAATACCTCTGTATCCCGTGAAGTGCGGCATGCAATGCACTACTTGCTGCTCATTTTGAGAGGCTTCTTGAGCTATAGCAAAAATGCTCTTTTTAAAGGAAGAGAATTATATTTTATGTCTAAACAGGAGAACCAAGGCTGTATTTTAATTTAAAACTCGTGCAATATCAATTCAAGCATTACTTTATCGTTTTAGCCAAACATTTTTCCTATCAAGCAGCGGTCCCAGATTAGAGTGGACATAAATTAGACTTGCCAGAGTGTGTGGAAGAATAAATACATGTTAACACGTAATATAATATTGGATTAGTTGAAGGGAACAATCGCATCAGCGTTGTCACTTTGACGCAAAATCCCTACTGACAAGGGTTTCTAGCTTCCCTTTTGGTCAATGTTACAATCAAAATGGATTTTAAATACGGAAAAAATTCATTTTAATTGGAGTTTTGTGACGATAGCGTGAAAATTAATCTTACTATTTAAATCAAAAGGAAGGAAACTCCTGCAATCGATTTTATATGAGCTTATCAAATGACCGAGCAGAAAGTCGCCGCAGTTAATCAAAAGAGATTTTGCCAAGCCGCGTTGATTAACAAAAGTCCTGCCATGAATGGTGCTCTTCTCGTGCGACAATCGGTGCCGCTCTCAAAATTAATCCTGTCGTGGCACCGGGCTTTGCGGAGCTCAGACGCCCACGCACCAAGGGGGTTGCGTCATCGTTTCACCCCCTGCTGACGTCATCGTTCAGCTGATACTACGGAACACATTGAGGGCGTTTGGGTCGGCGGAGGCGGCGATCGACCCGTTTCTCAGCACCGGCTGCCGAATCGGCTCGCGAGAGTGGCCCCGGCTATCGATTCCGCCCACCCCCTACCCTGCCACCCTCCCACGACCCACGCACCCGCCCGCCCGCCTGCAGCCGCCGTCGCCACGGATTCGCCTGATGCCGCCAAGATGCGAAAATAGCGCACACGTTGCGAAACACAGTTTTTCCTTGATGTAAGAAAAGAAGGCGTTTCACCGAAGGAAAAAGGATGAATTACGAGGAATTATACTGACGGTTCTGCCGCGATAAATGTTTTGTGTGACGCTTTGTCCGCACACAATGGCAAGGGCAATGAAATTTTCTTCGCTTTGTTGTGCGCTCCAAAATAAAGTTTTGAATTTTTCAACACCTTTGTACTCCTTCGTAATAGATTTTCTGGTGGAAAGTTTGAATGCGTTTGTATTATACTGTAAAAGGGAGGAAATGTTTTACCAGCACGCATATGTATAAGTCTTGACAATTTCCCCACGAACCTGACCCCTAACAATAAGCCTTTACCATAAAATCTTCATATACAAACAGCGCGCACTCCATTCACAACCGCAAACCTCCAGGGTTGTGAATTTTTAAACAGCAATGTTGTGGTCTGCGCAGTGCAACCCACAAGGGAATCCGATTTTTAAAGCTGCCTATTAATATCCCATAAACAGATTTTGCAGAGCGTGTAGCAATTACCCAACGACGCCTAATCTATCATGATTATGACAAGATCTTTGCTCTCAACCAAGTTTGATCATTAATAAAAATTTCCCACAGCCTCAATCTAACATGTCGATACGTTGAATTTTCGTTCGCGTGTGAAATAAGAATTTTAGTAATATAGCTGAGACAAAAGTAAATTTACCAAAAATAAAAATCGTTTTATTCCGTTGACAACTTTTTGTCAGTTTTATCATTTTCTGATAGCCAGGGCAAAGTTCAAAAAGCATGCTGTATAGAAAAATTGTAAATATGTTTGTAAAATTAGAGAGATTTTAAAAATTGGAAATAAGCTAAAATTTTTGCCGTTTAAAATTCCCGGGATTCAAATTTTTGAATGCTGATCAAGTTTTGAATTACGGTCTCCTCATTTAAAATTAGGATTACATTCATCAAGAGGGAAATTTAGCTCATAATTCGCACACTGTTAGATAGGTCGTGAAGAGAGGAAAAGAAATCAAGCAAAAAAATCATTGACACTCCGTTTATTTATTAATAATTGGCAGAATCTAAAATTTATAACTTTTTACTTGGTTCTGATTTGCTTGTTGTTCATTTTAAGATGAAATATTCCACAATCAATACTTCCAGCTGGCCTAATACCATGACGTAACCAATTCGCAACTTTGCAGCAAATTTATAATTACAATCAAACATGAATTTGCAAAATTTTTCATCCGGCAATTAATCGCTAACTGCGCACTTCAATGACATGAAAATGGTTGTAATTTGCTGGCTAGAAACATACAAACGAACAATTAATTGCTTCTGCTTTGTGCAGTGACAGTTCGTCTGTTGTCATGGAAACAATTTCCCATGGAGCAAAGACAGCGAATCTCATTTCCATGCACTGTCCGGAAAAGGTAAAAGCCGCCGGTAAAGCTAAAGCGCTTAACTAACTGCATGTCTCAGTGCTATTTAAACCACGCCCGCTGGGGAAAGGACTCGAAAATTAGCAGTGGAAATGGGCTTTGCATTTGCTTTGGAATTCCCGTCTTCTTCCGACGAAATATCTTAAGGCACACGCCGGGCCCTTTCACTGCTGTCAGTAGCGTCGGACTTAACAATTGCACTCTTGGGCAGGAGGCAGTGTCGCGTGCCTCGTGAAAAAACACGCACGCTGCAATCGATAAACTAGCTCAGCATGCTTTACTGTTGCTGCCTTTCCGCTGCTGGGAATTCCTTTGGCTCTCTCTTCATGACCTAGCACCCTGTAGGGAATTCTAGTACTTTCAAATTAGGGTTTCGTGTCTCTTAAATATAAACTAATCTGCACAGACAAGGATTTCTGTTGTGTAAAATATATCATAGGAATGTAAAGATGAATCGAATTTAAAATTTTTGCTAAAAATAATCGAATATTAGAGCCGGTGACCTAGCAGAAAATGATCTGTTTAATAATTTGAGGGGAATATGGCAAATAATTGGTTTCTAATTTCTAACCGCTCAAATTTTCTTATTTATTTTCCCAATTTTGTTTTATATACTTCAACCCCCTCAAAAAAAGTAAAAAAGTGTAGCGTCTTAGGGGTAGGGGGTAAAAGCACCCCTAAACCTTTCAGCTGGTTAGGGTAGGTCGAGACGAGTCCAATGGTGGGTAGTTTTTGCAATTCTGATGATTAGAACCCGAGGTTTGAGATTTGCAAAAATGTCAATATTTGAAAATTTTATATTTTCTTTTCGCGCGCCGCTATTACTTGAAAAGTTTGATACCAAAAATAAATTTAAGCACACCACTGGAAAGCTCGTTTATTTTTCTAGGTAATCATATGCATAACATGTGGGGTTACAGATCATATTCTGACGTAAATTACGAAAGTAAAATCGGCGGATGATGTTGTCGTCGTGCCGGACGCTCGACACGAATCCTTAAATTCAGAATATCTCGCGATCTACGAGAGTGCCCATCGATTTCTCTTAACCATTCGATTCTACGCATTCAGGGCTACATTTTTTACGTTTTCATGAAAAAAATCCGAGGGGGCGTATTTTGCGATATTTTTAACAAAACATTTGGCATGCGAATTTGTGACCTTGACCTTTGAGCTACAAAATTTTGACCAACGGCAAACTTGTTCTACTTAAAAATTTACGTCTAGAGGTGAAAAAATCTTATCAAAATTCCAATCTGGACCGAAGATAAGTTGATATTTCGGATTTACTATCTGAAGTTTTCAATTTTCGAAAATCACGATTTCCCAAAAAGAGCCCCCGAATTTTTTGCTCAAAATTTCAGGTTACACACTATGAAACATCCCTAACAACATATGTAAAATTCAGGATGGGCAAATAAAGTCGGTAAAAATTGACAATTACCCTTAATCCTATCGCGAAAATCGTCAAAAGTTAACAGAAAATTGCTGTATGTTTCCACGAGCAAACTATTGGAAAAATGACGTATTTATTTTAAATTTTTTAAAATTTCTTTGTGACCCTTCAACCATTTGATGATAGTGTGTATAACTCGCGGGAATTACTCGGAAAATATAAAAAAGCTGATTCACGTGTCGTAAAGAATGGAAAAACAGTAAAATTCAACGTTTTATTGGGAATCTCAACAAAAATCCTGATTAAATTTTCGATTTATTGATTTTTCCGAGTAAATAGATTTTTGAAATGTGTTAATGTGCTTTAACAAATCATAATTTGATGGCTCAAACACCATATAGCGGTCAAAGAAAAAGTATCTTTCAAACGGTTTTTATACACCCCTAATTTCTATTTCGCTAAAAGGACGGAAAACATGTGTACATATGATGTATAGCTTGTCGTTCCAACCCCTTTCCTTGATTTAATATTCCACTTGAGCTCACGGAAGGATCTTTGCATGCTGCGGCTCATATTTAATCAAGAGGCATTTTGCGTGCGTGATGTTTCGAATCAAATTTACGGCCGCCCAACATCTGGCGAATGTATTGGAGGAACGCGAGGCCTCCACCAACGCCCGGGCGGTGAAGGTACGATTAAATTTGCGCACCACCAAAAGCGCCTCTCTGCAAAAAGGGCATAAATTCGATTTTCCCACGCAGATTCAATTTTCTCTCGAGCAACCAAAGAATCTGCCCTCACAGATTGCCGGAAATGTCTTTATTGTTTGGAAATTCGAGTATAAGTGCCTGCGGAAAAAACACCAGAGGAGCTAGCTGCTTTTCAATGCATAACGAGCTGCTGCAAAGTCGAGTGCTGTTATGCAACCCGCGCGTCTGCCCTGTTAGCTCTGCAGCTGCAGAGCAGGTTGCATATATAAGTACCTATTCTCTTTGAGAGTCGCCCCGTGTGTCGGTAGAAGGGACGACAATAAAGGAAATAAAATCCGTTGCAATCATGCCACACAGCCAAGCACAAAAAGCAATTATTCGGGAGCAAACAATACTGTTGCAAAATCGAACTAACTGCTTGTTATTGTGTGTGGCTAAATAAGGGTTTTATCTTGTCACTGCCGTTTGATGTGAGCCAACGGAAAAGTTGCCTCTAATGCACCCCCGCCGAGCTGATGCTGCCTTTTCCGAGTGGTTTGACCCTCTTATTTTGCTGCGTGGGTAACTAGTGCCGCACGAGGAAAATCAATTAAGCTCTAATCGTTCCAGAAGGTATTTACCAGGAAATTCCTAACTTTCACCCTTGGCGTTTAACCTCATAATGAATTAAAATTTTTGCACAAATAATTTTTTGGATTTTTCTGCAACGTGTATTGTTAATACTACTACTAATAAGAATCGCAATAATTTTAATGCAAATTAAAATGAATGTATCACGTTCCTATTTTTAAATAATGTACTTTATTGTCATAAATTAATGACATTGTATGAGATACCCTTTAGAACGAGGATTCACACTGGCCTTGGGGGAAGAATCAATAAAAAAGAGTAACAAACATACACACCACAATGCATGTAGATTGCGATTATCACTCTCCGCGGCCCGACCCACTTAAATAAGAGCATGGCCAGGTCGATAATCCTCACAACATAATTTCTCGCTGGAACGTATAGAACAAACCGCCTGAAAGTGCAGCTCTCTCTGTAAGGTCAGGGGTGGATAAACTCTCCCAGCCACCCAGCGTTTGTGTGTGTAGCGGCGTTTTCAAAGCGCGACCGTATTAACAAAGACTCTCCTAAAAGGCTTACAAAAAAGTTAGAAAAATAAAGTTAAACAAAAATATTAAAGTAAAAGTAATTTATTTTCCCAAAGACCAAAATGCAGTTACTTGACCTGGAAGTCAGCTCAGAACATTTGAAACTTGTTATCTTTAATTATTAATGAGCTCATTGCGACTTCTCCAGCCAAGATCAACAATTAAGGGACTTTTCCGGGAAATAAAAAACACCGTCAGTTAGTCTTCATAATGAATATCTACATTGTTGAACACAAACAGACTTTGAGCGCCGGGTCTCGCAAACTCCGTCAAATCGAAAATTTTCCCCTGGTGATTAGTGATTACTCTTAACTCGTTGATTAGTAAAATTGCTGAAATTATTAAATGTGGAGATAGGTCTCGCAAATTGAGATTCCAAGAACAAATTATCGTGGAGCTAAAAAGTTCATGCTTGTTTATTCGTCTAAGTAAGAATAGGACTAGGGGCGAAGACGTCACGCGATTCCTGATGGATTGATTGAGTAGACCTCTCGATGTGCTCAGTCAATTGTGCTACTCATTAAATAGCATGAAGCATCTGGCAATCAAACCGTCTCATTAATAAGTCCTTACAGAATGTAAAAATACGTCGGCATGAATTTCAATCAAACTGCAACTGCTCGTTTTCTTTTCTTAATTGCGCGATTTGCTTTTGTGTTTCAGTACATGACGGAAAAGATGGGAGGCGCCGAAGGCACGAAGCTAGACGTTGACTTCATGGAAATGGAGCGGGTGAGTACTGAGTTTCAGCAGCGTTACATATTGTTAAAACGAATCTTTAGAAAACTGACGTGACCAACGAGCTAGTGGAGGAGCTGCAGATGAAAACCAGGGAGTACCTGCAGCCCAACCCTAACGCCAGGGCCAAGATGGCTGCCGTCAAGGGCATTTCCAAGTTGAGTGGCCAGGCGAAGGCCAACACTTACCCTCAGCCTGAGGGTGTCCTTGGAGACTGCATGGTCACGTACGGAAAGAAGCTCGGCGACGACTCGCACTTCGGCATCTCGCTGGTCGAGTTCGGAGAAGCTCTGAAGCAGATGGCTGATGTCAAATACTCGCTTGATGATAACATCAAGCAAAACTTCTTAGAGCCGTTGCATGCGCTCCAAATGAAAGATCTGAAAGAGGTCATGGTAAGCTGTGTAACCATTATCACCAGTCCCTTAGTGTTCAGAGCCGCCAATAGATAGCATCACCGTATAGATATGATTTCAAAGTAGCTCTGAAATTTCAGTTTTAACAGTTTCAATCTATTCCTGATGGCCAGGTTGACAATTTAAAACGACTGGCCCTAAATCGGCAGAAACATGATCACCATTACAGGTGGTTGTTAGTGCTGAAGAACGTCATGAACGCTAGCGACAAATCAGAGTAAAGAGCGGTGATCTCTGATTGGCTCTTTGACGTAGACTGTTGGTCAAGATCGAGACACAAGCGCTACGATGACAAAGCAGATGAGCTAGCAGCCAGCCTTGTAGCTTGACTGCTGACCTTGTCGCTGTGGTGCTGCTGTCCCGATCTTAGGCCCAGCAGAGAACTACTATCGTATCTTATTAGTCGCTCCGACGTTCTTGTGGCACTTTCAAACGGAATATGCTATCTTTTGGCTTCTTTGAACAATATCTGGTGTCTTGATCCAACGCTTGGCAGATTTTACTGCATTGCATGTTTAGCACCACCGTAAGAAGCTGCAGGGGAGACGGCTGGACTTTGATTGCAAAAGGAGAAAACAGTCGAAAGGTACCTTTGATAAACACTCGTACGCCTCACATTGTCCAGTGTTTGTTGACTTGTTCTGACAGTGCACTAACAATTAACATTATGTAAAATCACTTTGTGATCAATTGAGGTCATCAATTGATGTTCAGCAGGGATAGCATGTCCAATAATTACTGAAAGGCATGTTGGTTTACAACTCTTTAGAATATATCTATAGAATAGGTATTTCTTTCCAACCCATACTTTTGACAACTACTTTACTTCTTGTGTTGAGTATTTCTCCTTGTTTTCATGACCGTTGGTTGTCATTCAGGAGTGCGAAGGGGTCCAAATCTTGGACCTGGTCCATATGGCTCATCTTCGTCTAGTCCATATGGCAGTCCTGCTCGCAGCCCTGTTCCTCCTGGTTTGGGTAACAACTTTACTCTTTGCCCTCTGCTCTGATGCAGATAACAAAATGCTGCTTTCATTCATTTGCATTTCTCCGTGAACTATGAATTGGCTCCAAGTAAAACATAAACCACATCTCAGGATTTGAATTGTGACTTGTGACAGTATTGACAGTAACATAACACTCCAGGCTCAAATCAATTCCTCACACTAAACACATAAAATTAAATCTAATAAACACTGCTAATACACTCAAATTCAAATCCTGAATAACTGTCGGCAACCCACCTGAATGGCATAATACTTTTGTATTTTTACTTCCTCACCTGGCTATGCTATCCTTCTTCTTTTAGTTACTGCACTAACAAGATTCGTTCTGCTCTAACATGCAATTTTTAACCTCAAATCTGTCCACTTTTGAACCACTAGTCCAGAATTATCAGTATGGCAATGTTATAAAGCTATGAGGTAGCGATTTTGTTTTGTAAAACTGGATTATCAATTTAAAAAACCATTTTTTTTTTAATTTTGGCTTCGTAACCTGGAAATGATGCTAGATTGAAAATTTTTACAGGCCATTTTCTTCATGGAAGTCTACACATTTGAAGCAAAAAGTACATGTTTGAACAGAACAAACCCTTGAATTCTTATTTAACACAATACCTTGATTTTCTGCTTTAATTTGGTTACAATGTGCACTAAAACAACATATTTCCATTCAATCTAATGCAAAACAAAAGCTTTTACCAATGTTATGCACTTATGTAAAATTTGTATTTTTCGGTTTCATTTTATGCCCTTATTTGATTTGTTATTTTATGATTTTATTAATTTGGTCCTTTTATTTTCTTTCCCTTCACCATCTGGTGATTACCTCTAGGTTCTCACATTCCAGATGATGATATTAAACAAGCCGAAGAAAAGTTCGCTGAATCGCTTCACCTTGCCCAAATAGGAATGTTCAATCTCCTCGAAAACGATGTAAGCTGAAGATAATTTACAGCATTGTGTGTTAATTCAATCGTTACTTTCCCACCAGGTCGAGCAAATTTCACAACTGGCAACCTTTGCGGAGGGTTTGCTCGAGTATCACCAGCAGTGCACAGAAGTTCTCAAAGTTCTGAATGAAACCATGCAGGAGAAGTAAGTCACGACAGTTGACTTTTTTCTAAGCTTCCAATTGTTGCGGGACATACAAATAGACCTATTTTAACGGTTTTAATTTCCATTTGTGTGAAATTCGAACAAAGAAAATGCTGTTTGCTTTCATACTCTTGAAATATTTCCCAACGTGGAAAATCCTTGCCTTCTATGGGTGGTATTGCAAGAATGATTTAAAAATAATTAAGGATCAATCAAGATTTATTATAGGCTTTCCTATATAAAAAGCGTTTCATTTATGCTCTAAGGAGAAAGAAAATCGCACCTTCTTTTCTTAATTTGAGGAAAAAATAGATAAATTCGAAATTACTGTTGCAGAACTTATTTTCTGAAAAGTTTGTTCTCTTTTTGCAATTTTTTTAAGAAAACAGTAGACCGTATTGAAATTTGAACTAAAACATTAGAATTTGCAGTAGCAAAAACTAAATTGTATCTTAAAATACGTGTTTAATTAGCTAAAATTAATTTTCATAAACTACCCTAAAAACAGTCAAATATTTTACCGGCGAAAATCCTCTTGATTTCACTACTGTTTACTTGCATTTAAAATTATTTAATAATTTTCAGGAGAGAGGAAGCTGCGATGAGACCAAAGATGGAGTTCGTTCCGAAGACGTTGGCCGATCTCAGCATCGAGCCCATCATGGATGGACTGAATGGTGCGAATCATTTTAAGCCGCCACCCCCGTACTCCCGAAACCCTCCACCCCCATATTCCAATAGCAATGCATACAACAGAGCTTCTGCCGCGCCTACGATAGGATGGAATATGCATTCGGAGAAACGTAAGAGTTGCGATCATTTTACCTCTCACGTCATCTGGTGGTGGATCAACTCTGTCCTGCCTTCAATTTTTAACTCCTTACCTTCTTTTCCTGTATTTGTGCGTCTTTTTCTTGCTATGATTTACTCTTTTGTTGCATTTTTACTAACGGAAGGCAGGTTATAATAATCATTCATTGAAAATGCAACAAGCTCTGTGGTATGTATTCCTGAAATCCTGGCTCATTACCCTCTACTAATTTTTTTTAGATTCTAACTGTTAGGCCATTCATAGAAGAGAAACGGAAAGGGAGAAGAACTTGTTTAAATTTGCTAGCCGTATTAGCTCTTTTAGATTCGCGTATTAAAATGGGAAATTAAATTAAGCACACTAAACACATGCAGACACGGCTTGTTAGTGTATAAAGACACAGACACGCCTTTTGGCATTGACTGGTTATCGATATTGCATACTTTTCTCCTCTTTTAATCTAGATAGACTACACTAAAGCACAAATCCCGTGGCGTTTGTTGTATTTGTTTCGAGCAGGGTTTGCATTTGCAGATTTGCTCGTAAAAGTTCAGAAAAAAAGAAGGGGATTAAATATTTTTTTGCAGTTAAAAGTGACTCGTTAATGAGGCCATTGAAAAATAAATATAGATGTTTGAAGTTCAAATTAAGACTTTTTTAAAAGTTATAAATTTCTGAATTAGTTATATATAAAAGAGTTGAGAAAATGGCTAATTTTTCGTTTTTTTATTGAAATAAAAATTAATCCCTAACCGAAATTTAAACAAAAATAAGATAAAAAAATTTCTGAAGTGTTTGAATTGATTGATTTATATTTTTTCAATTTTACTATTTACAAAGTTTTTGAGTTAAAATTAAATCAGACATAAATTTTACGTTATTCTGAATTATTTAAAAATTGTAATATGATCGGTTTCCATTATTATGAAGTGTCTATAAAAATGGAAGAATAGGGCGGGTATTTCTGGAAATTTCCGAACAGAAGCCTCTGGACAGTGTTGTTTTTGTCATTTATCAAAACGCTGGTCACTTGCAATTGGTCGCAGGATTTGTGTGCCTCTACTCTCATTTTTATATGTAAATTAGACAATTTGTGTCTATGACGAAGGTGTGACTGACTGACTGACTGTTGCAACGTGCTCTCTCTATCTGACGAATGGGTGTGTTTTGTAGTGGCTCCCGGACGCTCTCCATTCCACTCCCCTGCGACCACTCCGGTGCATCAGCCTAACTCGCTGCTCTTTGCCAACAACTCAGACAACGCACATTCCAAGGGTACTTTACTGCAACTGCCGGCAATGATTGATTGCGTTTGCTTTCGTTTTTGCCACAATAAATTCAATCAGCACATTTTGACACATCCACAATTTTAATGGGATGAGAGGAGTAACTTTTGTGACCCTTGTACAAACACGATTATTCTGCCTCCCCCTTGACATTTACAATTGCTCCCCTTACAAATTTTTAGTCCACTTGGTAACCCTTGGTGTACTTTGTCAGTTTGAGAAAAAAATCCAGAACTTATAATCCTCTGCAATTTCTAAATCCTTTTCCTTACAAGGAAACTCTTAGGATTCAAAGTTGGGAATGATCTTAAATTCGTGTATTATTTTGTGAACCACGTGGATTGGTGGAATTTTTTTATGCAAGGATCATAGCAATTTAACAATGGAGATTTTAAGAAAGTTGCAAGAAATACAAAATTGTTTTAAAATTATAGTTTATGCTCCATTAAACTGGTATTTAGTATGAGAAAATGATGATTGGAGCTAAGTGCAGAATATTTATCTAGAGCCATTGACGAGCTATTTAAAATTTCCAACGTAAAGCCAAACACTTTTTCAGACAAAAACTACATCGTATAGAGCAGAGCCAGAAATCGATTTTGAATCAATTTCCAAGTTAAATCTCGTTTGGGACTTCATATAACCCGCGAAATACGTTGAATCAAAAAATTCCCCTGTTGATATTTCTTTTAGTTGAATAGAACACGAACTCAATGGATTAACCGTGAACTAAAGCGTGGAATCCTAAGAGTTTCCTTATTAGTCATCATTAACTTCTCATCACAAAGTTTCTACTCGTCTTACCTCTTCTACTTGTTCTTCCACACTTTCACATTTGACGCATGAGTTCGCTTGCTGCATGTTTTATTTTTACTAGACTGCGCTCAACCTCAACAAAACTAGCACACAATTTAAAGTAGATTTTAGTTTTTCTCATTTAAAAATTGGCCATTCAATCAATTGAATTTCACAAGGCCAGCCACTTGTTGGTATTTGTAGCATAACTGCTTGCTGCACTAAAAAAGACGGAAACAAAAACAAAACTAGATCAGAGATGTTTAGGCCAGTGTAGAATTAATTACTGTGACGTTTAGTATCCCTTCAATAGAGTCTCTTCCTTGGTGGTTTCGTCAACTAATAAAAAAATTCCAGAACCACTGCCGATAGCCAATAACCAATGTTAAAAGTCGAGACATACTCTGATTGTAAAATTTCAAAATACTATTTCTATTTGCTCAGGTACTACTCCCTCCCAGGATGAGGGATACCAAGGTAAGAGAAATGTGTCATGTAACTGGGACAGGGAAAAGTATGAATGGCCAATGGGGGAAAAAAGAACGAACGAAAAGCGAATTGCAATAGCTCGATTAGGCAGGGTTTGTTTTTTCATTGTCTTTGCCCCTCTCATGTCCTTGCGCTCGAAAAAACACCAAAAATTCTCTGTCCTTGACGTGCTTTCTTCTTCAAGGCTCTTCTCAGCATACTTCACCTGTGCTTAATAAGCCTAATCAATTGGAGCTGGGAGCTTCTGATCAGCAAGCCCGCTCCAATGCTGGTAATTTGCCTGCAGACAAAACCTGACTCTGAGTGTTTCCAGTGTAATTATTATTTAAGCAAAATTAGTCCCTGCAATCTTTGCTCCTGCCTGGTAAATGATAATCAGAACAATATAGGTATGCAGAGAGAAGGTCGTGTGTACATAATTTTGAAGAGCGCATGGGTTACTTTCGATTTAGTTTAATTCAGGTCGGTTTGTAAATAATCTCAAGGGAACTTACACACTTCTTAAAACCGCTTTTGCTTAATATTGCTTTACGATTATTTGCCTGTAGTTAGCGTCGGTTTTCGTAGAACATCAAGCAAATTCAAATTCATTATTGGCTCAAAACTAACTTGAGAAATTGCAGCTTCGCCACTGCCCTCGCCGATGCGCAGCCCAGCAAGGACTCCGATGAATCAAACTCCGTGCTGCAGGGCTTTGTACGACTTTGAAGCGCAGAACCCGGGAGAGCTTGAATTCAAGGTAAACTTAAATCTTTTTTTATTATTTTTAATTGGTTTTGTTTTGCTTATTACATGAAATTATAAAATTATGATTACAATTTTTGAATCTAGCCTCATTGTGGAGCTACAAAAGTCGAACATCCTTCCATTGGAATTTTCAATCTAACCCAACCACCGCTGTCAGGGTGCTCAACTTTCTTTTAACATTCAATTTTGCCCATCTCTTAATAAACAAACCGTAATATATTTTCAAGCATTAATTTATTAAATTAATTATTACCGTTAAATCAAGTTTTTTATGTACTAAATTAAATAATTGATAAAAAATTTAAATTTAAAAATCATAGAAAATAGTCGATTGTTTTAGAAATTTGAATCCAATATTTTGTCAGAGGCGCCTGGCTGGAGTCTCTTCAATGGCTAAATTTGCGAATTTCTGGGAGTAAAAAATTACTCTCGACATGGCTAATCTTTTATACCAAAAATCATCACGATTGAACACAACTTGCATTTTAAAATCAATATCAAAGTTTTTCCTTAAAAACTGTCCAAATCCCTAACTCGCAAACAAAATTCTGGACAGGTGGTCCATGCAAACATCATAAAAGTCGACACTTTTTTTTATTGAAACACTTTCCAAATTTTTTATGTATTTACTTTTCACCACAATTATTAAAATAAATACGATCGATCTAATTTGCTATTTCATTGGTTTCAGGAGGGTGATAACATCACGCTGGTTAACCGCGTGGACGAGAATTGGTACGAAGGCAGCGTCAACGGCAAGACGGGCTACTTCCCTCAAAATTACGTTCAAGTGGTGGTGCCACTGCCCTAAACAGTCAGTCGCCCTCCAGCTCGCATAATATTTTGAGTAATAATTGCAAATAACTTTGTAATCAGCAATTTATTCTCTGCATATCCCCGAAAATAACTGTTTCTTCCATTTGAATTCACCTCTCTCTCTCGCTCTCCCCCCCGTGGATGTGTATTCAACTTAATAGGACGCATCCGTTTCCCGTTAAAAAAAAATGTTCACTGGTTGACCAAATCATTCTCATTTATATTTGATTGCAATATATCCAAAGATTAAGAGAAGAAATAAGCACAAGTGCTTAGCAATTACATAGGACACAATTGCGAACTTAGTCAAAACAAGTAGCTATACACGATAAGAAAAATGAGACAGAATGTAACCGATTAATGTAAGAAACGAAAAATATTCCCCTCTAAATGAGTAAAGCGTTGTTGATTCAAAAACTCTAATTAAGGAACTGTTATGCAATTTGAAATTCCAGGCCTCAAATTTCAAGCCGGCGCAAGACGTACTCGTTACTCGCTGCATAGTCTCTGTTTTAGATGTTCTCAACTGGATATAATGCCAATTGAAATTTGCCGGTCTGAAATTTTGCAAATGATATCATTCACACATACTATACTCAAAACGATCATCTTAGGACCCGCCTCGACTGCATTTCAACTCTCTCTTTCTCTCGACTCGTTTGTTTTGATTAGAGAACAGAATTGTCTCGTTAGGAGGCGATGGCTACGGTTTTTTCACGGAAGCTTATTGGAGTCTGGTGCGAAAAGGTATGCAAACCTTCTCGACCGGCCTCTCGGACGGAATTCGGGGGGTCTCTTTAAGAAGCGCATTCTGGGGGCACTGGCACGAGCCCATCCAGGAGTTGATTCTCAAGGCGGCACCCTCTCGAGGTGCGACTGCTTTTGGTAAAGTCAAGACAATACTTATTATTAATTGATGAGAAATTGTTATATCATATAATAGTGTGAATACAATATGAATAAATACGATCGCGTTATTTTTAAGATGAATGTTACACCGTAGACTCTCTCTCCCATTGTGTGTGAATTACATTATCATCTAAAAAAGATTTTCTCGTTTAAGTGGCCGCAAAAAAGCCGGGCTCTTTGAGGACTAAATCGAAAATAGTGAAATACCACATCAGGTGTAGCCCTGGAATTAATTTGTAACGTGCCAATCGATTCCTGAGGTTGGCATAATTCGATATGACCTACCAAAAATCGGTGGATACGTAAAAACCGTTACTTTAGCGGTTTTTGTTCTAAAAGTGCGCCGGCGACCAATTAGAGAAGGGAACGGTGATCTCCGATTGGCTCTATGACGCAGTGTTGGTCAAATATCGAGACAGCAGCGCCACAAGGCAGATAAGCCAGCATTGAGATGGTTCACACAGGATACGTCAATGGATTTAGATCCTAGTTACTCGATTGTTGGTTCATTTTGGATTTGTTAATCATACCGAACAGTCGAATGAACAACACTTGGATCCAACAATCGTCTCAGTTCCTTCCTGAAGCCAGTAACCAGCCTTGTCGCTTGACTCGCTTTTGCTGGTAGTTGCTGTGGCGCTACTGTCTCGATCTAAGACCAAAATTACGTCAAAGAGCCAATCAGAGATCACCGCTCCCTTTTCTGATTGGTCGCTAGCGCACTTTCAGAACATTAACCGCCAAAGTAACGATTTTTACGTTTCTGCCGATTTTCAGCACGTAATTTTGAGTTGTAGACCGAGTGGTTCAGCTGTCTAACTTAATTCGAACCACAGGAATCCATTGACAGAGTCAAAAATTAAATTCCAGCACTACTTTCAGCGTTGCGTCTATGTGCCCCTCTTGTTCATCTACCGAATTTTCTGCCAAATGTGTTGCTCTCGTGCATGCCCCAGCTATTTCATGTTGCAGATTTCAAATCTAGATGTTACGTGGGCTTGTCGTATGAAACAAAGTTATCAAGATGAAACAACCACTTTCTGCCACGTTTGTTTGCGAATTTTGTTCCCAGATCGAAAGGCCGAAGTAAATTCACTATCTGCTCTAAATGTGCACGTCTAATAGCCTTAAAACATTAACATGAAAAGTGATGAGCAACCTAGAATGAGATATTGTACTGCCATTTTTAAAGTAGCCAGGCGCCCGAAAAGCGTCCAAAGTTATTAGATTGAGGTGAGAGCAAAGCACATGTGTGATTTTCCGATCGCCTTTTCGGTCGGCAGTGGATTGACTTTTAATAAACCTAAATTATACTTTATCCCCCCTCCCCGAACTGTAGATATGTGTACCATATTTTTTACTATTTATTTGAAATGTAGATATTTTAATTTAGTATATTTGGTTCATTGTCAATCAGAGGCAGATTGAACATTAAAAGTGTTTAAAAGAAATTGATTTGGCGTGAACGTTGGAGGAGAAAGATTGTTATGATGCACATACCCCACTTGACAGGCAAAATTTAATTTATATTTCACATTGGCTGTGATATGTTGAAATAATTTCCTTCGAAGTATGCTTGTGTCAACAGGAAATCACTACTTTGCCTACGAACTCTGAGTAGTTCAACTGCTCTTATCATTTTAATTACAGTTACTTATGCTAAAACATAAAATATACTCACTCAGTGTAGACATTTATTATTGCTATTTTAAAGAAAAGACAAGCAACAAATAGGTTCATTTGTATGGTACAAAGCATAGCAAACGTACTCTCGACTCTTAACAAGTACATCAATAAGAATTTGTTCAATTCACTTGGTTTCTGCCCGATTTAGGAAATACAAGGAAATTACACACACACTATATCAATGTTAAGGAAAAAGCTATAAATGTTGTTGTAGACGTGTTTCAACCTAAAAAAGAAAATGCCCCCCTCTGAGATTAAATAAAATCCGCGATAGATCATCACCACGGTGCGACGGCTCAAAATCTAATCGTAATTTATCAAAATCCAAGCAATAAAATGAGAGATTATATACAGAGACGAAATCAACAGGGGGATTTCTACACACAAAATAATCAAACTCACGAATTTCAACGCTGCTGAACATTCCGTTTTGCTTTTTACTTGCGTAAATGTGTGCGAAGTTTACTTCTTAGCTGACAAATATGCTTCATTTCTTCTCATTAATTTGATTGTGTCGTATGGGAGAACAGCTCACTGCAGACCTCTTCAAATTCCTGCTTTCCACTGTCCCTTCAGAGAAAATCCATCAGTTTTGTCGTTCTCTTATTAGTTTGAACTAAAATGGGATGTGCCATAAACCGGTTTCAGATTGAGTGAACACGGATTTGAAGATGTTGTCGTGTCTGTTTTCGTTAATAAATAAATATAGGTTATGTTCAGTTCATTGAGTGCAAATTAATGTGGTTAAATGAAATAAAGCATTAGGTGTATTACGCAATCGATTTCTCTTGTTATTTTTCCTACGTGAACCCATCAAAATATAATTCGCTCTAATTAATATCAGAATATCTATTTGTGGAGAGATACTCAGCCACGCTGTTGCGAATAGTTATGCTGCACGTAGCGCTCATAAGTGGAGCTGAAGCGTAATCAAAAGCCCCACCAATTAATTTGTAGACATGTTATATTCAATTCAGGAAATGATGTTAAATAATCCTAGCTCAATGGGTTAATTAATTGTTTTTTTTCCACGGCGAGTTTTTCGAAGAATGTTTGATATAATCTGTAAAGTTATTAAATTTTTGTCGTTATATTTCATTTTCCGATTATGTTAGGTTATTATTATATAATTAACATATAATCACCAGGTTTCACGCAAAAATGTTTAACCTTTCCCAAGTAATCAGGGTGAAATCGGGAAACACGGGTCCACTGGAGTTCACAAAATCATAAATATTTCGAATTGTAATGAATCACAAAATATGCGCCAGACGATTCCTAAATTGAAGGCCAACAACTTCTCTATTTGCAAATATTAAAATAAAATTCGAATAATCTTTCAAATTTGATTATTCTCAAGAAGGGGTCCGTTTGATTTTAATCACAGTATGTGATACAAATATTACCTCAAGTGTGTGTATATAGAATTTCTAAAAACCTTTTGGGATTGAGAAACCTGCACTTTTCGAGATAAAGAGGGTTGAAACAGGGCGATTTTTAATTCCAGTGAATAGAGATAAAATTAAAATTGCAGGATCGGTTGCTTTTTACCTTCGGAACGTGCTTTACTCGCCCCTGAGGTCAGACAAGACCATCAAAACAGGTAAGAAATAAGAAATCGAACCCTGTCGGCAGAGTAGCAGTCGAGGATCGTAACTATTAAATCACATGTGTGTATAATATCTAACTTTTAATAACCAATTAACGACGCCTAACGGTCCTGTATTGGTTCGACCTGCACACCATTGGAACGGCCAAGTCAAGAGCTTTCAGAATAAGTTTAATTTAACTTTTTGGAAGCTACCAGAACACGCTCTGATTGTTACTGAGTACCCGAAAGGTGCTCTAACATATCACTCAAATTGCACATGTTCTGAAAGTTCTCAACTTGGCACAAATCCTGCAGATCGAATCTGGGAAAACAATTCACATCTGAGAACGACATTTCACAACTTACCATAAGTTAAAAAAACTTTGTCCAAAATCACGACAAATTTCAGTTTAAAATAATCAAGAGCGTTTTTATTCCGTTCTTGGGCTTCTCAAATAGAGCTAAAGTTAAATTGGAACGGTTTATTTCCCTGGTAAATATCTTATTATAAACCAACTGTAACAAATTTGGGGTTTTCTAATTTCGACTGTTTTCAAAATAATAAACTTCAAAAGGTTTTCCTGGAAATTAAAATAAAAAACAGCATTTAGGCTTTTTTGTAAATTTTCCACCCTTTTGCCAAACCATGATTACAAAGGCAAAATTTAAATAAATAAAAATGAGGTAGGTTTCGTTCAGCCTGATAGAGTAATTTGCCTGTTCGCTCAGAAAGTAATCAATGTCCTGCCTGCTAGACATTTCCCATTGGGACCACGCTGGCGGGTCACGATCACTCTGGACTTTGCGGTACTTTTCAATTATAAACTGATGTGTCTGGCTAAAATAGAAGATGTCTAAAACTCAAGGGAAAAGGGAAAGAATCGCGCGTTAATTAAAATTTACGCGAAATACTCTTTTTCAATGTTTTTCAAGTCAATTGATTTTCAGATTGTTATATAAAATTATCGAAGTGTGTTTTTATTCCAAGGTTCGGTTCAGCACAAGGGAGCTCCATGTGGGATTTAGCCAAATTGATTTCGAGTGTAAGTATGTTGGCGGTGCAATAAAAGCTTATTCGCGGAGCGGCGAAAAATCTCTCTGCCTGCTGGTCGGGTCGCCGAAGCGCAGAGAGACCATCCGCGTGTGCATCCCTCGCTACTTTTTGCTACTAACTGATTTAAACCCCAAAGCCAGGATCAATGTTTTCCTCGTGGCTGGCTTTTGGCCATGTTTCCAACACAATTACGTGCTGCATCTCTGTCCCCGCCAACCGCTCTGCTTATTTAATCCTCGCTGGTTATTTAGAGCAACCGATCGTGCCATCGGAAAATGAACAAAAAATAATACCGTCCCGACAGACTCAATCGATGAGAGTCGGTCGCAACCGGCCGAAGAGTATATTAAAAAGCATAAAATTTTACTGGAAAAAATCGAAACTGACTTTTTTTATTAATATGTTATACAGAAACATGAATTATATGATATTTTCGAGTTTTTTTTTAATTAATTAAAAATAGAGATTAATAAATTATCTTCGCCTATAGAAGCTGGGGAAACTGAAAAATTGAGATTTAAACGTCCATAACTCGGAAATCGCAAATATGGAAAATTTCATCTATAATTGCAGTAAGAGAAAAATCTTCCTCGTAAATAATGTAGCTCAGGCTTGGTCAGATAAATATCATAATTATATTTACAAACAGTAATTTTTTTAATTAATTGTACTCTTAGATCAGTGAAAAAATTCGGATATACTATTTATTAAGTAGAGCTTTGAAGGCCAACAATTAAAATCATTTGCAATGTTGACTCTAGCAAGTAGTTCATTGAGTTTATTGTTTGTTAAATTTACCAACAGTTTATCTTTACAATGCAATAAAGAAATCAGGACGAAGGAAACTGTTTTATATCATATCAGAATTTTCCAAATTTACCGAAAAATTTAACGGTTTGTCCGTGATTTTTTTCGTTTGATTTCTATCCCTCTCATCGCAATCTATCCAATGGTGTTCGAATCATGAGGTAAATTCCCTTTCTGGCGAAAAAAATCACGATTTCAAATAATGCGACAGTGGGAAATTGGTTAGTTTTTCTTAATTTTTTGTTAGCATTTCTAGGGTTAAAAGGATTTTCACAAATTTCTGCTCATTTACCTTAATCGACTAAAGATGTGTGCAACACAAATTATTAATCTAGCGAATTGTCAGAATCATAAACCATTTCTCTTCTTCGTTGCACTGAAATGATCTCTGCTTTTTTATTTAATCTTTAATTGGAAACACACTTGTTAAAATGTGTGACAGCCGATTTCGTGTAATTGGCCACGGCCAAAGTTTGGCCACTCATTATTTTAAAACGAGCCGCACGCCGCGCACGTGCAGGGCTAACAATTCTCTTTTGTGTTTGCGATTGCAGCTCACTCTCTCACTCCCCTTATTTTCGTCCGCGGTCCGCAGATTGGAATCTCGTTTCTGCGATAAAAAGAAATTAGTCTTTATGGACACTGGAAATAGTTTGAATAAATTTTACATGCTCTCCTGACCTCCAGCAAATAATGTTTGAGCTGTGCCGGCCCGAATAATTGAGGAGCACACAATTAGACTCATTACGTCGCGCAATTCGCAGCCTTCAGCGCTTAGTTGCTTTTGACGAGTCCGAGAGTTGCTGCTAATTAGTCTCTCTCGCGCTCATACTCGTCCGATCTAATTATCTTTGAGCAAACTCGCCGGTGGACAGAAACGTTTAGGATGCACAGAGTCGTTTCCTCATTTTACGGACAAAAGGTGAAAAGCGACATTGGGTAACAATCATAATTTGACCCTTTTCACCCGCTGCTTATTTTAAAAGCGGTGTCACGTGCGAGGGCGGATGTGGAGTGTATTCCAAGATAGGAAATTCATAAAACCAGAAAATTTATTATTTTTCCTGTACTTCCGCAAAATAATAAAGAGATTTTTATGAAAAGACAGGAAATTTTACGGATCCTGCTTAGTTACTGAACTCTTTATTTTTTAACTCTGATTACGAACTTATTATTGATTTGAAGGTGAATTTTTTAATGACTTTCACAAATTTCCCTGTGATAAAGTGAAAGATGAGGTCTTCACGTCACAAAAACGACTGATAAGAGCATTGGCAGGAATTCGTTACTGTAGATCGCAAACCCTATACTAGAGTCCGCGAGACCATGGTTGAAAAAAATTAACCTACTTCCTCTCTTCTCCCTATACCTGATGGAGTTCTGCAAATTCGTTCGACGCCACCCTCGTTACATCCAGCAAGTGAGGGAATTCATTTTCGCATTTCTAATTTTTATTTTAGGCTTTGGTTCACAGTTTAAGGCTTTAGTTTTACGCAAAAAGATACTCGAAATAGTGGCTTTTAAGGTTGCATTTTGATCCCTTGATCAATTCTGCATTATGACGTCTCAGCCGCGGGATTTTGGACAGCTATGCCTATGCCGCATTTCACCCAATTGGCGTTGACTGGCATTTATTACCGTCAGCTAAATTCTGCACATGATAGGATGAACGATCCCTTTTGGCAAGGGCAACAGACACCGCGGTTGGTTTCCAACGTGGATAAGCTGGAGAAAAAATAAAAACCATCGCATGGAAAGAAGTAAATTTTATTTAATTTCCCTTCTGGTGAAACAAATCTTGATTTTAAAATAAGGAGACAGTTGATGTTCACCGCTTTATTAGTATGAAGACTTTGGAGCCGATTTTCCTAAAATTTAAACTGGCAAGCAGGGAAAAAAGTAGATCTTCCCCACTTCATAAGGATTAAAACTAAAAAAATTCCTAAGAATTTTGCAGAGAAAATCAACATTATTAACCGACAAAGAATTCCAACATTTAATCAAATATAGGTTTGAAATCTGCGCAGTTGTGAAATAGAAAATATCCCCACGTCGTGGCTGCGTGTTGTGCGCCTGCAGTTATCTTGTTATGCAACCGGCTCGTCACGTTGGTCCAGTGTGTTGCCTGCTTCGCTTCCGTCGAGGGATTTACGGCCGAATTATGGAGATGGAGCAACAAACTAACAGAGATATGAATCAAAATAAGTGACTGCCCCGCTGCGGATAATAAAGCATGTGTTGGGAAATAACGAAGAAGTAACGCCATGCACTGGTGCAAACAAGGCTTGGGTACAGATATAAATCTAACAAGGGGACTTTGACCGAGATCGACGCTTCAGAGCTGAGTGTGTTCTTATCAATGAACGAGAAGTGTCTAAATTCAATTTGAGGTTTGCTGTTTGCCATCGGCTCAATTCAATTCAAAATATGTTTATTCCATTAATGCCAAATATTTACATGTGCGCGTGATTTTGAAATATGCCGAGATATAAAAGTTAGAATTTGAAATAGCTAAAATAAAAAAGCTTGATTTTGTGAAAACATCTAAATAAAATTTTAAAACTGATTTTCCCGGACACTTTTTTTGTTGGGAAATTTTGGAAAAATCATAAACTTTACCAAAAGTATGGAAATAGTACATAATTAGATTCGTTTCGATAAGTAGATTCCGAAAATGTAATTGAAATCTTGAATTCGTTTTTAATATTTAAATTTTTACTCACAATAAATTTTACGCTCCAAAAAATCCCCAAAAGCAAATGAAAAACTACCTAAAATTCACAGTAGGATTGAGAGATATATAATGAAATTAGAGCGCTTCATTTGTGTGTGGCGAAAGCGTTAATTGAAATGAATAGTGCATTAAGACGGTCGGGTGAAACAAAGGTGGCGACCGGCGGCGAGTCTCTTTGTGCACATACTTAACAATATGGGGTGCGGTCGGCGGGCGTCGGCAGAACGGGATTTTCATGCATCTTTCATGAGAATCGCATTGTCCCAGGGGATCAAATTACAAAGCGCGTCTTACAAACCGGCCAAATGAGGAGGCGCCGCAGTAACCAAGGCACTCGCGCACATTTTACTGCGCGCCATTCTGCTCCGCTGACCCTTGCCTTTTGCCGAATTCGCGCTGCCCGCGCGCTGATTGCCCCTTTATCTTGCCCTGCTGCAGCTGCTGCCCCTAGAAACGCCCTTGTCCGCCTGTGAGCACCAGATCTGGCAAACAGGAAACACAATTGATCCATCTTGCAGGTCGGATTTACTCTTTTTGTTGCTTCAAGTTTATCCGTCAGGTTTTTTTTCTTAAAAAAATAAGACAAATAAATAAAATAACAGTAAGATAAATATCACGCTATTAATCATCCCCAGATCCCCAGATGATTTTATGTTTTTATTTTAAATCTTTGAAAATTACCACTACCAGAAGAGTGCAAGTCAAAAACTCATAGGGGTTTCACCTCTTTCGCGTTCATTGGCTTTTTGAGTTGCATTATCGCACTAATTTTGTCGGGGTCGGGCGCGCATGTTTTGTGCATGGAAGGTATTAAAATCTAATTCTCCTGGTGGAATGTGACAGGGGAAAAAATATTTCCAAGTTAACCACGGATATATTAATTTATATTCAATTTATAGAATATGAAAGCAGCCAAATTGAACCAGCCCGTTGGCATTATTTTTTTACAGTGTCAAGGCAGTGGGAGGTATTTCAGCATTTCGGAGATCCATTGCTGGCTGCCCAATGTCGAAATGCTCAAATAGCTCAACGGGCTGGAAAAACTCGCCCTTTGATGGGGTTTGCATCTTTCCTGCGGCTTTAGAGACAAATGTCTGGCGTTTTAATCAAATAATTCAGTGCGGGGATGCGAAAAGATAGCCACGATTGGGCCCGAGCTCCTCTGCTGCGGCCCCATGTTATCCGCTCAGCGGTGTTATTATTTGAACCCAGTGAGCTCATATAGCCCAGAGGGAATATGCGCTGTTCTGAGCAGAGGTAAAAACTATCTATATAGGAACGGCAACCATTTTAAACTGACTATTTTCCTCCAAAAAACTATCATCAAATGAAAAACGTCTGAAATTTTGCACGGGATTCGACTCCTGGTGTCTCAGTGCCTGAGCAGTGTGCTTCCCAGTTCAGTGCTACCGGTTTTGGAACAATCTGTCGCCAAGTTTATATAATTACTTTTAAACGGACAATTGAAGATCTCTGACGTTCTTTCATGTCAACAAACCTCTCTTTTATTATGTTTAGATATAATTTGTTATATTTTTGTTTTGGATATGGGCAGGTATGGGACAAGCAATTTTAAGTTGAAGCTAAAATTATCAGCCTTTCCTTAAAATTGGTTTCCGCCAATCTGATTCAAGATAGCTTCGTAATGTGGGAAACAGAGCTCTTTTATGCATTTTGTCAGAGTGTCGCGAAGGCTTTTTCCGATCTGACCGGCGTAGTTAATAGCACAATCTTGTCAAAAACTCGCATCATTCCCACATTTTCAAATACCTCCTCACCTCACAATCAGCCAACGCCATACCTGCGCGTCGCATATGAATCTTTTATCCCCAGTGAATTTAAATAATTTTTTCCGCAATTCCTAATTGTTCCATGCAAATAAAATTTCAAGTGAACTCATCCATGATGCTCCGTCTTTTCTAATTAACCTCTAGCCAAATCGACAATGGAGACGGGGAGAGGGTGCAAGAAAAAAAGCAGCTATTTTATATATTATATAATATACGGACTCGATTCGTGCAGATGTCTGCTCGCCAGCTCCCCGAAGGATTGGCGAGCGCGAGAGAAAAAATCGGGTCCCATGTGGCGTGTTCCGTATGGAGTGTACGTAACAAGGATGGGAGAGAAAAGTTGTTACTGCGAGACAAATTATGACCAATTTGGAATGTTCAACGGAGCATTGAAATAAAGAAAAGGCGGAAAAGGCGTTTGTTTATTTCGCTGCCGGTTGGTGGAGGCAGAGGCGGCTTTAAATATATTTGCTGCTGCTGCTGCCTGCGAGCGAGAGAATCAATTTTGTCTTTCTGCTGACTCGGAACGGGGATCGTCTTGCTTGCACAATGGAAAATTAAACGGGAGCTCGGAGAGAGATTATTTCAAGTGAGGCAGGCAGTCAAAAACAACTCGAGCGTTCAGTAATGATAATAATCATCATTGTCTGCCGCCGGGAATCTCTCCTGCCCGCGCGCAATATACATATTCGAATTTAATACGGATACGTACACAATGCATCGATTGAAGGAATTACAATTTGCTCGGCTGGGTGGCTGCCTGCTAGGTGTGTAATTAAATTGCTCACCTCTGCGTATTTAATACACAAATCAGGATTTTCAGGATTTCATTTCAAATATGCGTCTAGTTTCTCACATTTATATTTTTGTTTGTTGATTTTGCAGATTTATTATGCGCTCCTTTAGCAAGAAATGAAATCAATTTGAATTGTTTATTACATACTTATTAGCAGTTGATTAAATTGATAGTTTTGCTTTAAGAAGATCGAATATTTTCCGGTCAATTGACTAAAAATTGCATAATTGTGCCTAGTTGGCGATTGGAAGCGTAGAAAAAATTTCACATTCCAATAACTCCGATATCGACCTATCAATTTTTACAGCAAATGCGCATAATATGCCATGACGTAATTAAATAAAAAATCAACCTCGCTGGAAGGATATCTTTTCAGAACGTTTTCTTCAGCGTTCAGCGATCGTTGCCACTCTCGACAAAATTAATTTGATCAAAGAAAAATACGAGAGCAAGAAAGGCGTCCGTTTCTTTCACCCGGAATCTCTTTGCCATCGGCAATTCACACAAATTAAACCTTTCTGCGTCGCTCGCTTGCTCGCTTCTTTCACTTTTCTGGCAAGTCTTTTTCTAATTTATTCCTTCTATTTGCGCTGCAAATAAGTCTCCGTCGTTCTTTTTTATTTGCACCAATGGGTGCCATTTAGCAACACTCATTTATTCATTTCTCGTCCCCCGCGCGTTTCCTTGCGTAATTTTAAGTGCACGCCGCGCCTCTGCCTTGTATTCATTCGCGCCGAGAAGGAGGTGAAAAATTGTCGCAACATAATGAAAAAGTGAATGAGCAATGCCAGGTGAATGAGAGAGGAACTTGTGAAAAGAATTTAATCAGACGCAGTGACACCCCGTTTCTCAATCAGAGATGCGGCTATTTTAATTGGGGATTTGTCGTTTGAATGCTTCTTTCTGTGTAAGATATATTCAATTTTATTTTATCTTGCTTTCTCACTTGGGTAGACGGAGCTACAAAATTGATAGCTAAAAATTTAAACAATTTGTGGATGAGAAAATTTAGCGAAACAATGAAAATTTTCTATTTCAGCTTGAAAAAGGGGAGTGCATCTTTTAATAAAAATATGTTGGTGAATTTTTGTTTCCATTCGATCGTGTTTGACAAAATATTCCAATTTACCGAAGAAATAATATCCACTCCTCCGTAATTTCAAATTCAAACGTGCTCTCTTTAGAAGTGGTCGGATTGTAAAGGAATTTTCCTATGCTCAGCCAGATGAATTGAATGATGTAGTTTCCTACCTTTTGTAAGGTTTGTGATTTTTCCAAAACTTGTCAAGCGAAGTGTTTTGGAATAATCGCGTGCAAAAACTCAACGGCTTTATTGTTGCAGAGATTAAATTTTTTCTAAGGTGCGGGAGTCTCATAAAATCAATCAATCTTTTGTGGACTGCGTAATTCACTGGTGAATACGAGTAAATAATTTATAACGGCCTTACTATGAATTGGAAACGAGTTTTTTTCGGAAATTGCCTAAATTGGTAAATTTCTTAAAATCTTTCTCCGAATTTAAAAATTATCATTTTGTCAGTCCAAATGATATTTTTCAATACTTAATCTAGTGTTTTACAGATATAAAAGGGTCTCAAAATTAGAAATTTAAAGTTTTTTACTATTTCTAATTAGTACACAGACCAGCAAATTAATAAAATAAATCGTTTATTAAAATAACCCCTATCCTCACATGATTATTAATAGAGATTTGTTCAAAATTGATCTATATATTGCGGCTTCATTTCTAAACCTCATCTCTCTGCAAAATTGTTCTCACGGTCAGTTTCACCCGGAGGCGGCGATCAACGAGAATTACAAATGAGGGAAGGATGATTGAGCGAAATCACAACATGTGTTGTGCGAGCAAAACGTGATTATTGTGTGCATACTGCAGCATGCGTGCAATCTAAAATTCTTCTCCCTCTCCTGCTCTCATTTGTTTTAAGCACCATAGCTGCGTTCGCATGCTTTTGAGGGTGTACCGGCACGTGGCCACTCGTCGGTAAACAAAGCCACGTGCCACCGTGTCTCCGCGCCGCCGTTTTAAAACAACTCACGCGCTAATTACATTGTAAATAAAACACGTACGTCCGCCGCCCGCCCTCGGGGCTGTAAATAATTAATTTCTCATTTAACTAAAGTGGCGACTGTGAATTCTTTGCCGCTCGTGGCAGCGAATTTTCATGATTTCCTGTTATATGGAGTTTTAAACATTTCAAATAAATATTAAAATTATTTAAAGAGGTCTGAACATAAATGCTATAATTATTAGGATATAGGCAGACTTAAATATCGGTAGTAAAAAACCTGATTGTGAGAGAAAATTCCCTGGTTATACAGGGGAGGAAATATTCTATTCGTGAACATTTAAAAAGGTATATTTTTCATTTCTTTGCAAAATACATTTTAAATTTTAAATCCGGACTGCTCAGACTAGTAAAAATTTTGCATACATTTTTCTCATTTTAAATTTTTATTATAATTCTTCATCGGTCAAGACATCATTCCAAGGAACTTAAGCTTATTTATAATAAAAATTCAGTGGACAAGTGGTTAGTTGTTTTCACAAAGAAAATAATATATTTCATTTTAAAATTTTGTACATACAGTTTTTACATTTTTAAATGCCAGTTTTGTCGAGCTCTTTAACGAGCTCGTCAACAATCGCCATGATGGCCCATCTAAAAGTTTCATCTACTTTAAATTGTTTCACCATTTCTTCCACAGGCTTGCCATAAATAAAATTTTCTACAACGTCTCCGTTCATTTCTCCGTCATTCTCGGACACCCACGAGCCCTCTAGCAACACGGAAGGCCGCATCGTGGCGGCCAAGAGAGTGCCAAAGAGCCGAAACTCCTCATACTCTTGCAGAAAATCCTCCATGGTCATCTGCGGCTCCGACTCTGGCAGGTTGCGATTGAACAAATCCACGTAAGTGGCGAGCAACGGCACCTCGTTCGCGTCCCTGAAGTCCTTGTCCGTGCACAGGTACATGAAGAATTGCAGATCGAAGGCTGGAGGATTGTAGCGGACCATTTGCAGGTCGATTATTTTCATTGATGTTGGCTGTTTGGGATATTTTTTCATTAATTTTTGTAAAATGACCAGTGTTGGAAAAAAAGGTGGACAATTGTCATTGAGACATATATAAATAGGAAAAAATACTAGTTCGCAATTGGTATTATTCAGAACATTTAACTAAAACATTCTCAGGGAACGTTACCCTTCCAATTTAACTTACTTTTCTTTATGAGGAGCCTGGAAATTTAATATACGTTAAAAACTAAAAAAATTGCTCCAGAATATTTTATTTGTTTTGAAGAGGGTTCTATTTTTACAATTTTTATTCAATTAAATTCAACGTTGAGAAGTGGCGATCTTAAGTGTATTTTTCCAGAGCTATGTTTTTTACTCTAATTATATTCACTTCCAGAAACAGAAAAATAATAATTTTGCATTCAAATTGGAGAGATTTGTTGTTCTCTGAGCTTTTGATTTGCACTTGCCGGTCATTTGTCATGGCTGTTACAAAACATAAATGCTAAATACCATGGAAAATAAGACTTTTCTTGCTTTTTTTATGAATTTATACCTGTCGGTCTTTGTCAAATCGGAACATGACGTTGTTCTCCCACATGTCCCCGTGGCACAGGCAGTTTCTCCGGTGCTGACTGGGTTTGCAGATGTCGACGATCTTGTTGTAAAACTCGCCAGTGCTGAGCCATTCAGAGTATTTCTTGTAAGCGTCCGGGAACTCCAGCCGCAAGACCTCGGCGACGAACAGAGCTCCATTTTTTATCCTGGGCTCCATCATGTTCCTGCCGTGCCCTTCGAACAGTCCGTCCACTTGGATGAGAGGCAAAACCTTTGGCCAGTTTGTGCCTACGGACGCCGAGTGAAAGAGCGCCAATTGCTGGAAAACCATTTCGATGTAAATGTACTCTAATGAGCAGTAATTCGTGCTGCTCAAAGGCTTGGAAACGATTTCGTGTCTGCTCGCACACAGGTCCTCTAAAATAACAGCCCGCTCATTCGCTAAGAAGCATTTCACTAGTGGAAAACTTGCGGGGGAATTCCTGGAATTGTCATTAAATGAAGTAATTATTTTTTATTTTGTAATTCTGTGACTTACTTAAAATTCCTTTCCAAAATAGGCACTGCCGAGTTAAAAAAGTCGCACTCTCTCTGATGAAAATCCGAGCCTTTGGTGTAGCTCAGCTGGTGCTCGGACACCGGCGGCATTTTCACAATCAGCCGCACTTCTTTCTTCTCTCCAATTCCATCCTCATAGGTGACCACGGCCCTTTTGATCAGAGAAACGAAGCCCTGCAGCTTTTCCGTGCCCTTGGCCACCTTGTACTCAAACGCCACATCTTTTGTCGTGCCCAAAAAGTTCTGCAAAGCGCTCTGTATGTCGGCGGCTTCGATCGGGTCCATGGTTGGATGCTAACTGACTGAGTGGCTGGTGTGCTGCCCACCGCATGTTATTCTTTTTTACGCCAGCGGATATCTCCCATTAAAAAGTTGGTGGGACTGCCGGAGCACATTTGAACCAGTTGACCTTGATGCCCTTGATTAGAAGCGTCAGCAGCTTTTCATAGCAACTGTAGTGCAAAACCTTTTTCTTTTTTAATATATTCACAGCAAATTAATGATATAAAAGCATAAAAATAGAATTACCCTAGTTTTTTTTACATGTGTGGCCTACTTTAGCAGTCCATCCGTCTGTGCGCGATAGGGCAAAGCGCCGCGTCTTTTTGGTTACACAGCTAGCGCGTGAGAGTGCTGTGTGTGAAGCTCATTGATTAGATAAGATTGCTCTCTAACATTTTGGTGTATCATGTACTGCAGTAACTGTGCTTGAATCAGTTACATTAAAGTTAAATGGTCGTATATGTATTTAACGGTCCATCTCGTGACTTTTAACTTGACATTTCTTAATCAATATGTCACATGTCTCGCACGTTTCATATAGGCCTCGAATATATAGCAAGCCTCTTTAACGAACGTATAAATCATAACGCTGGTGGTGAATGTTTTTTAAATTAAAAAATAGTTGTTTAAAAAGCCCTATTTGATTGAAGAGGAAATGCAAACTGGAACAACAATTAATTAATTAATTAATTTATCAAAAAACTCAACAGTTCATCTATGATTTTTTGCTTAATTTTATGATGTGTGCAACGGTGTGTGAATTATGAGGCAAATATACTTTCAGGCGAACTAAATCATGATTTTCAAAAGGGAGACAGTGCTCATCGTTTAATTAACATTCAAACTTTGGAGCCGATTGTCTCATCAGAAATGAGTGAAATTCTATTTTTCGGTTGCATCATTATTGTATAGTATCGTACTGGGTCATTATAATTTTATTAAAATGAAAAAACTGCTGCCTTTAATCTTGAATGGTGCATTAACCTCTTTATGACAAAATCTATTAAGCATATTGACCAATGCAGTATCCGACGCTCATCTTATCGTCTCAATTGGTGCCAATTAGGCGCCTTAATATCTTCTTAATATGTAGTTTGATTGATGGGAGGTCAAGGCCTGAATTCCATTATATAAATTTTGCACCGTTTTACGAGGAATCCTATTTCAAAACGATTTTTAGTTCAATGTGCATATTTAAAAACGACTGAAATTTACGTAGAGGTGATTTTCGAGATATGGTGATTTTTAGCTTTTCAGAAAACCCTAAAATCCGGGAAAGTGCTGAATATTCTCTGGGTGAAAATCAAGACGATGATTACGGGAAATATTTAGACCAAAACTTATTAAAGATATTGCTAGTTCAACCCCTAATGAATTTTATCGATTTCGAGCTGTGATAAAACTACTAACTTTATGTAAAGCAGCCAATGTGAAATCGTGGACGATTGCAATGATTTTTTTGTGATTTTTCTGCTGTACACTCTTGTGTTATTTAGTTATAATCATACATTTTTTCAATATTTTGGCCCAGGAAAAGAAACAGCCTAGATTGTCTGCAACTAAACTATTTGGAGCCACTTGTGAGCGAATCTAGCTCTCAAATTTAATGCTCTCGTGGTCAGCCCGCTTGAAATTAATCAAAATCCCATTACCCCAGTTGACAAGTTGCATTATATAGAACGCGCGGCAGAACGTTTTCACCACCGCCGAGCAGAATTAACTAAGTAAGTGTAATTCGGTAACACATATAACAAGTTGCGTCTTTTCGCCTCCCCCATTTATTGCCGACGCGCATTCAGCATTCAATTCATCTGCCGCTTCGCAGAGAGGGGTTGTTGCAACCCCCGGGGTTGATTTCAACTACGGGGCGTGACAAGCAGACTAGCCGGTATATGCATTGAAACAGGAACAGATGCTGAATTAAGAGCAACAATGCGCGTGCCAGCGTCAACAGCCAGCGAATATGCAAATATTTTACCAGGAATAACATATTACAGTTTTGCTCTTGTGTTATTAATGGCATTAATGACAGGCAGGGGCCTCCTCTGCATATTTTTGCCTCTTTTTTCGGTACCTACTTTGTTCATTCTTTTGTTAATTGTGACTACGAGCTGGCAACCTTATTTAATAAATAAATTTAACTAAGAGATGAGCCATTGCGTCAATTTCATAAAATTAACCATACTCAAAATTCAAAATGTTCATTTTTTGAGTGGATTCATGGATTGATTAAAAGTAGCGATTAAACAGTTGGGTCGGTGTCACTATGCTTTAGTGTCCAAACTCACGCATGCTATCCGTTCAACAGTATAAATAATTGCTGCGTTGATTCCGCAGATAAGAAACGAAACCAATTACGCCTTTTCCGGGGGAGGTGCGGCACTGAAGATATATCAATACATCAGATTTTTACCGAAGAACCACCTGCTTAGAGATATATCGCTCTCACTATAATGCGTCCAATTATTTCGTTTTTGCCACGCAAACCCCCAAAAATGAACCAGTGCATAATAAAGACACACATTTATCTCGTTACGTCAGCAAATTGTTATTTTATGCATCAATTTGCGGTTCCAATTATTTCTGTTCACATTTTATTGTAATCGTGCGTTCCCTTTTATTGCCGGCAGATATAAATGTGCTTATTTTTTCCAACACAATGCAGCCCAGTCAGCGAACGATCTGCGGGTGGGTGGTGCATATAATATTCAAGTAGATGCATTCGCGGGGAAACTTGTAAAAGAGCTGGCGGCTGGGGGTGGTATAGCATATAGTTATTATTTCTCTTCGATATACTGGTCTTTTTCCTGACTGCGCCTCTCCCTTACTCAATATTTCAATAATTAATTTCCACTAATAATATTGTTCTTTCATATTTCAAGTGCGCTTTCGCTGAAAAATCAAGAACGAATCAAATTTTGTCGAGATGGGAAATTAAAAAATAGAATATGCAAAACCGATTGTCGTTCAATTTATTCTGTTGCCAAGAACAAGCTCTTTGACGTACATATTTTCTTGGCTATGTTTGCAAAATAATTAAATCGATAGTTGAAATTTGATTTAAGCTGAAGATATCAATGAAACACAAAATTTCACGACTTCACACGCTTTCTGACACGTGCCACGCCTTCTGTTATTTAATTTTCTGGGGCACCAAGCTCCCATGTCAAAATTCCCTCCTTCTATGGTCGCTTTTCACAAAGAATCTAGTGCACGTGTTTCTCGATATGAAAAATTACAAATTTATAAAAAATCAATCATTTTATCACCGGTAAACTAGTGGAAATCGATCATTCAACGTTTTAAGCGGAAAGAAAACAAGCGGCTATACTTTATTTATGGCAGCTCGCAAAATAAATACAATTTTAAATGTTTAGAAACCGAATGTTCACCTCAAATTTGATTATTATACAGATCAAGATAAGACACTGACAATTAAATTGCTGATTAAAAATTTAAAGGATTTTTCATTCTGCTGTCTTCTTTAGGAAGCTTTTTTTTAAACAGACAATAGTCATTTTGACAAAATATTAAAGACGCTTTTAGTCTCCCATCTATAATATAGCCATAGCAGATACACAAGTTTTGAATTAGCAGTACACCACGCATCAAACATTTAATTTTCATCATCCGCGTCCATCAATGCGCCCATCTTTCACAAGAGACGATTCCGACGTCACAAATACAAGCACACAAACAGCTAGTATTGAAATGTACACACAGGTAGACAAAACAAAACTGACTGCGCGCCGAGGCCTGTGCAAAATTAATTAGACCGCACTCGAACGGGAGCTTGGCATGGGAGTTGAGGCCGAAGCGTCTGTGTATTCCCTCTGTGCTCTCGCTCTCGCTTCGTGTTTGTAGTACGTTTATGCTCTGCTGCTGGCAGTAATTCCTGTTATTTTGTTTGTTAAGTGAATTGAGAGGTAATGGACAACACACGCCGTGCACAGCACAAACAGTCATTACAGGCGCGTTAATATTCCGACACAGCATTCAACAGGGCAGTGCGAAACTTTGGTTGAGTGCACTCTCGGGATTACTGACAATACATGTATATTTTCGAAATTTGAATAACTAATAAAAAATTATGATTTACTTGAGTTTTTCATTGTTCAATGAGTGCTTTAGTTGTTTTAAATAGGAATTAATTTTTTATTTTGTATTATATACACTGGAATTTGATTTTTGACGGTGTCAATCGATTGCTAAGAGTCGAATTAGGCTAGGTAACCATTAATCACTTGGCCGATTATTCGACACGACGTGCCGAAAATTGAGGGAAACGTATAATATACCGCTACTCTGGCGAATTTTGTCACTGTGGCGCTGCTGTCTCGATCTTGATAGACTATAGGTGCTACGTCAAAGAGTGATTCCTTTCTCTGATTATAGTAGCCAGCTTTCTTGTTGCTGGGTTTAAAAATACACAATATTAACGATTTTGCCGTTTTTGCACGTCCTGTCGAATTGTCAACCGTGTGATTCAACTGCCCAGCATAATTAAACCCTGAGGAATTGATTAACACTATCGAAAAATAAATTACAGAGATTCTCGATGAAAAATATTTATTTTTTCACTAAATGAGCTCCAAGTGTTAACATTCTTTGTGTTAACAAATTTTCAAATTTAATTGAATGTTTTCTTTAATAATTAATTATAATTGACGTAAATCCATGTAGGAAAACTGAAATTTATCAATGAAAAATGCTAAGCCCTGCATTGATTTACTAAGGGTGGGGAAATTTTGATTTAGGAACAATTAAATATGAGGCTTCGGATCAGCAGCAATTTATCTCCAAAACAAAATAATTCCGACTGTTGTGGTTGCTGAGCAATAACCGAAAAGAGAAAACGAAATGACGAAATCCTGTCAACCTCGCTTACTTGCCCTCCCTGGGATGTAATTCTCCCTCACAATAATTTACAAGCTCAAAATGTCATCCTTTGTAATGAAAAGCAATTTCAAAGAGGAAAATTCTGCTTACTTCTAAAATACGATCAAACTTTCAAATTTAAGTGTCATATTTTACATTTCCCTAAAGTTCGGACGTACCTATTCGGAGCACTTGTTTAAGTCTCACCGCGGTGAAAAGGAAGGGTTGCCGTTGGCCCCATTATGGTCATCCTCAGTGCGGCCAGCCGAGTCTGCATACTAATAATGACGATTTGACGGTCCTGATTCGACCACCAACACACATCGTTTGAATGCTTCTAATGTTGAGCTGCTTTGCAAATAAAAGCAATTTGCTTTGCGCAGTCCTCTACCGGGCTGCGAATGTTTGACAGACAGTACGAGGCAATCAGCATTTTGAATGACCAAAATCACACGCCCTTTGTCAGCTTGAAAACATATTTTTCGGTTATGGAGCATGATTTGCACACCTGTCTGGATATTTCTAGATAAATGTCAGTTTTTTTCTAAAATCCAAGACAAATATAAATGAAAAAAAATTACAGCTCAAGACTCAGAAGGGAAAAAATCAACAAACCTTTCCAAGATGACCGCACAATGATGATTTTTATTCCATTTTTATAGAAATGAAAATAAATCTCATTGGTCAAAGAAAAATTGAAGCGAAGATTTCAACTCAGTGAAACTTGTGTAAGAATAATATAATTAAAATTATTTGTATATAATTGCGCTATTTTAAATATTCAACAGTGAAAATCTTGAGCTGGAGAACTCTAATAATGACCAAAATAAAAACAAACAATAATATAGTTAAAATATGTGAAGCCTTTTTTAATTCTGCACTATATAAATATGCTAATTAAATATTTGGGAGACTCGTGTATTGCACAGGAGGCGTCTTAAAACAACTGAAGAAAATGAGGATTATTTCTGGAAATGTATGCGTAAAAACACAAATAAATACGTAGTCGCCCTTTTATCAAGCCCTGTTATAGAGACGCGTGCGATCCACACTTGAAATACGCACCTGATCAAAAAAACAACTCTGAAACCTCAAAACCGCATCAAAACAAACGCATCTGCGCCGGAGACCAGTTTGACATATAAAAACCAACACGCATTTCATTTCAACTCTTATTTTCGATTCGACATCTGGTCCATTTAAATAATTAACAAGAGTCAAACAGTGAGATTCAGAGAGAAAAAGTCAGCGTGGCGAATGCGAGGATTTTATACTATCAACCCCTTCAGGGTCAGCACTCGACTCTAACAATGCGCAGACACTTGTAGTGAATTTGGCACACCGATTATCAGCCCTGCATATACACGCGTGACGATTCACCATCTGCCAGCTGGGTGTAACGCACCCCTTTCCATATTTTACATTGCTAATGAAACATATTTATCGGTTGCTCTGTGTCAAATCAAGTGGCTATTTTTTATGATGCGCCCTCGAGTGCTTTAATTGCGAGAGAGAAAATAAATCCGGCGTGACGCGGCTCTTTTACCGACGAGTTTGCAGCGCTGCATCATGATCTCTCGGCGGCTGCATGAATCACTCTAATGATGACGAAACTGATCCCTTTGCCTTTTGAAACCTGATCACGGCGAGGAAAATAATGACCTATTCTTTCTTTTGATATCTCATGTTGATTGTGCCAAATAATAATATGAACAATTCTGCAAACTCATTTTTTTATATCAGTAAAAATTTTACTTTTAAACCACAAACATGTTAAGCTTTCTCATTCAGAATTTTCCCAATTTGTTGTTTGAGTTACAGGAATAAGACTATGTGCGCACTTCGTTGTCAAGGGTATCAGAAATTTCGACGAATTTAGTCCAGTTGTTGCCCCTAAGTGGGTCGCCCACCTGAATATTTTTGTTTGAATTCCCGAAAATTTCCCGTTTTACAGCAGGGAATAAGTTTTTTTAAGTAGATTTTCGAGCAAATTTTATAGTTTGTTAGGCTGGAGGAAATTTGAAAAAATGGTGTCTAAAATATTCTAAATTTAATGTCCAACAACTTCACTTTGCAGTCCATTAAAATCGTGTTGAATTATTTTTCAAAAAACCTGGGTATATCGAAGAGAATCGAATTTTTAAATTTAAATTTGCCGAAATGTGCCTAACTGAATGAAGTATAACATAATATAATAATAAAATTAATAATTTTTCCTATTTTTCGATTTAAAGGACACCCAAATTTGATTAAAATTTCTTGAATTCAAATTTGATTAATGCATTCCACAAATCGAACTCACTTGCAAATTCGCCGATTTCACATAGTTTTCAACCAGATTTTTTGTCAATTTCCCCGCACCATTTACTAATTTTGAGTTTTCAATAGAATTTTAAATAACTCCAACCACGAGAAGTGCGTTTTTTCAGAAATTAGAATTTGGCCGTTCTTGGTGTTGATTGCCATGTATTTTATTATCCCACATAAATAAAATTGAATTTGAAATTTGCATGTAATCATCCACCAAACTATATGAGCCAAATTCAATTATTAAAGTTATGTGGCTAACATTCGCTTCTCTATGTTACTTTAAACACAAAATATTAAACACTTCGAGTTATTAAATTTAAAATATCCCGAATATACCTAAGAAAGGGTGTATCAAATAAGGGATTTGCATAAGCCGATTTGATTCGATGATGTATGCGACGAAAGTCGAGAATTTTTTATCATTCTAATGCAGTTTTAAAATTGATTATTTTCGCAAATTATAACAAATCGATCAGTTGATCAGGATTTTAGCTTAAAATCGAAGAGAAAACGTTAATTTTACAATTTTCCCACAATTTGCGATACATGCCACGCCTTCTTTTTAATTGTCAGTGAATAAAGCATCCCTATTTAAAATTAACCACGACTTATAGCTGGGTGTTTTTCTTTTTGTTTGTAAAAACTGCCAAATTGTCCTAAAAATTCATCTGTGTTTTTTCAACAGTTAATAACTCGTGGAAATGGATTATTCATCGTTTTAAGTGGAAAATAAATACGCGGTTCTCTACTGTTAGCACTTGTCTAGCAAAATAAAATAACTTGATATTTATAAACCGACGCATAATTCTTGTAAATTTTGGAGTTGGCTAATAATATATCTATATAAATGGCAATTTGACATTTTGAAACTAGGAAAATCTTGACGCATCTATAATTATAAATTCACGAGCAAGAACGCAATCAGGGAGCGAAGGCAGAAACAGAAAAGGCAAAAAGCTCATCCCAATTAAATTGTGTTGTTTGTGTTTTGGCGTACGTCGGAGTTAATTAATTCTCGTTGGCGCGGCGCTCGACAGCGGTGGCGGTGCGCGCAGCTAGCATTTATTTGAATGCTATAATTCCACTCCAGTTACATCGTCGTCGTGAATTTGATCTGGCGTGCTATAATTAAGTTTGCCTGCCTCGGCAAAAACAATTACAGCGCTCGGCGAGGGTGCGCGCGCGTTGCCTACCCAGCCAGGGGCGGGGCGGGCGGCGGGTGTCGTATTGGCTGGCCGCTGCACGTGCTCGGCCCGCCCCTCGGCCACCCGCACCAGGGGTGTCTTCCGGCCGCCGCCGCTCGTTTAATTCAATCACTTTTAATCTGCATCACCACCGCACCCCGACTCGGTCAGCAACCCTCCAGACCTGCCTGCCACGAGACAGCAACCCAATTGTCCAGCAGGTGCTCTTTCAAGGTAGGTTTTTAACTGCATTTATTTCTATATTTCTATTTGAATTTGTGTAGGTCATCTAAACTTTTCTTGTAAAATTTGTAATTTTTCGCTTAAAAAGTATTTTCGTTTGGCGGTTTTTAAAATTTTCAAATTGTTGATTTCTTTTAAATTTTATGCTGAATATTAATTCTCTCTACAGTGTTAAAATTGAATCTAAAATTTCAATTTTTCTGGTGAGGGATTTTATGGAATGAATGCCTTACCGGTTTAATAATTTTGTAAAGCTGTTCAATTTACTTTCTTTTAGCACCTCAAAAATATTCAAGTAATTACGATTAAAAAACAAGGCAATGACGAGATATTTTCGATACTAATCAAAGTTCGAAAAAAACCAGAATATTACCGGAAGAATTCGCACTGGAGGAAAAATTCGGTCATTCATCCGTGCTTGTTTTATGCATACTATAGTTTCGGCTGCAGTTGACACTAACAAAGGAATGTCATAATTTTTCTTCTATGAATGAACCCCGATTGCGATCTTCAATGACTGCATCGTATAAGCGTTTTTTAATGTTCGCTATTTTGCCCTTAATTTTTAAAGATTGGCGCCATTTTTATGTCAAAGTTGTAAAATTCTCAAAATAATACCTGTTTTTTTATATAATATGTAGAGGTTTTAAACGTTGATAGAGTTTTCATACACTGGCGCAAAATATGATTTATGTGAGGCAAACGATTACCCTGTAATTTTATCGTTATTTTTTTTATATTTTACTAGCTCTGTTTGCAATTTCTTTTCAAATTTGCTTCTATTATTTACTAATGACTGCAAGAATAAACAGAAAGATACACATATTATAAGGATCAAATTAAAACAAAAAAGTAGAAACAACTCTTAATTGAATTTTTATAAAATTCAATGTTTTTTCGCTTGTCAACTCATCACAAGTTTGTTTCAGCTTTTAAATATTTACTTAATTTATGTTGAATATAATTAAAATATTAATTAATATTTAATTAATTGTTAGTGGTCGCATTTTTAATTTATGTTCTTGGCAAAGAAGTAAGCATAAATTGAAAAATTGAATATTCGAAAGATTTTTACCGAAAATTTATTAGCTGAATTTATATCGTAGGTATATACTTTTTTCTAATAAAAAAATCAGAAATGCTGACAAATCGAATGACTGTATGATTATCTCTACACCAAAATAGTAATTCAATGCGTGGATTCACTATAAGCAAATCCTGAAAAAAATGATAAATATGACTCAATTGTTTGGTTTAAAAATGGTCAGGAAAGCTTTTATTCATGACTCTGGGTGAAGAAAAAGTCCCTGTTTTCACAGGCACACCTAAAAATTAAAAATTTTGTGCCTCTAACTTAGACAATCAATGGGTTAATATTACGTCACTTCCTCACTCTGCCAAAAAATTAAATGTTTGTGGTGCGATGTTACCTACAAAATTCAAATTTCAAACAAAAGTTTTAAATTAATTAATTATTGAATTATTTTATAGTAATTAATAAAGACAAAATGGCTTTTTCTTTTGCAATTCCATTCCTTAGTTTGTGAATGGGAGTAGCCATTAATCTATTTTATTATTTATTATTCGATTTATGTGATATGCATGCATTTTTTTCTAAATTAATACTCATTATTAAATGACAAGCATTCAACTAAACCAAAACATCAGCAGAGTGCATTGAAATAAAGTCCTTTGAATTGTTATTTTTTCCTCATTGGCATTTAAAAAAATCAGCTGAAAGATTTTGCTTACTGCAAAATTGAGTTTAGTATTCACTAAAAAAACACATAACTAACAGTAGAATTCCCCGAATACCAATAAATAAATGGAATCCGTTTCGCAGTGCGCGGGTAATCCGTTTCGGTGGCAATTTGTCAGCAAATCATCGAAACACACACAAAGACCCTTTTGGCGTCGCGAAAATCCAGCTGCTGAAAGGTTATTTATCCACGGAGCATAACTCATAACTATCCGGCTCATCCCCGGGGTGGGTTGAGCGGCCGCGCGAGGGGGGTGCATCTATTTTCGCTCAAGTGCAGAGATAAAAAGCGCGGAAGATGCCGACCGAGATAAATAAAAGCGGCCGAATAATCCGCTCGGTTTGTAATTGGAAACGTGTCGGTCGGCCTGAACAGTCCTTAAGCGCCTCTTTGAGCGCTGTAACCCTTAATGAAGTCGTCGCTAAAGAAGCAAGGGAGCCGCCGAGGAAACAACCCCTTCTCGCCGCAATTAATATGGATTGCCAACTAATCTGGCCGATAATTAGACACACCTCGCCAAAAACCTGTCTAATTGCGTTGCAGCCAGCGCACACGCGCTGGTTTCGAGGGGTGACCGAGGGTTTGAGTTGCCGATTGTTTTATTGTTTTATGGCCCATGTTGAACATATGGAGTCAAATAGAGGTTAAACCGAACACGCTATTTGGCTAAATGCTTAGTAAATACAATTCAAATCAAAATATCGTTTGAGTTCAAGATTTTCTTTTTTGCAAAATTCTTGCTTCATAAAAATTATTAGATCAATCTAAATCGATTTAATTGTAACTCACTCACGCTAAGACACTTAAAGGAAAATAATTAGTTTGATAGCAGGATATAGGGTTTGATGTTTTCAATATGTTTTTTTAAATTTAAACTGCGAACCCTTTCCTTGTCTGCAGCGTTTAGAAAATATTTCATTAATAACTTTTGGCATTCAATTACCGTAATTTCCACGCAAACAGAGGGGGAGGGAAACAATAGGCAATCCGGCAATAGCAAGTTTGCTTAACACATCGCCCTCCTTTTCGCGGTGTAAAATTGAGTTATCTTTCCTCTAGAGACCCTGTGCAGTTTGCAAAGCGCCGGGTCCTTCTTCCGATCCAATTAAAATTGACCTGCAACAATGTCACCCAAGCCCTCCAACGCAATGTCAGAATTTCATTCCAAGAAAATTACAAATAATACGGGATTTATGCATTGCTCTAAGCTA